>NW_008245756.1:0-1387 GCF_000691975.1 Corvus brachyrhynchos
GCTGGGGAAGGGGCTGGAGCACAAATCTGATGAAAGCAGCTGAGGGAATCGGGGTTGTTTAGCTTGGAGAAAAGGAGATTCAAGTGGGACCTTATGGCTCTTTACAGCTCCCTGAGAGAAGGTTGTAGACAGGTGGGGGTCAAGTTCTTTCTCTGGGGAAGAGCCCAAGTCCATTGTTATTTAGGACATGGCACTAACCATGTGTGTTAACACACACCCTTACCTGCAGAGTATTTTGAGGAGTACATCCAGAGGATGCAACTCTATAAACTACAAAATAAGCACTTTCAGTCCATTCAGAGTGGATAAATGTGCTCAATAAATTAATAGCAAAGCTGTCTCAGAGCAGCTGTTTCTGGGCAGTTGTGGAATTTTCCAAACATCTGAATGCACCTTTTACTATGTGCTCCTAAACAGGGATGTGCAGTGACCGCACCAAAGCTGGAACCAGCTCAGGGAAAGAAAAAATTCTTTGTGGGTATCAATGCAGTGTTGTTCTGAGTTTAATTGAATCACAATTATGTGCTTATCAACCTAGAACCAAAGGCTCCTGCAAGCTGCCAAGTACTGCTGTGACTCCTGTATGTGATGAAGCTCAGTCTGAGTTTCTCACAGCTTGTCCAGAGACTGGAATTGAGAATTGTGTCTGTGCTCACAATTACAGCAGAATAAACTCATAGCAACTGTGCTAGAGGACTTCTGTGGGTTTGATCTAAGTTTACCTAAATGTAAATGAGCAAGTTTTGCCTTATATTCAAGCCCAGCTTTTATATTGGATTTTGTCTCATCCTTGCTGTGAACATAGAAAATACATCTATTTTAAGCTGCAATCTGTACAGTCAGTGTTCTCAGTTAATTACTGCCCCAAACAGTTTTAGAAACAGTGGCAAATAAAGCTACATGATATTTCCCTTAGTTCAATTCCCTACTCTTCTATTTCTCCCGGTTCCTTATCTCTGCCACCTGGATTTGCCAACCTTTTCAGCAGTGCCAAGAGACCTCATGGCCAAACAGCTTCAGTTTTGAGAGTATTAAAAAGATATTAAAAATTCTCACTTTCTACTATTTCACTTAAGCAGTTTTAATCTGCAATCTGTTGCTTCTATATCTCCTCTGAACCTTACAAACCTTAAGATCGGTGTTCAGCCTCGGTCCTGTTACCGTCACCAACAGGAACCAGCAAAGCCCGTGCCCCACCTCCCGGCTGCTGGACAGCACTGCGGGGATCCAGCTGCCAGAGCCTCTGGAAAAATCGGGACCTCAGCTACGGAGTCTCCGCTGCTGGGACTTTACAAAATACTGACCTTTCTTGGGTGGGGGAGTAAAAAGTGGGTAAAGAGAATATATATTTATGCATATAAATATTTTTAAAATATATATTTATTTA
>NW_008245757.1:0-1388 GCF_000691975.1 Corvus brachyrhynchos
AGTGCCCCGGGTACGTTCACTGCCCACCGAAGTCATCATATACAGTATATACAAAATAATGTATGTACAAAATAGAAAATCTGAAAGGAAAAAAAGAGTTAAGGCAGGGTACTGATTCAATACCCCAATAATATACAAATGTAGTAGATTGAACTCTTCCTGCCTTTACCACAAACTCTATACAGACTCCTGAGAAAGCAGCTTCAATACACTATTATTGGATTTATTGCAATCTTTACAGTAAAGGGGTAAATGAAGTGGATAAAAAGCATTTTTGTCAGCTGACTGGGATCTGTCTAGATCTCTACTTCCAGACAACATCTGTATCTCACAGCTTTTCCCAGTTATTTAACATATAGACTTTTCTATCTGCTACTCTGCTGAAATTCCAGCTCCAGCTAGATCATTCCTTAAATTTTTTTAATATCTGCTGTCTTGTTTTGATGCCTAGAATTTAACCACTCATACCCACTCAGAATGCTAACAAAAAAGTCACATTCACAAACCAGGCCGTTCCTGTCTTCTCTATAATTAAACTGCTTTCCTGCACATATACATGAAGTCATAGACAATGCCCACTCTACTTCCTACTCTCTCATTCTCTTATAGAAAAATTATGATCCTTACCTTTAAATACAACCTTTGTAGCCAATATTTTTATGTTCTCCCTCATACTTAAAGAAATTATTTACAAAACTACCTATAACCCTGCTTTAAACATACCTTGGTTGTATGGCAACAAAAGAAAACAAAAAAAAACTCAAACCACACCCACCCACCGGTGCTATCCCATTTGTGGTAGTCAGCTTCCATTCTAATTCATTCTCTATCATTAAAATTACTTTGAAACAAGAAAGTTATTATTCCCCCTCATTTTTTACAGCATCTGACACAAGGTTAATTGACAAGTATGGCTGATAGTTACTATGATAACTGGAAACAGATCTCTTGACTAGTCAGGTCAGCCAACTGCCTGGTTTCTGTCCCATGACACTGGAAAGTAAAACCTGCAAATTTAGGGAACTAAGGACAACCTACAAGTGGTGTACCTGGGCAGAAGGAGATGTGCAAGCAAGCAGCAAAGTGCTTTCACTGCAGCCCCAATGTATGAACGTGCCTCAGCACACAACTTGTCAGGGCAGCAGCTTTGGTGCAAGCTGGTTAGCACTGAGTTCAGTGCACAATAATGCTCAGATGAAAACTGAACACACTGTTGTGATCATATGGACATGTTCAATACCCAACTGCTCACTGGCATTCACAAGGAATGGGTACTTAACAATTAAAGTATCAGTCAATTCATCACAATTTGAGCATACCACAATAAGCAATGAAAAAAATAAAACCAAGCACCCTTAATAGAGAACATGACAGAGAGCAGCAGCCTC
>NW_008245758.1:0-1385 GCF_000691975.1 Corvus brachyrhynchos
TCCCTTGTACCACAGGCCCACTGGCCACCACAACCACCAAACTTACTTCGGTCACTGCTGCCACCTTCTTGACTCACAGTGACTATATATATATGTCCAATTGCCTGCCCACATCAGTACTGACAAGTTAAAGTATGTTATTAAGGGTGTTGTTCATGTGCCCTGAAACACTGACAGGCTGAGGACATTGACCACTCCTCTAGGAAACCCATTCCAGTGTTTGATGATATTCTTGGTAAAGAAATGCTTCCTGATGTCCGTCATGAACCTACTTTGGCACCGCTTTGAACTATTCCATGTATTGCATTACTGGATCCCGGGGACCTGCACACTCATTTGGACTCCTCTGAAAACACCACAGAGTGGTCTTTATTGGAGAACAGGGTCTTTTGCAATTTTCCGGCTATTTGCATTCAATTGCCTTAAGATACTGGCTGCGCGTCTAGGACACTGTTATCGTATGTTGTCGTAATTGACTATAGTGAAAGATCTTCAAGCTGTGCATCACCTCAACTCAATGCCTTTGGCCTTTTCTGCTCAGGTTCTGTGCAGCGTTGCATTTGAGCTAATGAAAGTGTGCTGCTTCCTATTTCAACTAGCCCATTTGATCACATGGTGATTAATGTAGCTCTTATATCCAGAGTTTGAAATGCTGTGGCAAAGGTTTGTTGCAGTGATTGTCTCAGCTGAATCTCTGAGTCTGCGCTTGGTATGACTTGTGTTCAGCAGAATGTGTACTCTAGCCTTTGATCAGATAAGCATACAGGAAACTCAAGTGTCTGATCCTGTGTCCTTAGCAGTGTCCTCACTTTGTCACACAACTGTATCAAGATATAGTGATGCTGTAGGGCATATTCTTGTTACAAAAACGTTGTTACAGACCATTTCAGTAACTGTCTTTCTTAAGACTTACTGCCTTTAGGTAAGTTTTGACAGGAAACCATATTGGAAACTAGATCAAATTGTTAGAGTTACTCTGACATTAAAAATACCAGGATTCTGAAAATGAAGAATGGTTTTCAGTCCCCCATCTTTGTATTCAACAGACTATGTGAGTATGGTGGGGCTTTAGGGAAATATTTAAAAGTCAAGGAATTCTCAGAAATTGTCTTTCTGTCCATATATGTTTGTTTTGGGAAAAATTTTTACTTTGTAGAAGCTGTCAGGTGCCTGCTCAGTCTTTTATGTAGAAAAAATATTGTGTTTTCCTTGACCTGGCTACACTTAATTGTATTTCACTTCTGAAGTTTATGTTGAGGATTGCTCTTAAAACTCTTGGGTTTTGGTAGCCCAAGTTATCCATCCACCTGAGAAACTCATCCATTAAACAGTTCAAACAAGTTCAAATGTATATCTCTTTCTAATATACAGAGACTGAAATGACA
>NW_008245759.1:0-1388 GCF_000691975.1 Corvus brachyrhynchos
TTTCTTTCTTCCTTTCTTTCTTTCTTTCTTCCTCCCTCCCTCCCTCCCCCCTTTTGGAAAAAGTTTTTCAGTAGAAATATGTAAAGCATGGAGTTTTGTTTTGTTTTTTTCTATGAAAACTGTGACTTTCCTTGGTTTGCCAGTGTTTGTCCCTTCCTTACCACTCGCCTTCATCACCCTTTCTCCCAAAGACTGATGCAGAAGTTTCTTTGAAAAAGATGAAACTGAAGAACAGACCAAAAGAACTTTCAGCAAGCATTTTCTGTGAACTTGAACTAAGCAGTAACTCTGTTTTTCTGTCTTCCACAAGACTTGTTGTTGTGTTGTTTCATGCCTGGGATGGCTGAGGGTGGAGGTCTGTAGAGCTGCTGTGAAAGGGCTGTGCGTGATAAGAGTGGGAGCCACAGTGTCATAATTAATGCTGTCAGAAAGTGCTTTTTTTTTAATGCGACTAGTGTTGTGTTTCCAGCATATTGTATTCATTTTCCTTTTATTGTGGTCTGACAGTACACCCTGAGCTCAAACCAATTTCTTAATCCTGAAAAGGCTCTCAAGTCAAATCTGGCTAAGGAAGTTTAGGCCTCTAGGAGTTTAGGGCTGCTTCACAGCTGGAAAAAGTTACTTTTTCCATTACAACAGGAATTAACTGGCTTTAAGGGACTTAGGATCTTTTTATCTTAAGAAAACTCTTCATTAATAAGAAGAGCTTAAATTGTGATGGTCTGCTAATCAAAATGAAGATGTCCTGGTGTATGGTGTTTCCATGGCATTGGGTGTAACGAAATAACGAAACTCCGTGTTAACAGAAACAGGATGAATGTTCCTTAATGAACGTCAAGGGAAAAAGGTCAGAACTTTTCCATGACTGCATATGTGAACACTTTTGAATCCTTTAGCAAGTTTTATTGATTAATTGCATGTTTTAAATTTGATTGCAACAGCAAATTGCTTGAAGGGATCATGAGTACAGGATTGGTTCCTCCTTTCCTGACTACAGGTTTTTGGAAGCAATGTGTATGTTGGCAGTCAAATAACCCTGTAACCTTTAGGTTTGTTTCTCCTCATAAGGTTTGGTGTGTGAAACTCCCTTATGTGACATCTCAGCATCTCTCCAGGTGTTCCCAAATTCAGGAAACATGTAGAAACACATAAAGCTGGAAACACTTCTGAATTTATATATATATGTAAACATGATGTGTGGACATGTATTTTATACTTTACAAGTAATGATACTTAATTGTTTTGGTGTGCATCCAGACACAGGGTCCTTTCACACTTGTGTGCTTTGATATTTGTGTGCTGTCTTTTCCTCTTGCTTGAGTTTCATTGCATGTTGCTTCACAAATACAGCCTCCAGGGGAGGTGCAGGTTGGACATCAGGAAGAATT
>NW_008245760.1:0-1382 GCF_000691975.1 Corvus brachyrhynchos
GGACACAGATCTCTGAGTTGTATTCAAGGTACAGCCGCAAGAAGAGCAACTCCGGCAAGGGAGAAAAAATTATTGAAATGTGTTTTTACCTTGATCCGGACTTCCCCTGCCTTTGGGGGTGCAACTTCCACCTCCTCAACAGAGAGTGGTTTTCCCGGAGCCCAGGCAACAGCAGCTCTGCACCTGATAACCTGGAAGCAACCGAGAGGATTACATTGCATGGGAACATTTGCCTTTAGCACACAATTGGGGGAAGTCATCCTGCAATCACCTGAACCCCAGGTGTTCAAACTTGGTCATCCTCAGCTGCACCTGAAAGCAAGTGATGCTGAATAAACACTGGCCTAGTTTAAGGTCTGAGGAAACCCCATTTGTGGTTTGTCACCCAAAGAGTATCAGGTATAGCCTTGGAAAATTATTGGGTTGTGATAGCTTTTGTGGATTTTTCATAACATCGCCATATGTTACTGGCCAGATTGTGCTCTCATCGGGACTGTGGACCCTACCTAGTGGAAATGTCTATGGAGAGCTTTGATGTCAGCCTTGTAAGACACTGGTCTGAAGGTGAGTGAGAGTGGTTATGGAATTGTCCCCATCTGATTGGCAACTCGATAATTCTTTTCCCTTTACCAAGGCTTGATTTGCGTGTGACATCACTCAAACCCTTCCCTGTTTAACTGAAAGCAGTTTGACATCAGCAAAATGTAGCTTGCAGCTTGAAAAGGGTATTGCCGTGGCCAAGGCTGAGTGGAGGAGGTGAGTGGCTGAAGAGGGCACCACTGAAGAGCCACGTTTGCTGCCAGAGCAGGAGCAGAGAGTAGGATTGAGCAGGAGGGTGTTTTTCAGAGCAACACAATTCCATATTTTGTCTCCTGAGCAGCTGGGCAGGACAGAGGGGGAACGCACTACCTACGGCAGGTATGGACACGTGCAGTTGTCTGAAAGCAGAAGCTGGTGAAACTCACGGGGATTTGGAAGAGCTGGGGGAGTAAGGCTGGAGGAAAGAGGGCATGCAGAGTGGTGTGCAGGCTGAGCCTTTTGCAGGGGATTTTGCCAAGAGCAGGGCACCCAGGAGGGAAAGGGAGATGGGAAGTGCGATGTCCTTACTTTTCCCGCAGTGGCCATGTGGTCTTAGCAGAGCTGTGTCCGTCGCTGTGGCAGGCTGGAGGGAAGCTGCTGCTGCCCTGTGTTGCGCTGGTTAATGTGTGTCGGATGCTGGATTCTCAGGAGCTCAGGGAGTGCTGAGGGGAGGAGCTGGATATCGACAGGGAGACAGATGGGGGCTGAAGTCCTCCAGGGAGGCTTTTATCAGTGACCCTGCCCTTGGGCTGTTCTCTGCCCTCCCTGCCTGAAAGGCTCAGAGAGCTCAGAAAGACTTTTTT
>NW_008245761.1:0-1395 GCF_000691975.1 Corvus brachyrhynchos
AGCATAGACTAAAAATGTGAAAGTCCAAATGCCTGAAAGTAAAACACCAGAACATGGACCACTGTCAAATCCTTTAACTGAGTGGTCATTTCCATTAAGTTGTGTATTTTCCTTTAATTTACTCCATATTACTGTACTTTGTGGCTTTCCCTGGGGATTTAATTTTGTTCTGCCTCAGCCTTGCATAGTATAAAGCATATTTTCAATACCATTATTAATTTTTCCGCTACCTATTGCTTTTTCCATCTTCTTTTATCAATGACCCCCAGGTTGCTACACAGAGAAATTTATGCATGTGACACTGACAGAACAGTTTTTCATCAGACCAGGTGGCAGCAGCCAGAACAAGGCCATTTCACATTAATGATCAAGGTCCCAACAACAACATTAGAGCCAAATTGTTTACATTTACTTTCACCTGTTTTCAATTCTGTTCTTCAGTGTGGTAATTAGGTACCTATACACCAATGTGTATGTATACCTTTGTAAAAGAACAGAGCCCACAAATACAACCGGGTTTTGTTAAGTTGGTATGCTTGTTTTTGATTTTTCATCATGCACTCTTTATGGTAGCTTCTACCTGGTTGTACTGCCTTTCCATAAAAAAAGATAATGAAAGCATTAATTACTCCTGCTTTTCAACTGAGCTAGAAACCACATGCATAATTTCTGGAAGGTAGGAATAGGAGCTGGAAAGGGGAAGTGTTTTTGAAGAATATGCTTACACCTGGTTTATGTGCTTGTGACAGTACTGCCTGGAGAGAATACAGTACAGCTGTGCACCATATAGATTCACCAGAGCTCTTCTCATGAACATAAAATGTACACACATGAGGAAACATATTTTATGTCTGCAATTAGCTATTATTGCTTTCATGGTCAGTAGAACCCCTCCACTAGGGATTATCTCAGGATAAAGGAAAAGAGAGCTTGGTTCCATATTCGTGAGATGCACAGAATGAAAAAGGAATAATTGCCAGCACTTGTTACTGTTATTTTGAGCAGTAACTTAATAGGATAGAAGACAGAATGAGCTGCAGTTTTCTTTTATAAATGAATTGGTTTATAACCAATATTTAGGCAAGATAGAAAATTCCCTTTGCTTCTCAGTTAATTTTGATCTCACTGGACTGCTTGTACAACACCACCATGCTAATATGAAGAGAGACATCATCTGGTCCATGTAGGCAGAGTACACTTGTCAGTGTTTATGATTACAGAAGTCAAGCTGCTTTCAAGTCACATTCAGAAACGCTGAAAATGTGCGTCTTTTGATAGCCTGCCAGTAGTGTATAGATATATAACCAGTATGGTTACAGCACATCATAAAATTTTACTTCCTGCAGATTTGTCTGCCACAGAACATTTACTCGCTGTCAAAAAGGTAAAAAAAAA
>NW_008245762.1:0-1393 GCF_000691975.1 Corvus brachyrhynchos
AGGATGATTAAGAGCTTCATTTCTAAAATTGGCTCCAGCAGCATTTTTCAAACATGCAGTGAATTTTGCCTCCTAAGGCAGTGACCACCAGAGTGTTCCTTCCCATCATCAGCCTGTAATGCTGCAGAGTCTCACTCTGAAGGGGCAGGAGAGAGCTGGATCCCCATCTTTACAAGGTCAAGGGAACAAGACAGGAGCAGTGAAGGCACAAACGTTCAGTGCAGTGTCATGGGAGTCCCTGATGCTCTGGCTCATCGAGTACAACATGGTGTGCATGGAGGGAGAAGGGAGTAAGCACCCCTTACACACAAGATATGTGTGATCAGTGAGATCTCTGCACCATGGTATGGCTATCCCAAAGGAAACATGTTAGTGACATGCCAGAGGAGCCTGTCCCAAAGCCAAGGTTTTCTACTGGGAGCCCCTGGCCGTGTTTAAGACTTCAGCCTCTTGCCATTTCTCAGTGAAGACACTGTGAGTCTTTCTATGGACTCAAATGGAAGCTGGGATAAACTGCTAGGCTCTTTCTCTCACTGCTAGTTTAGATGTCTCTCAGATGCAGTTCAGTAGATGTTGAACTTTCTTCAGAGCAATTTTCCAAGCTGAGAAATTCGGCAAGTGTTGGTCAAAGTGGAGAGGTCCATGATCGCCTATAGTTTGTGCAACACAATCTCTGTTTTGGCAAACAGAAAACCCATCAGAATGGGTGTTTAAGCTCCTATCCAAAGGCATAACCCCCCAACCCTAGACCATGACACCTGACCCCTGACCCCAGGCCCTGAGCTTTGATTCTGACCTGTGACCCATGACCCCAACACCTGAGGTCAGGACCTCTGATGCTGACCCCTGACCCCTGACACTGATCAGTGACTGCTGACCCCAACCCCCAACTCTTAAACCCCAATCTGACACCTGACCCTGAACTGTTACCATTGTCCCCAGCGAGCTAGCTTTGCACCTGCCCCCACCTTTGCCACTGACCTATGACCTTAGGCACCAAACCACAACCACTGCTGCAGACCCATAATCCCTGACTCCTGACCTTTAACTGCTGACCAGTGAGCAGTGACCCCCGATCCAAACACCTGACCTTTAACCTGACACGTAATTTTGACCTTAATGCAGGGTCTCTGTCCCCATAGCACCTGACCCCTGACTTAACCCTGGCCCTGACCATAAATCCTGAGACCTGACCCTGACCTCTTCCAGCCCCCAAAAGAGAACACACCCTTGTTATTGATTGGGAAGACAGAAATGGTACTTAAGTGAACAGGTTGTTTTTCACACCACTGCACCTGCCTTTAGGTGACCTCTTTAGGTGCCTCTAGGCACTCTGCTTTTAGGTGACCAGGGTCTTGCGCCTGCTTGTGCTGGGAGCCAAGACGGGGCAAAG
>NW_008245763.1:0-1399 GCF_000691975.1 Corvus brachyrhynchos
AGAAGTCCAGCCAGAGATGTTAACATTACAGTCCTGCAGTACATGGAGAAAAATACATTGGTGACAAAAATCAATCTTCTTGTGGGTTAAACACTCCAGCAGGTAACAACCAACATATTGCCAGGCACACTAAGTTTTAACTTCTCATGATAGAAGAATTACAGAATATTGGATAAATTCTATAACTTTCTGTTTAGATGGCCATCTAAGCAGAAGTGCAGCACTGTACATGACAAATATAGGCTACATAGCCCTGGAGAAGAAAGCTCAGCCCACCTCTTAACTTGGGACAGCGCTTAATGGGCACAGATGGGACTGAGCTCTGGAGAGACACAGCGTGACATTTTCAAATCACTGTCACAGAGGGGTTTCAGGAGGATTTTGAGAACCTAAAAATAGAAAGCCAACCACTCACAGCCATCAAAAAAACCACGATCTCTGTGTAGATGGGGTTTAAATGTTAAATTTGCCCCACTGATTTCAAATAATCAGTCTTCTAATTTCCCACCTCTTAAAGACAGGTGTGTTTTTGAGTTAACAGCAAAAGCTGGTTGTGTAACTAATGAAATACAAACCAAATAGCATGAAAAACTCAAGGGAAACAGGAGGCTTGTATAAAAGATACTAAATACTAAATGAAATACTAGCATAAAGTGTTTAATGAGGAGAAAAAAACATCAGGAAGAGAAACATGGCTGACAGGACAAGTAGTATGTGCTCTGCAGCCCTGACCCCAGTGATGTTTCCCAGATATGTGAGGACCACCGATTACTCATTTCCAGAGCAGCTGAGGCATAAAGGCTATCAAAACAAAATGACTCCTTTGGTGAAAGGGATCTAAAAACTTTAAAATACAACACCTGATGATCAACTCTAAGTTGTTTAAATTGCTTTAAGATGTAGTTATAGATTCATTTTTCTCTGCATCAAAAGAAGACATCCAAGGACAAAATTTTTGGAAAAATGCTCAGGAGTATTTTACATCCAACTGAAGGAGTAATTTTTACTCAATTATTTCCAATCCATTAAAACCCACGGTAACACAAGCAGGCTGGATGTATCAGAGTGGCACATATGGCACCCAAGTTTACAGCTCCTTGTGTCTCCCTCTCAGTGGTGAAGACCAGAAGAGTTAACACTGGACAAGCACTAAGGCTGTGTGCTTTTAGACTGGTCTTCAGTGATCTCCCTAGTAACTCAAAGGCATAAAAAGGAATAATACACTTGGTTTGCTGCTGGAACCCAAGGCAGCTGAACTTGTTGCTGAGGAACAAAAAGCAGCATGTGGAAAGAAACCTGGGATTTTGAGTCCTCTTGGAGCTACAAAGGAGATAGATTTCTGTACATGCACAAGCTATTCTGAATAATTTGCCTATTGACTCCTTTTCATTTTTTTTTT
>NW_008245764.1:0-1408 GCF_000691975.1 Corvus brachyrhynchos
AGGGAGAGATCCGAGGACCTCTGACACCTCTGCCTGATAGGCTGCGCTCGAGCGGCCCTGCCGGGGGACCTGCCATCCTCTGGGAGCGCGGCCTGCGGCCTTCACGCGCTTGGAATGAATATCCAGCAGCTTTCCAGAGTGCGCGTCTCTCAAAACCACTTGGTATATTGCATGTGAACACACTAATTAGGGGGAGGTGTTACTTCATCTCTGCCTCTCTTTTTCAATACTATTATTATTAGTCATAATAGTATTGTTATTTTTTAAATTATTAAAGTGTTCTTAAACCCAAGGTTTAATCTTGTCTTTCCAATTTTGATGCTACAAAATTTTGATGCTACAGGGGGCGGCAAGTGGCTGCACGGAACTTAGTTGCTGGCTCGGGTTCTCCACTTCGTTGTGCTGGTGCTGGAAAATCATTGGCTTTGTGGACACTGAACAAAGATCCAGAAGCTTTTCAGAGCATGATTATCTCAAAATCAAAGAAAGCCACTGCAGGCAATGCTTTCCAGCAGTGTCTCATCAATGTCGGAAAACAAAAGGGCAGAATGTCTGGAATGTGCTGTGAACTTTATATAAATGCTGCGACAGAGCCCCTTTCACTCTTACTCCCCAAGCCTTCCCTCTCCAAGCACCAGAGCATGGCTGTCCAAGCCCTGTGGCCATCAGCCAGGATGCCTGACCTGAAGCAAAGCCAAGTCCACAGATACAGGCCATGCTGACAACCCTCTCCCTCCTGGTGCCTCCACACCCAAATGAATTCGGTCATCCCCCTGTCAGAGCCCTCTGAGCCTTCCTCCGACACGTCTGTACAGCAGCAGCCCAACTCCTCCAGCCCCAAACCCCACGGCCATGGCTGGAAGGCAGGAGAGGGCTGGATTCAGGCTTCACAAAAGATACTGCTGGGGACCATCTGCTGACCTGCACACCTCAGCTTGGCGTTTTTTGGAGAGCAAAGCTCTAAACTCCAAGCATCCTGGGGCTTCGGGAGCCACCCAGGAAGCAAACTGCCATGCAAGCCAAGCATATCTCTGCCGTGGGCCAAAACATGGGCTTCTCACCCCTCTCCACCTCCCAGTCTTACTGGGCCCATCCCAGTCGCCCACTTTGAATCCTTTCCCCAGATGCACCAGCACCAGGCTTGAACATTTCCACAAGCTCTGCAACAGTCCCCTCTTGCAGTGTTGGGGCAGCCCCACAGACTCTTGTCCCACATCCCACATGGGTCCCCAGCCCTGCTGGCAGAGAGTCCCCACAGCCAGTGAGGCCCCGGAGCTGCATTCCTGTGGGAGCCATCTCAGCTTGGCAGGGAAGGGCCTGGGGACATCAACCTGCGAATGGCACTGGTGGTGTGTCCTGCGGCCAAAAGGCCAAGAGCCTCCTGGGGGGCACTGGGTGTGCTGCCAGC
>NW_008245765.1:0-1401 GCF_000691975.1 Corvus brachyrhynchos
TTTTTAGCACCACTGCAAAGTAAATGTGTTATGTCTCACTAAGAATCAGAAACTTCTCTTGAAATGTTTGGTTGTTGCCAGGATAATCCAGAGCAAACTGCTGCCTCTATGCGTGGAGATTTTTATGTCACGGGGGACAGAGGCGTTATGGATGAAGAGGGATATGTCTGGTTTGTTGGAAGAGCTGATGATATCATTAACTCTGCTGGGTAAGGCATCTGCTTCTAGATTTGCCTCATAAACCACAGCCTGCCAACACCAATGGGCTGGCCCATCCTGCTGGGGCTGACCTCTGCTCGTGCTCTCCCAGGTACCGCATCGGCCCCTTTGAGGTGGAGAGTGCGTTGCTGCAGCACCCAGCAGTCTCCGAGGTGGCTGTTGTCAGCAGCCCCGACCCAGTTCGAGGGGAGGTAAAAGAAAACAGAGCAAAGATGTAGTAAGAAATGCCCTTTATTCTAAGCATCAGTATCCCTGTATGTACTAGGCTTCCTTGGAATTCAGTATGTTGCAGATTTTTGAAAGTAAGTGGGCTAAAGTTTTTAAATCCACATTTTAATAGATCTTAGAATATCAGAACTATTTCCTTGTTTGCAGGTTTTATGTGGAAAAATAGTTTGGCTTTCCAGACTAATCATGACATGTTTTTCTCTAAGCAAGGAAATTTTGATTATTTCTTGTTTCATCCCTTAGTGCACTGCACCAATGACATCCAGAGTGTTTCATTTTTGTTTTATATTTTCGAACTTTGCAACATTTCATTGAGAAACAGGGATGAGATTTTCAGCTTCAGTAGGATATAAAGTTAAGGGGAAAATAAAGATGGAAATATGGAAAACATCCTCTGTTCTATAATCAGTCCTTCATAGCCCAGCATTCTGTAATAACCAGCCAATGAAAAGAGAAATTAAAGAAAAAGACCCAATTTGGGCATTCTCAATTTTGACACTCACTTTACATGACAAATGTACCCCTTTATTCCCACCTCTGGAAGTTAATGGAATCCCTTCCTTTTTGTGGCACAGGTGGTCAAAGCCTTCATTGTTTTAGCTCCTGCTTTTGTATCACATGATCCAGAAAAATTAACTCACGAGCTCCAGCAGCATGTCAAGAAGGTGACTGCACCTTACAAGTATCCAAGGAAGGTAAGTACAGCCCAAAACCACAGGTTCTCTAACTGGACCAGAAACTGAGCATTTTTTGCCCTGCCTCAGCTGCTTCTTGACTGCATTCTGACAAACACTCCAGGCAGAGTTAGATGGAATAGAAGCAGATGACAGGGTCTGTTGCAGCTGTAGCCTTGGGTTGTCTGTGTGTGCTAGAAAGGACCCAGAGGGAGGCAATGGTCATGAAATTTTACTTTATGAGTGTCCAGTCTTTCTTTCATGGAGTACTGGGGTTTTC
>NW_008245766.1:0-1388 GCF_000691975.1 Corvus brachyrhynchos
GGCTGAGCAAGGCTGGGCACAGGAGCCAGAGGTGAGCTATGCAGGAGGTGCCATGGTGTCATGGTGAGCACTCTGGACCCTGAATCCAGTGATCTGAGTTCAACTCTCAGTGGGATGTTGGCCTTCTTGTTCCCTCAGCATGCTAACACCCTCACAGCTCTTCTCCAGGCTCCATTTCAGTAGAATAGGCCAATAATTTTGCCCTTAGGGAAGCCATGTTGTCTGTCACCTTTCATCTCCTTGTTTTCCACGTGCATTAGCAAAGTTTTCCAGTAGATCTTTCCCATTATCTTGCCGGGCACCAAGGTGAGACTGACCAACCTATAATTCTTCAGGACTTCCTTTTTTGTCTTTTTAGAAATGGTGGTTATGTTTCCCCTTTTCCAGTCAGTGGGAATTTCCCTTGTTGTACAATTTTTCAAATTTTATGGGTAGTAGTTTAGCAACTTCTGCCAGTTTCTCTTATCCATAAGCTGTTAAGAGAAATGAGACTGTTTTAGCCTTTAGTTACCAAAAACATTATTACGATGAATTCCATTAAACTTTAGCATATCGCTGTGGTGCTGGAGCCTGGACAGAACAGGTCAGCAGCCCTACACAGGGTGTCTGAGACATGCAGTCATGATTGTTAATCAGGTCATTTCAAACTAAGTTCCCACATGAACCACAGTCTGTTTTCAAGAAAGAGTCCTACATATTAAATGACTCTGTGCTATGAACACAGACATTGTACATACCAGCATCCCCACTGAAGGGGAATAACAAGGCATTTGACCAGCCAGCACTGCAGAGATGGAAAAGGTGGAGGATGGAGAGCAATTTCACTCCAATGTGACACTGAGACATTTTATAAAGAACAGGCCTCCTCCCACTATACCCACAAATTGCATATCTGGCCTCATGATATGCAGTTCATGCCTCAGTCCCCACCTGGGCATTGTCAGTCTTCATCATAACCGTGCCAGAGCAGCACGCTTCCCTTGCCAGGTGCAACCACCTGCAGCAGCAACGCTGAAAATCCCTCTCGTCTGGCTCCTGTACAGTGAGGAGCCCAGCCCAGAGCCCCCTCAGCTGGAAAAGTACACTGGTGAAAGCAGCGTGTCCTCCAGGGCCCCAAGAGCTGGTGCTGTACAAACATCTTTCATCACCCTCATCTGAATCCCTGGGAGAGGTACTGGGGAGAACCACAGGTGAGGAGAAACCTGTGCATCAAAATAAGATGTGTCATGGCAGGTAATAGAGGACGGAACTAGAAGCTGTGGTCTGTCACCCAGGGTTACAGAGACACAACAGCTCGTGGCCTCCGTGCTGCTTTTTGGGAGCAGATAGGACACTATTGAGCCTACAAAACAAAGGCTGCGTTGGCCGGGAATCGAACCCGGGTCAAC
>NW_008245767.1:0-1413 GCF_000691975.1 Corvus brachyrhynchos
CGAGCGCTGCCGAGCAATGCCCGCCCTGCCTTGTTCACGGGCATCTCGCGTGGGCTGGACAGTAGCCACCGAGACATCAGGTCCTGTCCAGCGGCCACTTCCTTCCCTGGGTTTTCTCCCTGCGATCTCGTCATTGATCCTCCAGGTGATCACAACCGACAGGAAGGCAGAGCTCTCCCTTCGTATCAGTATTTCTCCCACACTGAAAAAATCACTTCCTAGTATCAAAATACGTTCTGTAATATTTTTTTTCTCACTGTTAAAGTGTAGAATATACTAAGGCCTATCCTCTGAGGAGAACAAAACCTGAAATTTAGCCATCGTTCTTGAATTAGCGGCACAGGGGCAGCAAAAAAATAGATGCTCTGAGACATAACCTGGGATAATCAGACCCCTATTCCCGCTCTCAGAGAAGAAGAGCTCATTAACCCAAGTAGCGGATTTTCAGTCAATACGGAACACGGTCTTATATTATCTACTCCATTTGCAGTGACTTAGATAAGACATTTAAAGGCGGAAGAAGGGTCGATCCACTGAAACTCACGACTGTAACATCCCGATACCCATACAGCTGCGAAGGAGGTGGGCTGCTCTGCCAGCTGCCTGGTGCTCTGCTATCGCTCAATAGAAGACCTTCCTTTTGGCACCGTACAGGAGGAATCTCCCCTACTGCTCGAAAATCACTCTCCCCCACCCCGCAGTTTCCGGCTGTAAGTCATTTGATCGTTCCTCACTGATTGTACTGCGACTGACCATGAGGCAGGAAGCACCTGCAGTGAGCCTGGCCAGAACCCTCTGCTTGTCTCCCCGCAAACTGCGGGGCAAATGGTAAGGAAAAAACCCAGGTATATCTGCCTTGGCTCCTGTCCCTATTCTGCGGCCCACCGTAGCAAAATCGATGGTGATTGCACACAGATAACAGTTGTCTTTCATGTGTGATTTCCCTTCTTAAGAAGCCACATAGATTTATGGTCTGTATTGTTTATACCCATTTAAACTTAATTAATTCGATAGTTTTAACGACCTGGAAAAAGCTTTCCTTTTGTCAGAAATCATGATGCAAATGCTTGATGTTTTTAGAAAAGTATTCGCCTAATTACTCAATCTTCTTTCTGGCTGGACAACTTTTAAACTAAATAAAAGTGCAAAAAGACTTTATTTGAGTGTTCAGTTTCTGTCATTTTGCATACTCCCTTGTCATTTTTGGTATGTATAGAAGACTGCCCTGGTAAACAGGCAGATAAAAAAATGACTGTAAAAAGCGGCTGAGAGAGCTAATTTCTCGGTTTAGTATTCCACAATCCACGTGATCTACCAGGTCCAAGCACCTCTCTTTGAGAGGAAGGGATCGGATAAAAGAGAGGCTCTGAAATAAAACTAGACCTGGGGTTTGGTTTTGGTTTGGTTTGCTTT
>NW_008245768.1:0-1431 GCF_000691975.1 Corvus brachyrhynchos
GGTCCCTTCCAACTCAAACCATTCCACAATTCTGTGGTTTCCTTTCTAGCTGTCACTACACACAGATCCTCAATTTAAGGCTGGAATGCCTGTCATCTCAGCAACCCCACCTACAGCTCTTTCCACGGGTAGCCATGAACTGTTCTGGGGCTGGGCAGTGGTTGCTCAGTCCAGGGCCATCTTCAGCCTCTGCCGCTCAGCCGTGGCAAGGGGACAGCTGTGCACGGTGTCTTTCTCTTTGCCTCTTCCAGCACGGTGTTGAGGAGACAGCAGCAGAATGCCAGAAGCTGGGAGCCACTGTCCAAACCTTTGTGGTGGACTGCAGCAAACGGGAGGAGATCTACAGTGCTGCAGACAAGGTGGGGCAGCAGGGGCACGGCCAAAGGCTTTCCCAAACACGCTGGACTTCCAGAAAAGTCAGGGAAACTAGGCTAGAGGTGTTGTACACAAATCCTGCAAGGCCTTGGAAGCTTCCCACTCCTCGCTGCTCTCTGTACACGGAGTGCTGTAGCATTTCCAAGATCACAGCCAGTCTCATCCTATTTGGGAGGCTCCAGTGTATCACAGCCTGGTGCCAAGTCTGCTCTCTAGGGTTCGAGCCTCTGAAGGAACACAGACAGCACCGAGGACAAATGAAACATTTTATTGTAATGGCTGTGGTCCAGCTGCCTCAGAACAGTCGGTACCTCCATGGTCCCAGCTGTGACTACACGGTCCATACTGAGCACAGTGTGTGGAACACAGTAAATACTGGCAGTAATTAAAGGAGAAGAATCAGATCCAAACCAGATTTCCTGGCTCTCCTATGCAGTTCCTGCCACATCTGAAAATGTGGGATGATCTTCATCTCCCTTAAAGATGCGATGATAAGAATGAAATTAATTATGGCTCCTCTTCCCCACCCTTGCATATTTTTTTCCCCCCTGAGTGACAGACACAATTTGGGGCTTTTTTTTGCTCTCCAAAAGGTGAAAAAGGAGATTGGGGATGTGACCATCCTGGTGAACAACGCTGGTGTGATTACAGCTGCCGACTTTCTCTCGACTCAGGACCACCAGATAGAAAGGATGTTTGAAGTCAACATTCTTGGTCACATGTGGGTAAGGGCCACCACCATCTCCATAGCTACAGATTTTTTGGGAATGTCACTGGGGAGGCAATTTAGACCAACCATTATTAGCAGTGAATTACCAAGTGAACTGTATAGTACAGGGTCACCCAAGCAGAATGTCTGCTGGGGAACTGGAGTAGCCTCTTGCTGATCTGAGCTGGCTGGTGACAGCCTCACCTGCAGCACGCACTGGCCTCTGTCAGAGGTGTTGGGGCTGACAGGGTGGGAGGGTTTCAGCTGTTCAGCCGTACTTGTTTGGGGCAGAAGAAAAGAGGAGCCGTAGGTCGCCAAGTGGTTTATTGTACGTGCTGGTGGTGAGA
>NW_008245769.1:0-1438 GCF_000691975.1 Corvus brachyrhynchos
TCTCCAGGAGCCAGAACAAGGACATTTGTCCCAAAAAATTCTGCCCTACCTCCTGGAGAGGTCTACAGAGACCTACATGGTCTCTTCTCCTGACATATCCTGCTCTTTCTCACACCATGTCCTTACCAACAATCCTTGCCTGGCTCCACAGCCATCTGTCTATAGGTAACATACACATTAACTCCCTTATATTCTAAGCTTCTGCAAACGTTCCCAAAACATTTTTATTGCTGAATCTCCTTAGACATTTGGTTCTATCAGTTGATAAGCTTTTGCTAAATTTATCTCTCTACTACTGTATCTGAGAAAATATCAACATTGTCACTTAAAAAGTTGAAATAGATTATGCTAAATAAATCTCATTAACAGGCTTTATCCTTTACACCTCAGGATAGCAATTAGTCTTTCCTGTGTACCATACCATCAGTGTTTCCATTTGATAAGGCTGTGGCACCTGGTGATTCCCAGCTACAGAGATGTACCCTTTCAGATAATTAACAAATACCACAGCCAAAAAAGCCTCAGTCAGCGTCTAAACATTCTTTAGAAGAAACTTACTTGAAACAAAGGTCTTAGGAGGTCATTGTGAACTTTCCATTTACCTGAGATGTCAGATTTCTCTTCTGCCACAGAATTATCTTCTCATTCTATGCATTTCTCATCAATTTTCCTTACCTTTCCATACTCAGACCACAGTAATAGCATTCTGGGGGAACATTTTGGGAAACACAGATGGAATATTATCACTTCTTGCATTCTTATTGCCACAGAACAAAACATAGGAGGCCACACTTGAATTTGTGCTTAGGACCTGTACTGGTCTTCAAACAACAGAAGAAAATATTCAGGCGTATTCAAGAACCTGGTGACTTCAAGGCTGCATTTATGACAATAATACAATCTGCTGAAAGCATCAAGGTCTGATGATTACTGAAGAGATCACTGTTGAACTCAGTCAATGGGTTAACACAGAAGAAAGGGAGCAGGAAATACAGGTGAGATTTGTCAAGGTTACTATAAGGTTCATTTGAGGTCTTATTTTCCTGGAAATGTAAATACTATTAGCATAGAAAACATCCCAGGAGCAAAATCCTGATCCCGTTATCGGCTGCATGGGTTTTGTCCTTAAATTCAATGTCTTGAGACAGATTACTCATTCTACAAAAATGGAAAAGTGTGTGAGGGAAGTGTCATGAGGGAAGAAGTAGAGAAAGAAGAACACTTTTTTCAAGCTCATCTACCACTCTACTCTCTCTTCAGCTGCAATTCAATAAAACTGATATGGTTCGATATAAAACACCTTTATGGGCTTTCTTAAATACCCAAAGATTCACAAGGATTTCATTTCTTTTAGCTGTTATCCCCCACCCAAGCTAATTTTACTGTGCCCCCCTGTGGTGATGCAATACCTTTATTGTATTCTTATGTAAGTTTTCTG
>NW_008245770.1:0-1424 GCF_000691975.1 Corvus brachyrhynchos
CTGCATTTGAAAACATATATCCAGGCTCAGAACCTCCTAACTGCCATTGGGTGTTTATTGACATTACATGGAATTCCATCAAAAACTGGAGGTTTAAATGGCTAACATAACCAAAATCAGGATAACTGCACTCTTATCAAAATAGATCCATTTACAAAGACTTCTTTTTTTTCTTTTTTTTTGTCTTTATCATACAATTTTATCTGTAATCACATGGCAGAATTTTGACTGGGCATGCCACACCTAAAATTACAAAACCTTAATCTGGGCTTTTGTGTACAGTAACTCTGTAATCAGTTCAGATGGAAATCTATTACCCCTTCTCCCACAGCAGTGTTTACCCTCCCATCACTGACCACAGGCTCTGGCACACGTAATCCAGTGGCTGGGCATTTGTAATAAATAATTAGAAATTTTTTTGCATGTATTTCAGAACAATTCAGCTGAATTTCCAGGACTTCCCCAGGCTTCTCTTGTGGTTGCAGAGGTCAAAACTCCACTGTGCTGCATGTCTGTGTACAACAGAACCCAAACCAGCTGTCAAATCCCCCATCCTTGCCCTTTCTCCCAGTCCACATGCACTTTCTGCCCTACTGGAATCAAGCTGAGCACACCACTAGGCAGAGCTTTTGCTCTCAAGAATTCTCCTCCTCTGCCAAAATCATTATCCTGATTTTCACCCAGGGAAAATGGTCCAGTGGAGAATTTAGTGGATGTCTTACCATTCATTCCACAATGCTGAAAACTGCAGAAGTACTGCTCATTACTTTTGCAATGAAAAGTAAGGGAAGCTGGATAGTGCTAGGACTACTTAATGTGTTAATGCAACATTTGGCTTCCCCCATATTCCAGCCATTTTCCCTAACAGAATTACAGCAACAGGAACCCTGAGCGTCCATTTTTATGCAGTATTCGGTCTCATTTCAGGAACTGAAAACTTGTCTGAATGTGAAGGAAAAGTAAGTGCCTTGAGGCTCAATCCTGCAGGTGCTCAGTGCCCACAACTCTCACAGAAATCATCCGCATTCTGAGATTTTGACCTGCTCTCATCCTTCTCTTGACTTCTCTTGCAGAAGCAGATTGCACAGATGAGGCATAAGGAATGAGACCAGATTGTCTGCAGATGGAAGCCACGATGGGATAAATTAGGGAGGGAATTTGAAGTCTAGTAGTTGTTCTCCACTGCTCCCATATGTGGCCACATTTAGCCCATACAAAAACATTCCTGGTGTGGGAATTACTGAGCCCACAGCAGAGCTACTGCAGAATTGCCACACAATGGGAACTGCTCAGCGTGTTTTACAGCTGCACCCAGGCACTAATTCTGTTTTATTCCAGGTAACATGTTTCTTTAACATGGCTGATCTCCAAGTCAATATTAGGCTTTTTTTCATTAGCAGCAGTCAATAACTGGTTATCTCATA
>NW_008245771.1:0-1401 GCF_000691975.1 Corvus brachyrhynchos
CCTTCCTTGGCAGACACCTGTCTTTCAAACCAGTACACATGATTTCCAGAGCAGAGCTGCAGAAGTGCTTGGATAACCTTCAGAGAAACAGTGACTCTCCTGCCTGCTGATGTGAAGCACATTTCTAAACTGTGAGATTTGTCACCAGCATTTGTCAGGCTGCGTTATTTGTGGACTAACTATTACATTATTCACCTGTCTGCAACACTGCTGCCACCATCCCCTTACAATAATGAAAAGTGAAAATCTGCTGTCATGTCTGTCATAACGTAAATAGATTTATAAAGAAAATAATGCCAGCTGTCGGAAGACACTTAAATACTTGTTCTGGCACTCATCATGAGTGATTAGATTTGGTTTCCTGCCCTTCTTATTTATGCACAATGCTGAAAGAGATCTGAACAATAATATAAAGTACTTGACATCTTAAATGCCAAATGCAAAAGATACAGGACACCTAGACTTGATTCCTATGTACCATTACACACATTCCTTTCTATCAGCTTTTAATAGAATCAGTAAAAAATATTTTGCAGAAAAATTCATAAAGAAAATTTGCAAACTATTTATGGAACCAGTATGAGGTACCAAAAATACTACTTTTTCACTTGTGTGGGAAATAAAAGTAAATAGTTCATACTGTTATCTGAGAAACCTGTCCTAATTTGTACACAGTGTAAGAGAGATGGATAATCCTGTATATCAAATTAAGCTGCTGGTAAGTGGGGAGGAAAATATGAAATACATATATGGCATTTCTGACAGTGAGGGATCAGTTCAGGTGCTTAAAAACAAGCACCTAATACTGTTTGAGTTACCTGATGATAGCCTGTCATGCTCAGTTTTAGGTAAGTTTTAGGCTTTGAGCTATCTAAAGTTATGTAAAAAGGTTTTCTACACTTGTAAACATCAGGAATCTGAGGCCGTGTGAACTTCTGATAAATTACAGGTATCTGTGATAGCTTATGGAAAGAGGAGAGTACTTGTGACAGAGATCACTAAATCTGATGTATTTTCATGCTAGATATAATCAGATTCTCAAATAATTTGATGTGTCAGCTTATTTTTACTAATTTTTCTTACTTCTGTGTAGATGTTGCTACTGAAATTATGGTGCTCTTAAAACCTATATAGAGAATGGATGGATATTGCTTGGCCATATTCCTTGTATCTGCACAGACAGCTTGAAATGAATTATTTTTATGCTCCTGCTTCTGAAGAATGAGGTGCACAGTTGGTTCTGAACTTCTGTAGCTTTCTACTCACTGATCAGCCAAACAGTGTTGCAGGATGCTGTGCCTTAGTAGCACAGCTCAAAATTGTCAGTGATGGGTGCAGAGGGGAGTCATGTTGTTTGTGGTGTTGAAGTGCTGAGACCAGCCTGACTCAACAACCCCAAAG
>NW_008245772.1:0-1427 GCF_000691975.1 Corvus brachyrhynchos
GGGTCATATTTTCCATTCCAAGAGAGGTTCCCATCTTCCTTGGCAGGCACCTGTCTTTCAAACCAAAACAAGTACATAGAGGAAATTAAATTTCTGGGGCTTTTTTTTATTGCCAGCTGTAATCATACAAACTCAAACTGTACCAAACTTTTGTAAATTTTACTATGTCACACCAAGACTGTTAAATGAGTTGGATTGCAAACAGGATTCCAAGAGAATAACTCTACTGGTTTTTAAAAAAATCACAGATCTTGTCATGCTGCTGGTAAAGAAAAAGTTCTTCATTTCCTGTAGTTGTTTCAGTTTCCAGCTATTCCTCATACCTTTCATCCCACCTCGGAGAGCTGAGGAATTATCCAGATCTCCTCACCTCCAATGTCTGGCACACCACAGTCGTGCTGCAATCACGAGTGAAGAGGGCACTTAGGTACTTAAGCCACCTTTTTTCTGGGTGAGTTTGCTGCACCATGTGTCCAACTCTACTAGGAAGATCATTCTATGGAATGTAATAGTAATACATGCATTTTTCGCAGTGCTATGTAGGCAAAGTATTATTTGTTTTAAAAGACTGAATGAAACTACTTCAGCAAGTGATGGCAATTATCTTTGGGCTCTGTAGGATTCTTAGCAGTTCTTCTCTGAACTGCTCATTTCCCTTATGGACTTAGCATTTGTGCAGCTGTTTACCCCAAAATTACTTCTGCTAATACATCCTCAAGCATTTACTGGTTTATAAGATAATGTGGGTAAGGCTGATGTGAAGACTCAGTTAGTCTGTGCAGGCTTTTGTGGCGTCAGGAGCAATCATCAGTTTATTTGTGCCCTTACATGATGGCACACTTTTAGAGGATTATCTGCTCAGCACATTTCCCCTTATTCAACAAATGGCAAGCTCTGCTACACAATCAACTCTCATCAAGATGCTGCCTCCTAGGTAGACAGCAAATATAATATAAGAAAATATGCAACTTGTATCCTTTTTAACAACTTTTTTTTTCTGTTAATAAAAAAACAGCTGGGAAAAAATCTGAATAAAAAATCTGTCTCAGAAAAATCAAGCCACACACTGGAAACAAGGATCAAACCCTTGATTTACATACAATGAAAGAACATTTTTCAAAGGCATTCAGGAGACTGCACCATGAAAACCAAAAATCAGAGGATACTGATGATAAAGAAGGTGATATGTATGGTCATGAGCTAACCCTGGGCACTGGCATAGAATTCATACTCAAGTATCAAAAAAGTCTAGGTGTTTCTTGTTACAGAGCTCTCTGAATAATACTTACAGAATCTGCTAGTAGAGAAGTACACACTCAGGCTTCTCACAGCAAAAAGAAGAATAATCCACCTGTCTATGGCATGGATGTATGAGACACAGGACATGAGTCCTATTAAAATGTTAATTTATCAACTGTAGAGGGATT
>NW_008245773.1:0-1438 GCF_000691975.1 Corvus brachyrhynchos
GTACATTCAGGTATCTAATTCTCTCAGGTGTGTTAAATTCTTGCTCAGGGAGTCTATGCCCAAAGCTTTATCTTTAGTAGCTCTGCTTTTAACTTCGCTGTCTTTCCCAGCCCATGCCGCCAGCAACTGGCAAACTCCTTAATAACTTGCGGTCTTGGGCGAGAGGTCTGTGAAGAATAATCTGAAGTTTTTATTTCACATTAATGAGCAGAAAGAATTGTAGATCTCTTGACATTCAAGTTGCTGTACCACTTCAGCTCCAACCTCTCTAGCTTACTCTAGAATGAGGATGTGAATGAAAATGTGATTTTTTTGCGTGATTCCAATTTGATAATTACCTGATTCTCCTAAGAGTAATGAAAGTGTTATATACCTTATGATAGCATAAGGTGTATTTATCATGGTATATACACTACTCATAGGTGTTGTATAGCTACTCTAGTTAAAGGACTAAGTTCATCCAATCATTTGGGTTGTGGTTTGGAAAGGAATTTGAAGAGTTTTATGAGACTTCAGAGAGCTCATGGCTCTGCTCATGTATTCACTGTTGGAGTAAGTAGTCCAGACCTCTTTGGATTATTTAAAAATGCAGAGTTAGCAAGGATGTTCATACTGTTGCCAGTATCAATACCTGGGAAGTTTGAGTTAGCGTTAACATGTGGGTTTATTTAAAATGTAGTTAGTTGTGGTGAATGCAATGAAGATATCTAGATACTGTTATACAGAATATTTGCTATGAGGTGTTTTTGTAGTAGGATTGAGCCCATAAGAGCCTGTACAATTTTCATGTTAATTTTTAATTTTTGATACTATTTATATTCAAGAAAAATTGACATACAAAAAAAACTGGGACAAGAACAGGAGGCAAAAAAACATCTAAAGAAAATGAATACGTTGTAAGACTCTTCTGGGGACCCCATAATTCATGTTAATCTTGACCCAAAAGACTGGTATGCCACTTTTGAACAGCTACTTCCAGTAGTTCCATGGCATTTTTTTCTGATACTTACAAACAGTGCACTGGACATTACAATTTCTTTTTGGACCTTAGGCAAGACTTAGACGAGAAAGACTTCAATGTGTCAGCTGAAACAAGGGCACCAGTAACCAAATCACTCAGTAATAAAATTTGCCTCATTGCTTTTAAGAACTAGCAGATGGTTTCAACTTTATCTCCCATTGGAGACAAGCTGATTGAATTCAGACTTTGCTTAATGGCTGCTATTTGTGCAAATGAAGATAAAGGAACTTAGCTAAAGATTGGTTATTCCTGTACAGCCAAGTAGCAGAAAAGGCTTTGCACGTCTGACCAACAGTCCCATTTGTAAAAGCTGCTTTTTCATACCTTCAATGACTGGCAGTAAGTGATGCCTTCTCACAATGTGCAAGTAAGAGAGTAGAGTGGTTTCCTACCTCACCAATTACAGTCACTTTCAGC
>NW_008245774.1:0-1433 GCF_000691975.1 Corvus brachyrhynchos
CAAGCATTGGAACAGGCTGTCCAGGGAAATGGTGGAATGACCATCCCTGCAGGTATTTAAAAGACATGTGGATATGGTGATTAAGAATGTGGTTTAGTGGTGGATTTGGCAGTGTTAGGTTAATGGTTGGACTTACTAGTCTTTAAGGTCTTTTCCAACGTGAGCAATTCTATGATTCTATGATCCTATTTACTAGTCTTGAAACAGACGTTAAGCAATTTTTTGCAACTCGTGCGTATCTTTAAAATTATGGAGGCATGTAAACGGGGCACATCTACTCAAGTCACTGCTTGAAACTTCACTGTGTCCATCAAGATGATGCTGTTCCTTGTCCAAATCTTATAATCCATGATGCTATTCTTTAGAAAACCTTCCAAAATAGGACCATCATCCAAAAAATAGCATTTCTTTCACAGTGAAAACAGAGAAAAGCATGTTGCCAAAGGAAAAATAAGAAAAGAAATGGCATTTACCTTATTTATTTTTTATAGCAAGATGACTGACATTATTCTACTCCTAAGTGGAGGAGGACATTGAAGTGTAGCAATAAAATTTGTCAAGAATACCGGCAAAGGAATATTTGCTGAAAGTTGTTAAAGGAGTAATCACAATAAAATAGAAAAAGCGCCTTACAGATATACATGGATATAGAAGACAGTGGACAGAAAGGGGAGGGGCTTTCAACCAATTCAGTTTTATTCTAGAAATATTTTATCATAAGACAGTGGAATTTAAAGCTGTAACATTTATTCTCTATAACTCTACAGTTCTGTGGGAATCATGTCCCTGACGACACATGCCCAAGTGTTGTCGTATTGACGTGATGTTAATTAAAGAGACAATAGTATTGCCGACCATATTTTCTCTTTGCACCCATTAATCATCATGTTCAGGGGCACATGGTAAACTGCAGACAGTTGTCATTTAGATTATATAACCGTACCTCTTTTATGCTCAGCAAATACAAATAGTATTCTTTAAAACAAATACAAAATAAAATATTTGCATAAAGGATTAAAAATGCAGAAATTGGTCAAGTTTTTCTGTACTATGGGTGCATAGCACACGATGTTCTAGGTACTTCTTCTGAGCATGCCTGCAACATCTCATTCAAGCAGTCTTAGATATCTACCTTCCATCAGAATAACACTGAATAAACTTTGCATTTATGCCTAAAATTTAACTTGAGCCTATTACAGGGGGAGGAGGGGGTGATTTAATTTCCATTATTCTTCCTTTCTTTTTCTTTACCTGACAGATTTCTAATATAAAATGCACGAACAGTGCAATGAGCAGATCTCTAAGACTCCTGTATCCCTGGTGAGTTGTTCAGCCACAGGGATATACAACCAAGCACCTTCATGTTTGCTGTCCTAAATCCATGAATCTTGAATCCCTGGGTGCCCAAGTGGCCCAGTTTCAATAGTATAAGA
>NW_008245775.1:0-1445 GCF_000691975.1 Corvus brachyrhynchos
CCCCCCCAGAACTGGTCGTGCTCATTGTGTTACAACCACTGTGTGCTGCACAAATCCTGATTTCAACTTTGCTTTTGTCCTCCAGGGTGAATAACTGCATTGGATTTTCTAACTACAAATTCTTTCTACTGTTCTTAGCCTATTCTTTGTTGTATTGCTTGTATATTGCTGCAACAGTCTTCAAGTATTTCATTAAGTATTGGACAGTAAGTCATGAAATCCGGTTCCTTTTTCATCTGCTGTGAGTCTCGTGGGCTTTAGTGACTCTCGGTGCTTTGCTGCTGCCAGGCAGTGGAGGGGCTGCATTTTCCTGGGAGGTGTTTCCCTGGGCCCTTTGGGAATCCAGCTGCTGTTAGATGTCCAAAATGCACAAAGCAAGAAGCAAGTAGCCTTCAGGAATTTCAGACTGCAGATTAGCTTCTGGCAGAGAGGTTATATCCCTTCCCTGTCCTTGTGTTTGCACGGGTGTCTCTTGCAATGTTTGGCATTGATTTGTACATATTTACTGAGAAGAAAAAACCAAAACAGGTCAAAAAACCTTGTTCATTTTCTAGTCCACACAGGCCTCCTCCCTCAGTTTAAAAACAGAGTGAACCAAAGCAGGCTTTTATTCAGTTACTGCCGGTCGTTTGTATGCAAGTAAGGGCAGCTGACAGCTCCAGTAAGACACTGGCCCTTGGCCTCTAGTTTCTGTCCCCTCTGCTCAATAAGTCTGTATGTTTGTGTTTAAGTAATTTTGCTGTGCACTAATTGTTCCCCGCACTAAACAAGCTACAGCCCTGAGCCCTGGAGGTCCCCAGAGCCTGCCTGTGTTGCTGCTGGGCACCTCTGGCACTTGACTATTCTGCTGTAGAGGGAAAGGAGCCTTTCTTCTGCTTGGGAGTTCCCACTTGGCTTTTAAACTTTCCCCACCCCTCTGTGCTCAGTTCTAACACTCCCCGATAGCTGCAGAGGTCAGGTTCTCTGGGCTTACCTTGAGCAAGCTGCAGAATTTTAATGTATGCACAGGAAACTCAGCAGAACTTAAACAGGGCTTCAAGAGCTGCTGCCTGCTTATTTCCCATGGGGACAGGGTGTTCCTCCTGCCCACCTGGGCAGCTGTGGTGGGCTGGCTCTGAGCCATACAAAGAGTTAATAACACCCCCTGCTCTTTGTGCTGTGGTACAGGAGGGGAAATGAACCACATTCATTCCTTTGTCTCTTTTTGCTTTTTATAGTAAGGTTGACTTTTGTCTATAAAAGTTTGAGAACTCCCAATAGGAGTTTTAGAAATTATCTTTCTTTAAGTACAAGGAACTTCCATCTTTAATTTGTTCCTATCACTTGTTCTGTGTTGCTTTCCTTTCCAGGGTGAGCTGACCAATGGACGTTCCAAATTTCACATCCTTTTCCTTCTCTTTGTGGCGATCATGTTCTTTGTAAGCCTCATGTTTCTGTTTCTCTAC
>NW_008245776.1:0-1447 GCF_000691975.1 Corvus brachyrhynchos
CAAGTAGAAGCAAATTCTCAAAGTGGTGCTATTATTTTTTTTGCTTTTGCAGTTTTTAATTCTACCTGATTTCAAACATTTTGCAGATCACTATAACCTAAATGGGAGCCAGTAAAATTGCAAAATTTATCTCAAGACTGCAGTCCAGGCTTGTCTCTCCTGGAGAGATCTCTCCTAGAGATTTTCCTTCTTATTTTATCAGTTGAAGATAAAACAGTATGACATTTTATACTATCACATTATCTGAATTCATGTATTTGATGGTGGCACCTCTATGCTAGAATCAAGCTCTGGCTCAAGCAAAAGCTAAAGTGTTTTTTCAGAGCTGTCTGTGAAGAACATGTGCACACCTTCAAACCCCACTGAAATTTGCAGAAGTGCAGTGCCCTTAAATGCCTCCAAAGTTTGCAAACACTCAGACCTTGAATTGGTAATGAAATGATGCAGAGATTGCCAGGACAAGAGGAAGACAATGGCAGAAGAGCAGGACCCACCAGTGCCAAGGGAGCCTCCAGGTGTGATTGCAAAGCCCCTCCGGGTAATCCTTGATCAATCAGTGTGACTGGGAGAAGTGTCCAAAGACTGCAGGAAAGCAAATGTCATTCCCACCACCAAGACAAACAAAAAGAAGGAAAAAGGGTACTACAGGCTGATTAGCCTCATCTCTGTTCCTGGAAAGGTGATGTAGCAGCTAGTCCTGGAAACTACTTCTAGGCATAGGAATGACAGGAAAATCATGAAATAAAAGGGGGAAGTAATCCTTCATCAACTTGATAAGCTCTCATGATGCCATGACTGGCCTGCTAGATGAGGGGAGAGCATCGTCTGCCTGGACCTCAGTAAGGCCTTTGACACTGTCTCCCTGAAGATCCTCACAGAAGGGCTGTTGATGGTTGGGCTGATGAGCAGGTGGGATGAAAACTGGCTGAATTGTTGGGCTCACAAGGTGGTAGGGATCAGTGGCATGAAGTTACCTTTTAATAAGAACCAAAAATTTACAATAATGTATCTATGCCCTCTTTTGCCTTTGTATCCTGCCTTTTCTGTCATTTCAGGATTACCAGGTAAGATTTGTGGGTTTATGTATTTGCAGCAACAGTGTATCTTCCACTACAGAGCTGCTGTTTCATTTCTTATTGTCTTAGAACCCTAAAGGTTAAAGAGCATACCAAGTATTGTATTTCTCCATGTCTGTGGAAAGCAAAGGAAGGACTGTATTTCATCTGATCAAACCCCGACCACATGCTGAAAAACACTGCCAGCGTGTCATGCTAATTGTTTCCCTTTCTCTTAAATGCTGTCACAGAAAAGGGTTTTGTCCACCTCAAAATATTTAATTTCTTGAAGACCAGATATAAGTACAATGAGTAATATATACTTGAAACATCTTTTTTTTTTTCCAGTATGGCTTTGTAAACCCCCCCCCCCCAAAAAAAAAAAAAAAACC
>NW_008245777.1:0-1454 GCF_000691975.1 Corvus brachyrhynchos
ACCAAGAGGAAGACTGCAGGGAGGTGCATGGTCAGATTCCAACCTGGTGAAATTCTTCTATGCTGTGTTCAGCAGCGAACAGTCTGGACCGCAAACACAAGGATTGGCGCATTTCTGTGCAGTGAATAGGATCTCTCATACTTCCAGTCCAGCATGCCTGGGATGAACCACCAACGTGAAGAATAGTTGCAAAGATAAAATAATTTCGAGGAGATATGAGAAGATGAATCTGCTGCTTTGTATTCATTCTGTGACTTAAGGAGTCAGAAAACCTGGGCTCAGGTACAAGTTTAGATATGGAGTTCTTAGCAAACATTTTGCCCAGCAGACTTCTAATACCCAAGAACAGATATGCTTTATTTTGATGCAAGTCTTGCTGCTGAGGAAATAAAAGATATTTCTCCTTTTTGTCTGGATATTGCTTTTTATTTGTCAGCTTATACCCTTCTACTCTGAGTCTGCATACCACATGGATTTCCAGAAAAATAGGTAGTTTTCTGTTTCACATTATTTCCTCTACATTCCAGCCTGAATTCATTATCATTGTTAATTTAGAAAGTATAAGCAGTTTTACAGATCATTACCATGCAGACTACTTTATAACAGTAGTGTTATTACTTTAAAAAAAAATTAATTCTGAATGTCATGCTGGTTAAATAGATGCTGCTTGTGGAAACTCAAAATCTAGGTGTGTAACAGCAGACAAACACATAGAAGAGACAGATCCATGATATGGCCAGGGGTAAAACAGAATATAAAATGTGCCTTAGGATTTCACTGTTGTCTAGGTCTAATGAGGAAGCTATACCAGTTTTCTTCATAAAATGGTCTTCCTTAAGACTCACTTTCCAGACATTTTCCATGCATCCCACCTAGCCCAGCTGTTCCTCGTCATTAGATATCACTAGAATATTTCAAACAATAGCTCATGTTTCTTCCCATAAACATATAAACAGAACAAAGGATCAGTTATGTCTGTCCATTCAGATCTAAAATAAAAAGAATTTGAAAAAATATATTAAGAACAAAGAGAAAAAGAGTAGAATGACCATGCAATTAAAAAAAAATCCAGAAACTTTCACCACACACAAGAAATAAGTCTGGCAACAATGAATGCCAGAAACACCTGCTCTCTGAAACTATTAGGAACTGATTTTGCTGGCCAGATTTTGAGGGTAGAAAATAATGATTGCCTTTTTGTACAAAGATGGTCTAGGGCAAAGATTTTCTGAAGTTCTTTTACCTCACGTACAAGCCTGCAGCAGAAATCATCACCTGAAGAACCATCTAAAGCAAACATGCTTACTTTCCAAAGCCCTGATGGGCATGTAGCTCAAGCTGTACGTCATAAACCTGCTAGAAACCTTTAGATGGTCATATGCAGTTCACAGAGCATAATCAGCTCAAGATGAAGTGTCCTACTATGAATGACAGCTGCTTTTTTTTTTTTTTTT
>NW_008245778.1:0-1454 GCF_000691975.1 Corvus brachyrhynchos
ATTAAGTTAAATGTATGTCATGTTCATTGACATCTCTGATAGAAATAGGAACATATACATCACCAGATTTAGCCTAAAGTTACCAGTTATTACTCCACTTATACTTGACTTGGCTCATGATATGTTTGAGAAATTTCACATTGTGCAGAGAAGTTTGTCTCAAATGGTAAGAAGATGAAGCAAAAATAAAGCCAAATGCAAGAATGAATCTTTCTCATATAACTTTGTTGCTCTCTGTTGCATTTTAAACATGGTTGATGCTAAAAATTGTCTAACTTGATTTGAGTATTTATCCTCAAAGACAAGCAGGAATCATTCAGTCAAACTTCATATGATTTACTTGTGAAGTGCTCCACTTTTGCTTTATGTGTTGTTTTCTTTCATGAAAACTTTCATCACATAAGATTTCATGAAAATCTCCTTAATTGAAAGATTTTTAAATCAGCATAGCCTCTAATTTGGGAGCTAAGTATTTTTTCTTCAACTAAAGTATATAATTAGAGAAAAATTGAATGCTGTTTTCCAGCTAGTTTATTTTAAGCCTAACTATGAGCTAAAAATAAAATACCGAACTTCATTTATGTATCCTTTCATTTGTTGTAATGCCTTCCATGTGAGTACAGGATAGGCTTTCTGATTAAGATTTGGAAAATTAAAACTTTTTTAAAGTCTTAGTCTATAAGTGTAATTAAATCCCAATAGCATGTAGTTTATTTTCAGAGTGTGCCAGGTGTTATATAGAACAATAAGTTCTTACTGTAAATACAGATCACTGGCATGTTGGAACCCCACTTGATAGCTAATAATTTCAAATTTAAAATAATATTATCTCTTCAGGGGGTCATCCTAATACTTTTCACAGGTATGTCCTTTTTACAGAAGTGTCATTCATCATTTTGAGTTTAATTTATTTTCAGCCTTTCAAGTACCTTTTATAACTAAGAATGATGTGCATTCAATTGTGATTTGTTTAATTAAACAGTTATGTACAAATTGTAAAATTTTAGATTCTTGGTGGACAAAAAAATAAAAAATATCTGCAAAAGCCAAAACAACAACCACCACTATCCCTGAATATGCCAGGTATTGAGAATTTTTGACCTGGGGAGTATAACCATCTATTAAAAAAAAAAAAAATCTTAGAAACAATTAATTGTTGATGCACTTCTGAGGGCATAGAAAAATCATCTGAGTGAATAGAAGCTACCATTGTTTGGAGGTCATGATGTTTGAGCCAGGTTTTCCTTGAGGATGGATATTCTTAAAACTTTAAAAATTTGAGGCTGTAAAAATTGCTCAGGTACTGCATCTTCTCATTTTCTGTGGGTACATTTACTTCATTTCTTTTTGGTGATGCTTTCTAGGCTAAGGGGCTGCATGAGGAGGGTGTTTCATTCTTAAGTCGTGCAAGGAACACCTTAAAAATTGGTCTTAGAGGGAAATAATCCTTTTTT
>NW_008245779.1:0-1453 GCF_000691975.1 Corvus brachyrhynchos
CCCACCCCAAGTCTGGAGGCTGTTGGTGGACAGGAGAATGAATATTATCAACGAACTGGGACAATCTTGGCTGTAAAATGAGGACCGTGGCATTTATATGTCTAATTTAAATAGGATATTGGGATAACAGGATAGTATGTATATATATCCCTGGATATGGATGTAACATTCCCTCAGGCTAACAGAAACTGGGGCTGATGAGGGCACACAGGAGGAGCATGCCTTGCCTTTTAGGTGCCAGTGTTGAGCTGGTGGGCTGTGACTGTGTGAGAAGGGAATTGATCTTGGAAAAGTCTCTGTCAAGTTTAATTTGCCTTTCCTTCCGCAGCGTCCTCGCAGAACTGTGAATTCTGGCATGGAAGTGCCCCACCCAGTGCCCAGTTTCACCCCCTATGTGGATGAGTCAGTTCAGCCACAAATGATGTGAGTCTAAGAGTTGGAGATGGGGGATTGCATTTGGAATTCTCAAAGCCGCTTCCTAAAATTCGGAGTTGTTTTGCCAAGTCCTTAAGCGTCTTGAGCTACAAGAATTTAAAAATCTGCCAGCCTGGGAGCAATTAGTGCCGCAGCTTGATGACAGAGGCTTCAGCAGAGGTTGCATAAGGACATGGGACGTGTTCAGAGCTGCTGATGATGTGGGAGCCTAGATCATATTTAAATATGCTAATTAGTGTAATCACTTCACTCAGTGTGTTTACACAAAACCACAAGCTACCTGTCTTAGGGTGCTGTTTGCTGTGAAGCAGCCCCAAATTGAGGCAGACTTGTGGCTGGTTCTTTTCTATCTTGGGAGCTCTGTGCTCAGCATATCTGGAGTTTTCTTCTGAAATAAGCTATCAGAGTTGCCATGCCAACAGTGTTGCTTAGGTCGTGGAGGAGTGAGTGTGCTGCTTGTACAGTGCTCCCTGAAATGCTGATAAATCCCAGGAGATGGGGTGGTTTTGTTGGAGCAGAGGAAAACGCATTCTTTTGCAAGGTTGCTCTACCTTTCTGTGGCTAATGACAGCCAGGGAATAGACAGGCTCTTTCTGAGAGAGAAGTGGAAAAGCCTGTTGGATATTACAGGCAGTTCCCACAGCTCTGAATTGCATGGAATCAAGGAATGCTGAGAGGTGGTGAGCAGCATGGATTGTGTGTGGACTGCAGAATAGCTCTGACCAAGGCTCTGCCGTGGTTTAGTTGAAGAATAGGTAAAAAACTGCATTCCTGTCTAAGACTGTTTCTTTCTCCTGAAAGTCAGTGATGCCACACGGTTAAACCTCTTGGCATGCCGGTCTCTCGGATGAGGATTTGTTACTTACCGAAGGCAGCAGCTTTTCATACCAGGGAGAGGGAAGGAGTGGGTAGAGCTGAACACCGTGCTGAGTTAGCTCTAAGCGACTTAGGCAGAGACTTGGTAGGTAGGTTTAGATTATGTCGTTGAAATCTTAAAAGTAGATTTTTTTTTTTTTTT
>NW_008245780.1:0-1483 GCF_000691975.1 Corvus brachyrhynchos
TTTGGAAAAAAAAATTTATTGCACAGCAGAATAAAGTTGAATTATCATTGGACTTAATCATCATTTCCATTTAAAAACAATGAGCAGCAAAATCCAAACTCAGCAGAGATTTTGCAGGAAGGAAGTAAAATGGAAGCTAGTTGACTATTTCCTGTTAAAGGAATGGTGAGAAAAATGCTTTTTTGACCTTATGTGACCAGAATAAATATACATTTAAGTAGTACTTAGGCAGAACACCAGTCAGTATGTGTGATGACTTGGTGCACCTTTCTCTTGTGAACGTTCAGGTTGTTTTTCCATTAGTGATCTTAAAAGTTTCCATGAAAGGCGCATTATTTTCCTTCTTTTTCAGCATGTGTTTTTTGAAAAACAGATATGTAGATTAGTGCTTTCATCAAGCAACTCTTCTAAAGTATATTTATTTTCTGTTGCCAAACTCCAGAAGAGTTTGTTCACTTTCACAGTATCTTCAGCTTTTGTATGATAAAGACTTCTATGCTTTCTGTATTTTCAACAAGACACCTATACATCTCATTTTTCTGGGAATATTTTTATTAACGTTTAGCAGAATAGTGATACTGTCAATAAAGCTGTATCAGCTGTGTCAGTCCTTAATAGAAGTAATTTGTTAAGTTGCAAAGTTATATCAGGCTGATCAGCTAAAAATATGCAGACTGCTTATATGCAGGAACATCCTAACTGTGATTATAGCTACAGCTTTATCTGTGTACCCTAGTGGTGGAGCTTCCTGGTATAAAGGAGACCCTAGATGAAAGTTACTCCTGTGAAGTGGAAGAGCTAACCATGGTAAATGGAGCTACGCTCATACTATGACCGTGAAGTTGATTTCTAGGGGAGAAAATGTGCTGGTTTTCAAGTTTTGTAAGGTGGTCATATATAATGATTCACTTAAGTTTTGTGAAGTTTGTATGAAAATTTCAGAAGAAGCACCACAAATCTTCTGCACCTGTTATCTAATTCTTTGGGAAGGGTACTGAATGTCAAGACTGTTGCAGTCAGAATGTGACATAGACAGAGAGGAAAGAACAATTGCTTTAATCTCTTGCTCCATAGTTAAATCCAAAAGAATTAATTGCTCTAGGCAATGTTGGCCTACTTTTATGCCAGTTCAGGATAATATTTCAACTCTAGGAAAAGTTTGAAAGCTTTTCATGTGCAACTGTCTTCTTTCCATTTCTGGTACCAAACAGCTGTTTTGTCTACATGCTGTCAGATTTTGTCCTTAGCCTTAATTATGGGAAAAGGAGTTTCAAGCTCCTGCTCTGAGTGAAGTAAACATTTTCAAAGGCCTTACAACTGGATGTCTCAATACCTAGCTCTAAAACTCTACAGGGAGTTGATAGGTTTGATCAGGATAGGTGTTCTTACCCAGCTTTCAGTGTGTGTCCTTTAGAACGGTGGTTTCTAACCTGAGGGTAAGTGCTCCAGAGAAAGTAACTAGGGAAGCAAACCCACCACTACT
>NW_008245781.1:0-1464 GCF_000691975.1 Corvus brachyrhynchos
GGGCACTGCCAGGGCTCTTCAGTGTCTCCTCGGGACATCTGGGCAGGTGCACGGGGTGATGGCAAGGAAAGGATAAGAGGCTGTGGGGATGTGAGGATGGCACTGGCAAGGATAGAGAGAGAAGTGGAAAGTCAGCGGCGTGCCATGGAATCACCTCCATGGCCACTCAGGAAACAGAGAGGGAAGGGGAAACGCTGCTCCTGGCACCATCAGGGATCCCTGCTTTAGGTCACAGTCAGGGACCACTGGAACAGGGTCTCAGGGCAGTGGTCACGGAGCGTTTGCACAACACGTTGGGACAATGCTCCCAGGCACAGGGTGGGACTGTCAGGGTGTCCTGAGCAGGGCCAGGAGTTGGACTGCATGATCCCTGCTGATTCACCTCACAATATTCCATGACCCTGATTCACTTTTGCTGGATGAGATCACCCTTTCCTGATGCCAATAAAACCCCAGGTACCACAGGAGGGGCTGTGCCTCCCCCTCGGAGGCTGCCCTGGACCTCGTGTGCTGCTGGGCCCCTCAGCATGGCACAGGGCTGTGTGTCCCCGCTCCTCTGCCTGGCAGCGCTTTGCGTGGCAGGAGCTGTGGAGGTTCAAGGGTGTTTCACTAGCACAGCTTATTGGGGACTGCATTTTCTCCAGGGTACAAGCCAAGCTCTACATCAAAGCCTGATTGAGCAGAAAATATGTGCTAATGTTCACAGCAGTACTCTATTATAGTATAAGTATGCTTGTAAATATTCACTACATGTTATTACGCCATTTGAACCAAGAATATTGCAGGGTTAAAGGTCGGCCCTAATGCTCTCTCAGGAGGCAGCAGTTTTGAATATAACCAAATGGGATAATGGTCAGGAATACCCAGAGGGGGCAATGTAGCACATCGTAAAGAATTGTGCTGTGAGTTTTAAGTTTTCAGGACAACAAAGATGCCAACGAGATGGCTCATAAGCAGTCATTATTAATGGAATGACAAGGGTAATGTTAAGCAGGATGTCTTTGCTATAATAAATCTTGTCCCTGCGCCATTAGTAGTCCTTACAACTGCAAATAGCAGTTAGGTTATAACCTAACATGGCAGAATTTTATCCTCTCAATCTCTAATGTATTTTATAATGCTGTTAAAGTCAGGAATAGCAACTGTTTAAGCTCACTTAATCTGTGAGAAGTTTAAACACGAATTTTAAATGCGAAATCTGCTTTGATAGTAGTTTCTCTTAATTAAATAGATGAAGTAGCTCTTTCTAAGCATACACTGGGCTGTACTACAGGGTCTGGGGAGCACTGGTGAATTTAAAACATTAAATATTTTCCTTCAGATGTAACTCTTGCATTCTAAAAATATTGACAGCTTTTATCCTAATTTTAAAAGCTATTTCTAAATTATTTTATGGATTATTTCTTGTTGTAATATTGCAATTTTCCAGTTTGGAAATAAATGACTGACTTTTTTTTTTTTTTT
>NW_008245782.1:0-1458 GCF_000691975.1 Corvus brachyrhynchos
TGGGCTCACCATCCCACTTCCTCATGTCCTCCCTCTGGTCACATAGGGTGATCCTGGGGCTCCCTTTACCTCTGGCTGGGAGATGCTGGCTCCATGGGGCCCCCTGACAGCCAAGACACTGGCCCACAGGGATGAGGAGGATGAGAGATTCTCTTTGGAATGCTGGAGCTGGTGGGACAGTCTCTCCACAGTTGGCATATTGAAGCCTGTCCAGTTCATCACTGACAGGGTGTAGGAGTACAACACTGGTGTATTCCAAACAAACCTCCTCCACGTGACCCATGTACACTGGATGTTATTCAGATCTTTGGAGACCTGGTTGCTGTCCAGGTCACTGCAGATGACTTTTACCACCATTAATTCTCTCAGATACTGGATGCCTTCCTCAGTAATGGTCCACTTCCCTCGGTAATTTACAAGATCATCCTTGAGGGGATATCTCACCTTCACACTCAACAGGAGCCACCTCCAGAGACTGAGAATTGTTGCCTCTCTTCTGATTTCTTTGTCAATTTGCCAGTCCCAAGATAAGGATACCAGCTGCTGGGCTTCCTTACCCTCTAATTCCTGACTGTTGGCCCCCAATATCCCAGCATCAGAGCAATCAGGCAATTGACTTGCCTGGCTGAAGCCTGTAATCTTTCCACTGATCTTGAAGTTCACTTACTCAGGGTTAGGAACCATGTGGTTTCTGCCTCTTGGGTGGTCTGCCACTTCCTCCTCCTGTTTCTTTGTCAAAGAACCAGCTTCTTGATCAGACCCTTCCTCCTCCTCCTCCTCCCTTACTTATCAATGGTATGGACCTGTCAACCTACACATCCAGTGTTTCTTTTTGACTACTGGGGCAATTACTGTAGTTGGGGTTTGGGTCCTTGTCTCAGCCACTGTGTCCTCAGATGTAGAGGCACTCCTTCTTCTGCTCCTCTAATGGTGCTGAACAGAGGCTCAATAGGCACAGGTCATGCCCCAATACTGCTGAGTCTCGTTGGGGGAGGCAAGACACCCTTCTGTCAAGTAGCACATCAATTCAATGGGATTACGTGCCTGTCCAGGCATAAAACCCCAGGCTATCAGATATGATAACCACCTTAGGCATCTGCCTAAATCCTCCCACACATCCTACCGCCTCAGGGCATGTCAACCTCCATTGCAGGGGGGGTTTAACTAGATGACCTTTAAAGGTCCCTTCCAGTCCAAACTATTCTATGTTTCTCTGTGGCCTCACCGACAAGTTGTTTCCTCTTATGCCAGGATGAAACTAGGTCCTACATACTCAACAAAAAAACAATGATGTTTGTTAGATAACAGAATCAAACAGCTTACATAAAGATGAACAAGAACCTCTGGAGCCCATGCAACAGAGCCAGTTGCATCAATCCCAGAGAAAAGGGAGATGTAATCCTTCATTCTCCCCACAAGGTAGCTCGCCCAGCACAGGAATGACATCAATGCCAGCCC
>NW_008245783.1:0-1452 GCF_000691975.1 Corvus brachyrhynchos
AATGTGACTGGATGTTTCAATTATTAATTGCCATCTATTGTAATTTAAATCTTGGGTGCCCATGGAACACGATGAATGAGAGTATGAATGAGAAAAGTGGGAGAGAAATTAGATGGAGGTGATTTCTTGCTTCATTTTCTGCAACATGTCAGGGTAAAGTCCACTAATTCAGAGAAGACTTTGACCCACTGAGGGAATGGGAATCAGCTTGGAGGATTTAGAAAAATCCAAAGACTTTGGATAAAAGGCTACTTCATAGTTGGTATGACAAAGCTAAAAAGACTAATGCCTTGCTTAATAAAAGAATCACATTTCATAGAATATAGATTCCAGTTTTAATAAATACATCTCTTTTTTTTAATATAAAGCAACAGTGCTACTAATCTAGTCATTACTGGAATTAAATCCATTATGATACAGTTAATAGTGTATTTCCTGTAGTGATATATTATCTGAAGTGGTTTGGTTTTGTCTTTATTAAAAATTCTGTCCCTTTTTAGGGAAAAATTGTTCTCCTTTTTGTTTGTCCTAAAATTGTGAGTTGATAAAAGATAGTATTGGTAGTATTTAATGATACTGTCAACTGCTGCTTCTTCACTTAGAAAGAAGGCTTGAAGTAATTAATTTTAACATGTACTATGACCTTTCATTTGTGTTTAGCTGTATCCAGGTTATCCCTAAATATGTCAAGGTTTCATTTAAACAAGGAATTATAAATGAAGAGGTGTGTTCACTTTTGCTATTCAGTAAATGTATTGAAAAGAAACAAATGCATGTATGACAAGTTGGGCAACAAAAGCATTACCAGGCAGTAGTCCTTGGTCAGCTTTTTCTGCTTCATTTAAAATCAGATTTATTGGGTCTGTCTTGCTGGAATCCCTTCTTCAAATAGGGTGTGTGCTTATACTTCTTAAGCTTGGGATGGAAATTGTCTTGTTATATGTAAGATTTATTGAAATATTCTCCATTAAAAATAGAATTTCAGCCTAACTCAGGACAGCAAACCAGAGAAAGCAAAGCTGATGGTTTGCATTCATAGGTAACTTACTCTGAGTGTACGTACACTCCTCTTATCCATGTAAAAAGGGAAAAATAGATGTTCCTGCACAGTTCAGAACAATGTGAAAGCTTTTAAATCATGCCCAGCCATAAAGCACATCTGCTGCAGTGTTCCCTGCAAAGCTGCATGGAATGGATTAAAGAAATGCTCCTTCAGTTCAACGTGGCTGTTGGAAGAGGTTGCTAAAGCAGACAACAATGTAGCCACTGGGATCAATTTTTACAATGATATTCAATAAGTCATTAACAAGATTAATGAACTATAATAAAAAATGAAGGCTCCTATGCCATGTTTTACTCAGCTCCCTGTAGCTTAAAATTGCATTTTATGATTTTATTAGACATATCACTTACTTTTTCTCAAACTGGCCATTTTACTTAGATTAAAACATA
>NW_008245784.1:0-1455 GCF_000691975.1 Corvus brachyrhynchos
TCCAAGAAAAGAACGTGTGTTGCCACCTTAATTCTCCAGAGATACGCTTATTTATCTAACCCCTGATCCACACATAAATAAAATCAATCATCAAATCATTCTCTGGTTCATTTGCAAAACTAGCACTGTCAAGCAGCTAGAAGCCCTTGAAATTAGTTGGATCTTACCAATATCAAATTATAATACTGAATCAAGTCAAGTAAACAGAAAGTCAAAGAACCCAAAAAGCCTAACAGCAGTTCAGTTGAATATTGGGAACATGGCACCAAGTTATTCCTTTCCTGACAATCATGTGAGCAGACAGTGACAGTTCTGAAAAGTCCTGGAAAAAATCAACAATAGAAAAATACGATCCTGAAACTATTTCATATATGGAGGTGTTACTCTTAAGGGCTCAAAGAGATAATGTTCTTTGTAGGTCCAGGCTGCTATAATCTGTTAATTCTCTAAGAAATCACAGTTTTCCTTCAAGATCTTTTGTTGTGTCTCCACAAATAGCTTTAGGAGATACTACAGGTAGTAAACAACAAAAATGATGTATTTTATACTCCACAGTGTCTGTTGTGGGAACACATTAGGATGTTTCTATATTATTGGAGCCTCCCCTGCTTCATCAGACTGGAGCATATTTTAGGTTCTCTGCAGAGTGCTCCAGTCATATACTGACTCCCTTTTAGGGTAAAGTTAACAAACACTAGTCCCTTCTCCAAACATTTCTTTCCATGGAAAGGAGCTATAATTTTGCAGATTAGATGGAATCACAGAATTGATTGGGTTGGAAGGCACCACTGAGGGTCATCTGGTCCAACATCCCTGGTCCATCTTTAGCAAAGTGGAAAACGTGAGTTTGTAGGCAGCCTGAATGCTTGCAAGGCTTCTGCCTCTGCTTCTGAGCACAGCTAGGACCTTTATTAGAGATAACATGCATGTTTTGAAGGGAGAAATCTGTTATTAAATACCCACACACTGACAAACAATGCTAAAGAAGCCGTCGCACTACTGATGGCACTAGTTAACTTCTCACACCATAGATTTATTTTAAGAATAATACCAAATTGAGAAATTTATAGAAAGTCTGCTACATTATCTGGACATCCATGTTCCTGAACAACGCTGTCAGACTCAGATCACATGAGAGGCACAGGGCATGGCACTGGACTCACAGATCACCTCTCCCTTACCCATGGTGGAACACACAACCAGAATTCACCACTACCGCTTGTAGCAGACAACTGCTTAAATGCTTTAGAGGTGAAAAGTAATAGTGAATAATCATTGCAAACTGAACCAAAGCTTGACTATTTAGACTTTCATTTTCAAGATCTTTCTTAAGGAAAGCACATGGCTTTGTTAGCCAGCAGAAATGCACATGAAAGTTGTCCAGATGTCTAGTTATATTAAATTTGAGGGACAAGCGTATCCCAGCCCATTCCCACCCCAAGCCTTGCTGTTTAA
>NW_008245785.1:0-1468 GCF_000691975.1 Corvus brachyrhynchos
ATAGAAACAAAACAAAATGCACACCCCCACACACCCCTGCAAGAAACAGTTATTTCAGCTGCTACACAAAGTGCTTTGATACTTCCGTTTTCCTTCCCTCTGAAATCTAGGTCTTGCATAATTCTACCTTATATTCTGATTTGTCAAAGTAGAGGATTCATCAAATATAGAGAAAGATGGAGCAGCAGCCAGTGGGGGAAGCAGACCTACATCTGTAAAGAAAAACCAAGAGGCTCTATCATATCCACAGTTTTTCCAAAATAGCATATCCAACACTACTTAAAATGGTTAACACCTTGTCTTAAAAGTACTGCTCCTAGCAGGCAGTTACAGAGCTGGCATATAAAGAAACCCATTAAAAAAGGCTTGGGTTTGTCACATTAATGAACCACGCATTTACCACCATATTATGTGAGCTAACGTGCTGGTTTCACACTACGCTTCAGAATTTGTACCTTTTTTTGCAAGGCTGCCCTCATTTCTCTGTTCCTCCTCAGAGTTTACAAATGGATTTCCATTGTGGGTATCTGGGCACACATCAGGAGTCTGGATAACCTCTGTCAACAGCAACAGAGTCAGGTCGGATCAGAAGTAAATTTCTTCAGGATGTGACCTTCCTAACACAACTTACCAAAATCAAAGATATACAATTTCTGTCTGTATTCCTCTACCAAAACCTCCAGGGGAAAAGGACTTAAGGAAGTATCAATCTAATGGTAGCATTAAACTCTTCTGAGATTTTAGTAAGACTGCAAACATGAAAGATGGAAGAAAACTTTCCAGCTGCTGAAAGGAAAATGCTCTTTTGCTTGGAAGTTCTTTCACATAGTGACAGTTCTCAGATCTCAGATGCCCCATGTTGTGGTCAATATGGTAAAAGGCACTACTAGCACACACACTGTCATTCTTCTAATCCACCTAGGCTTTGGGTTTTACTTTGCTGCCATCTCGGTACTCCTGGAACACTTCCCTTTAACCAAACCTTCTCCTTGACGCTAAAAAACTTGACTACTTACCCTCAGAACAAGATGGTTTCTGTAGTTGAGTATCTTCATAGACCTGGAATTCACTGTGAAAAACAGAAAAGAAACAAGTTTGTATTCTACAGACGTTCACAAAACGTGAACAAACCCTGTAAAAACAGTAAGCCAAGATGACAAGTGCTACTTGCAAGAAGTTAAGATCCCTCAGACAAATAATCAAGCATATGGAGAAAGAGCACACATCCTGGTTACAGGCTGATGCCAAGGCTTTATTCCATTCTACCTGCAAAAACAGGCTGTTAGTGATCCATGTTACTACTCGTACCTAAATATCCTCACAAGTCTTCTCACTGCTGGCTAAAAACCCCTCTATTACCTTTGTGACTGAGGCTGTTTCTCCCCATATCCGGTTGCACTGGAAAAAGTAAATGCTTGCATTCCCAAAGGTGCAGAAGCTCCCGTTATCTCTGCTGCCTGTGGAAACA
>NW_008245786.1:0-1462 GCF_000691975.1 Corvus brachyrhynchos
GGCACAAGAGCAGAGCACTTGGCACAAGCCCAGAGCTGGCACTTTCCACAGTCACACACAAGCACTGAGCACCAGTTAATCAATGTGTCTCTCTCTCCTAAACCTCCCCTCTGTTCCTCTGGACTGATGGACGATCAGCATGTCATTACCATGGCCACAGCACATCCCATACAGAGCAAATCCTCCTCCTGGAAATGCTTCCAGGCACAAGAATCTCTAGAAGAAGTATCTTGATGCTGGAACAGAGCAGAAGGCAGGGGGACGTGTGGGAAAAGCAAAAGCAAGGGACACCTGGGGAAAGGCAGGGGTGCAAACATTGTGCTTCCCAAAACTGTGCCCCTCCAAACAACCAAGAGCAAGAGAGAAATGAAGCAATTCCACTTTCCAGGACAAGGGCTTGCTCACCTGGCAGCACTGAAAGCACCGTCCCCTTCCCAAAACTGACTCTGGCTGCGACATTTACACCCTGACACATCTCATTGCAAAAACGCCTCTGTCAGCCCTGCACTTGATCTCAAGCACAAAGCACCTGCAAATCCAGGCCCCAGCAAAGCTTCCTGACACAACAGGCTCCAGTCTGCTGACATTCCCTGCAACAAGGCAACATCTATTCCCCAGCTCTTGCCTGAAAAGCCCGAGTTCCCTTTGCCTTGCCTCATTTTTAGCTCCCATGAGAGACAAGCCCCAGCCACGGCAAGGCTTTCCCAGAATCAGGGCGAGCTGCTCCTGTGCAGGGACCTCCTGGACATTGCCCAGCCCTGGGTGTGGGTGGGTTTCAAAGGTGGCTCTGAGAGCCGTGGTTGCCCCTGGAACTGGGCACACTTTGTGCAGCCCAGAGCCAGATCCACTTGCTGGGGAAGAGGAGAGCGGGGTGGGAAAGAAAGGCCAAAGCAGCAGATTCTCTTCCTGTCCCGGGGATGCCTGCTCCAGGCAGCTCCAGTCTGCTCAAGGGAAGTGCTCAGGGAGCTGGAAAGGGAGGACAGGGATAGCAGGGCCAGGAATTCCCCCAGCTGGGCAGCACTTGTACTCACTGGGCTTCACAGCCAGGCGTGTCCCTGTCCCCAGGACCACTTTGTAGTTCCCTGAGTTACACAGTCCTTCACAGCCTAACAAAAACCATCGGCTCTGCTGCCACTTCCTCCTCCAGGGCCCTGCAGCCGATCAGCTCCTGCCAACCAACACCAGGTATTGGCAGCCAAGAGTCCCTGCAGCCTCCAAAGGAAGCGTCTGGGGAACACCACCCTCAGCAGGGATGGCAGCTGGGATTGTGGGGCAAACAGGAGCATTGTTCATTCATCCTTTCCTCTGTGGAGCAAAGGAGCAGCTCCCTGGGCTGGGCCAGACAGAGCCATCAGCGTCCCACCCTGATTTCCAGAGGGCTGCATGGCCATGGGATGAATTGTCTCGCCCTGAGCAAGAGGGCTCAGGACCTCTGTCTGCTCAGGGGAAAGGAGAGAGCAGG
>NW_008245787.1:0-1485 GCF_000691975.1 Corvus brachyrhynchos
ATTCTTGCTAGCAGCATTTTTGTATCCACAGTCTAACATTATGATTAAGCTATGTAGAGTGTTTAAAAAATAAGAAACTGAAACAAACTAATAAAAATGAAAATCAGAGATAACTGGTCCGTTACTTGATGAGGTCAGTTACCTCAGAAATAGCGATGTAGACAGAGCAGAGGCATTTAATGCCTTCTTCACTTCCGTCTTCAACACAAGTCATAGACTGTGGGATCCACACAGGTCTGGATACGTCGAGAAGGCCTTGACTAGAGGGATGATGAACTCCCCAGCTGACTCTGAACTTGTTTGAGACTTGCTTCTTCAGATGGATGTGCATAAATCTATGGGCCCCGATGAGATTCATCCCACTGTACTGAAAGAAGTGGCTGATGTTATTGCAGGACCTCTCTCCCTTACTATTCAACTACCTTGGGAGTCTAGAAAGGTACCAATCTACTTCACATGGCAAATACTGTCCCAGTTTTCAAGAAAGGTGAGAAGGAAGGTTGGTAATTACAGGACTATCAGTCCTGCCGTGCCTGGTAAAATTATGGATAAGGTAATCCAGGAGTTACTGAAAAACAATGGAGAGACAATGCAGTCATTGGTCCCAACCACCAGGGGCTCTCGAGGGGAAAGTGCTCCTCGACAAATTTAATTTCCCTTGACGTCACGGTCACCCATCTAGTTAACAAAGGGAAGCCAGTGGATGTGGACTATAATTTCGTAAGTTCACTTGGAGAAGTTTCTCCAAACAGTGGCACTTAGGGAGCAGGGTGGAGTAAGAAGAGGAGGAGTAGAAAGAGTAGTAGTAAGTATGTACTTAGTAGTAGTAATACTACTAAGCTCAAGAAAACACCTCACTGCCTCCTTGCCAATCATACTTTCCATTTTGTAACATTACTTTTTGCATGTGTGTGTTGAAAGCTAAGCATTCATCTAAACATTTTGAGCCTTACTAATTAAGGTTGTAGCTGTCAAATCAGATTCTTTGCCTTCAGCTGTTTTCAATAGCCAATGTATTGAAGGAGAAACCATTTGGTACATCGTGAAAAACTGAGTAAACGTTAGCCAGTGACATAGAAGGCCTAGGGAAGTAATTTGTTTGATGTCTGGATGTTTTATGAATCTGAAGACAGTCTCTGCAGTGTATGCTTTTTTTTCCCTTTGTTACTTGAATGTGATCTATAAAAACTTACTTGTCATAAGTTTTGCTAGATACATAGTCCCAACACAAACAAAAAGCTTGCCTAAGTCCTTATTTGCATGATAGAAATGCAGGAGGTGGTCTGCTCTGGAACTGAGGCCTGACAGTATCTTATAATTCTATTACATTATTACATTGGAAACTATGTAAATTAACCTTTAGGTAGTAATTTTTGTATCTTTTTCAATTGTCAAAATTTGGCATTGACATCTTAAATCTACAGCTGCTGCAGATGCACCTATGCTTGTATTCTTTTCTAGGATAACATGCAAGTGGCTGGGGTT
>NW_008245788.1:0-1485 GCF_000691975.1 Corvus brachyrhynchos
CATAGTTTACACACATTGAATTAGAATAAAATGACTGGCCCTGCTGCCTTTTTGTCTTCTCAGCTGGATCCATGACTTCTGGCTCATGCTGAGGAAGATACTCAACCAGAAATTGTACTGCAAGATGAGCCTTCCTAAAAGAAATGGCTGACTGGAACAGGGAAATTAAAGCAGATAGAGGTTTTTGAAAAAATAAATTGTGTCATGGTCCATTTTTATAACCATATCAGGGTACTGTTTATAGTTACAGGGAGATGTGTAGGGCTCAGAACAGAAAATCTAGGCTATGTCCAATTATCCAGGCTGAGCTTCAAGCGGATTTGTATCTCACAGTGTAGTTTTATCTTGAGCAGAATCTTTCATGTAACACTCATTTTTTTATGTTGGAGAGCTGATTGTTAAAATTACATGTCAAGTGTTTCTTACATAAGCACAGTCAAGCCAAAGGTTCATCTAGCGCAGTACCCTGTCCTATATTGTCACCAAAAGCTGGCAGCTAGGGAAAAATGTACATGGTAGCTCTTATGTTTGCCCAGCATCCAGCTGGTTTGTCTCAGTGCTTGTGAGTTAATTGTGGCATTTCTGTGTATTTCTAATCCATGAGCACCCAAGTTCCCTTTGACCCTGTGTTAGCTCTTAGTTTCCATACCATCTGTTGGCAAGAAGTTACAGAGCTCTAAGGCTTCAAACACCTACAGCTTGGTATCCTCAAACTCAAACAAAGGATAGGGAGGTTGAATTGTCAAGTAAGTGACTCAGAACAGGCATCTAATATCCTGAACCCTCCCTAGACCCTAGACAGGCACAGTGCATCATATTCTTGCTTTACACAATTTTTTTCAGTATTGCTGAAATTCTGCAGTATATTTTCTCTGTTTCCATGCAGCTATTTTCCAACTCACAGAAGCATGTTCCATGGATAAGAGCGCAACTCTTCTAGAAAGGTGATTTTGGCCAGTTCTTGAAAGTCACTGAAAATCCTGGACTCAAAAGCTTGCTAATGTTGGAGCTAAACATTCCAATTTCATTTTTGTGTTCAGGTCAAGCCTAAAGATTTAGTGCTATACTTTGCATCAACACTTTTGACAGTGTTACTAGAATGTTTTCTGCTTGATTAGCAGTGTTTTGAGGACCAGCTTTCACATAAAGCTTGCAGCATCCTAGTGAATTCTGCATGTAATTTTAATGCCTATGGTTTGTAACACTGATAGCTTAAGAAGTCATTCCTCAACTACAGTTAATGTTATTTAATTTGGTCCTAAATTAAGTATGATGATTATGAATTTGCAAATCTCTTCGTGGAGATATTTAGTCAGCTGACTACGAACATTCCTAATCAGCTAGCACACTCAAAATTCAAACTTCAATGTAAGTTGCTAAAATCTGTTTAAAAGAGGCAATTTGACAGAAGAAAAAGAATTACCTAATTATATTAAAAAGACCCAAACAGACTTTCTTCTTCTGCAGCTAATAAGACTTCTGCCA
>NW_008245789.1:0-1484 GCF_000691975.1 Corvus brachyrhynchos
TTCTGAGTTTGACACCAAGAAATTTTCAGAATGTCATATCCTGAATCTTGATGTCAAAATCACTTGGATAAGTAGGGATCATTTCTTTCATGGCTGAGCAAGAATATTCCCAACAGAAGTCAGTGTCTAGGAGCAGAGGAGGTGATAAAGAGGAAATTACAGTCTACAGGAAGATTCCATGATTTCTTCTGTTTTTTCAAAATGGAATCATGTGGAAGAGATAAACCCCAAAACAGAGCTAGATACAATATGCACAAACAGCCCTCCCAAAGAATTTGCTTCCCTTTTTTTTTCTTCTTTAATGTCACATACAAATCACTTAGATGAGAAAGTAGAAGCTATTCATACAGCAGATATCTCCCGCCCGTTGTACTTAGTGTCAGTAAAGCTGGAATTAAAATGCACACTGATATTTGCCTGAGAGAAGAGGCAAAGTTCTCTTTATGTGAGAAGCCACACGTACCTTCCGTGAGTGCACAACCTGAAAGACAAAAATGAACTGAAAGTCATGTTTCTCTTCAAAGCAAACAGAATACAGATTTTAGAAATTTCTGTTTCCAAAACACTGCCTCATTCATTTTACATTATTAAGTGTTTTATTATACTGTACAACTTACTATACTACAGAGATTTGTCAGTGGAAAGCCTGAGGAAACTACAGATGTTTAATGGCAATGTAGGTACAAAGGCCCAGGAATGTGAAGAGACACATGCTAATACTGACATATTTCGACATGTATTTCTGCATAACAACACCCTGCATGGAAGCTCTATATAGATGTGTTTCATATCGTAGCACATGCTCTTTTGATTAGTGATTTCCATCTTGTACAGCATGGCGAGGGACTTTCTTTACTCACCAGCATCGCCATAGATAAATTTTTGCGCTGATTGCGTTGTTCCATTCTGAAAAAAATTGGCAACACACTCAAAGCGATTCAAAGGGTTGAACCATTCCCAGGCTGGCATCCTCAGTCGGCTGGTCAGTGAGTAGGTACTCCCATTCCGTGTGGAGGACTCATCTGTCCCCACCCCTTCGGTCCTTTTCACACCATTCACCCTCCAGGCCAGAGTCAGGTGGTCAGGGTAGAAACCAGAGGCCAGGCACACCAGTGTGGCCTTGCTCTTCTGCTGGATCTCCTGCTTTGATGGGGAAAAGATGGCCACGGCTGGAGGTATGATTTCATCGTTCTTCCCTGAAACACAGAGCAACATGGCCCAGAGCCTCCATCACTCTATGCAATCAGAAACCCCTGAAAATGGTCCTGAGTTTGTGCCCTGTTACTCCTGAAAGACCTGGCCTTTTAGCAGCTGTCTATTGGACAATTAATGTCTATTGGATATCAGACACCAGGACACTGGAAGCATTTCTTTTCACTCGTTACACAGAAACATAAAGGGTCTGGCCACAGAAATGCACAAGCCTAAGAATTTCTTGTATTGCCTCTGTCAGACGAATAGACAGCTGGAAAGGAGCTGAGCAA
>NW_008245790.1:0-1518 GCF_000691975.1 Corvus brachyrhynchos
CCAAGTGCCACATCCACACATCTGTCAAATCCCTCCAGGGGTTTGACTCCACCACTGCTCTGGACAGCTGTGCCAGAGCCTGACCTGGAGAAGGAACTCCTGGGAAAGGCAGGGCAGACCCTGCAGGTACCAGCAGTGAGGATGGTGAGCACAGCAAGGGCTTTCCCAGCCAACCAGAGCGGGGCTGTTTGTGCAGCAGTGCCAGGCTTGGTTTACTTTGAAGGTTGCCCAACTTTTGAAGTCTATTCTCTTCCTTTTCCTCATGAAAAAAGCTTACAACACCATCAAGTTTGAAGTGAAGAAATTGTTCCCTTGAATGATGCCCCCGGTTTCCTGCGCCTCCATCTCATGCTGCTTCTCTAATGACTTGATCAGGGCGATGGCTCTTCTCTGCTCAGCCGAATCTCTCCATCTCACTCATTGGCACCTCCGAGCTTTAAGGTCTCTAATTCTGTGTTGAAAGCACTTGAAATCAGCTCAAAAGCTTGGAGGGAGCGAGGGCAGACAGACTGACGGGTGGACAGAGTGCCACACTCAGTTTGATTGCTCCGATTTTATTTCCAGCAGCAACCTGAATGGAAAAGATTAAGGCAAATATGATTTTGAAGGGGGGAAAAAAGGATAGAATTGAGTTAAAGGAAAACTGGAGTGAAAAATTTCAGCTCTCTGGAAAACACATTGTTCTTCCAGGGCCCAGAACGTGTCTCTGTGGGAGACTCACACAGGACGAGCAGGTGCAGGGCAGGTCTGGCTGGGCTGGCTTGGCGGGTTCCTTCTGGGTGTCTGGTGCACAGAGCTGTTCTTCTGCCCCTGCCAGGCACAGCCTGAGCTGTCCAACCAGCAGAACTCAGCCCTCAAACCAGGACACCTGAGTGCTGCTGTGGAGTCATGGTGCTCGAAGAGTCTTACAAGAAATCCTTCTCCTCCTCAAAGCATCACACACCTCTCCCATCCCTGCCCAGACTGATTTATAATCAATAACACCAAAATCCTGATGCCCTCCTCATGCTGTTGAAAGCAACAGAGACCCAAGCATCTTTTTTGCCCTTCTACACCCAGAAATGCAGCAGAGAGAAAGAAATCCCAGCCAAACCACGCTGTCTGCCGGAAAAATAACCACAAGTCTGCCCAAAGAATAACCCCATCTGTGCTCTCTCCAAACTACTCACAACGCTGAGTGTTTGCTGCCTGCCTCTGCCTCCCCCCCTGGCTAAAACCACGCAGAAGGAGTGAGCCACTCGCCTAAACACAGCTCTTCCTCCTCTCCACGCAGGGATCAGGGAGGCTGAGAGGTGCCTGTGCTGCCCCAGAGCCTTTGGCAAGCACAGCCCAGCCCTGCCAAGGATTGCAGCTCATTTTCCCCAAGGCTGGTGTAGCATTAAGTTCTTATATCCAAAAGCGGCCTTTCAAATTGCTGCCTGGTGTGTTACATAAATCCTGCCCAGGATCCTCAGAGACTGCAAGCAATTACACTGAGGTGCTGAGGAAGCAAGTGAGAGCTAAAATAAAGGTTAAGAG
>NW_008245791.1:0-1504 GCF_000691975.1 Corvus brachyrhynchos
ACGGATTTTCCAGGCATTTCAGTCAGATTTGGGAACGTAGGGCCTCAATTTTCCATGGATTTCCCTTTCTGGCTGATTTCTCTGAATACTTTTGTGTCATGGAGGCAGCAACCACCCCTGAGCCATCACACGTTGTCCTGCAGCTGTGTTGCTCCAAAACTGGAATTTTGGGGGTTTTTTTCCTGGTTGTTTTGGGGTTTTTTTCCCAAATTTTTGATGCTGGACAAATTCAGCTTCACCACCTTCATTTTCTTGTCTGCTTTTGTCCCTCGGTGTGACACAGAGTGTTGGTTTTTGTGAACAATCCAAACCGTGAGACTCCAGGTGACACCTGATGATATTTTCCACCCAAACCCATGAATTTAGTTCCAAATCAAGCCTCAGTCAATGCAGCTCCCAGCAATTGCAGCTAATTCCAGGTTCAATCACTCAGGGAGCTCATGAAATTGAGGGTTTTTGGAGAATCAGAGGTAATTCCTAGGTAAAAGATGTGAAAATTGGGTTTCTTAGGGAGATTGCGCTGGAGCGAATCGCTGCTCCCATTTCAGGATAAAGTGGTGCTGATTTAGAGCTGGTTTGAAAACTCCAGACTGAATTCAGTATTTGGCTGAATCTTAGGCTGGGATTAAAGCAAGGAAGGGCAGCAGGAAATCCTCGAGTGATGCTCTGGCATTGCCAGATGTCCCCGTTAATTGGAGATAAAATTAAATTTGGGGCTTTCCATGAATAAAATGCAATTCCAGCCCGGAGCTGAGCCTCCTTCGGCTTCCCACGCGTGTGGGGTCTGTGGCAGGAGGGCTTTTTCCTAAATCATCCATCCTCACATTTCTCCTTCTGCAAACAGAGCCATGGAATAATTCCTCCTTCCAACCCATTCCCAGGTTTTATCATTGCACAGATCCCTCTGGATTAACTTGGGAAGCCATTCCCATGCTTGGGATATTGGGGACACTGTGAAGGTTTGGCTTTCACTCTGTTCCAGCCTCTTAAGGTGTGAAGTAGATGAATTTTGATATTCAACAAGGGGAAATTTAGGATAATCCGAATATTGATGAATTCGAATTTTTTTCTTTGCATTGATTTGATTTTTCCCCTCTTTTCCAGCTCCGGTGAATCCACACCTCCGTAAGTATTTGAAATATTTCTCTTTTTATCTTTCACGTCATGAAGAGCTGTCCTTGCAATCATTGTCCCTCAGAGCTCAAAAGTGAATTTTGAGTATTTTATTTCCAGTTGCAGCCCGTGGGTGGCAGGAAGCACCTGGAGGTGTCTATTGTGATTCCTCTTGTTCCAGCAAGGATAAAGGAAGGGAAATCACAGCTCCAGCTCATCTTTCCCACTGCCCCAGAGAGTTCATCCAAAGGAATTCCTTCTCTATGGATTCTGTTATCCTTAGGGAGCAAATCCCCCTGTTTTCTAAAGGGAGGACAGCCATGATCTTGGGAAGTGTCACTGTCACCACATCCATGCTGTTGCACCTAAAAACAGTGGGGAAAACCATTCA
>NW_008245792.1:0-1516 GCF_000691975.1 Corvus brachyrhynchos
AAAAAAAAGGAGATCAGACATAGTGTTTCAGTCCATCCTCAGGTACTTCACTTTTTCTCCCCAGGTGGAGCACTTGGCACTTTCCTTTCTTGAACTTTATAAGGATTCTGTTGACTCATTTCTGCAGACTGTCAGAGTCCCTTTGAAAGGCAGCACACTCATCTGATGTTTCACCTACTCCTCCCAGTTTCGTGTCATCTGCAAAGGGTACAGTCTGTGTCATCATCCAGGCCATTAATGAAGATGTTAATACTACATAACTCCAGGGTTACACCACAAGTGACTGACCTCGAACTTGAGCTCATGCCACTGATCACAACCCTTTGAGTCTGGCAGCTCAGTCAGTTTTCAATCCACCCCACTGTCCATTGATTTTGTACACATTTTACCAGTTTCCCTACGAGGATGTTATGAGAGACCGCTCTGAAAGCCAACATAGATAACACCCACTGCTCTCCCTTCCTCCACCAGGTCACTTACATGATCTCATCACAGAGAGGCATAATCTCCACTTTGTAAATCAATCCTTACTACTCCCCAACACCTTGTTTTCCTTCATATGTTTGGAAATCATTCACATCACTTTCCCAGGGTCTGATGTGAGACTGGCTGCCCTGTACGTTCTTGGATCCTCCTTTTTGCCCTTCTTGAAGAAAGCAGTGACATTTGTTTTTTTTCCCAGTCCCTAGGAACCTCCCATGATCACTGGCACTTTTCAGAGTGATTAGTGAGAGTGACCTCACAATGACATCAGCCAGCTCTATGCTGTTATAACTTACATAATTCAAATCTAGAAGAAGCAGCACATTCCATGAATTGCAGGATTTCCAGGGAGGAAAAAACCTCATCCTTAGTTGCACGTGACAGTGAACTTTAACCCTTGCAATTAAGGTAAGTTAATGTTTGATTAATGTCATATGTTTACTCAAGTTTTGACATGTATGACAAATATCTAAATGCAGCTCTGTAAGACTTCTGTAAAGTTACATTATTTTATCTTCCAGGTACGTGGATTAGGTGTATTCCATCAGATACATTCTAGTTTTAATGTCTCCACTATGGCTGCTCTGCTCCTCTCGTTTGGATACATCATGTCCTACCATCTCTCCACTGAAACTTGGAATACTGAACCCAAGATCAAATCCACAGTACAAGAAAGGATTCAGATGTATGGCATATATGGATCTATACTATCCTCCAAGAGTAGGGGGTAGAAGATTCACAGTTCTAAACAGAAGACAAGCAGGTTACTGCTCCCCCCCAAAAAAGTAAAAATAATTTCTTTTGGCGGTGTTATCAGTGTGGGAATCTACTGGGCTGAGGTGTTATGGAATCAATATAGTTCACCACAGAATATGTCTATGTATATCAAATAATTTCCTACGGAACAAAGAAGTTGGATACTACTTCCATAACAGAAGGCCAGAGAGAGGATAATTACTATTTGTTTCAGATATGCTGGAAGGAGCAGCTGAGTTTGTATTTAGATTTTAATGTAGTAGAGGCCTAAGTCAAC
>NW_008245793.1:0-1486 GCF_000691975.1 Corvus brachyrhynchos
GGCTGTGGGTACTTTGTGCAAATCACTTCTCAGGCCTGTGACAAGAGATTGTGTCCCCTCCAAGGGGTTTATTGCCTCAGCACTGGCTCCCAGGACCGTCTGTCCATTCCCCTGTGCCAAAGGCACCGAGGAGAACCAAAGGACAGGAAATAAATGGTTGGCTGCGTGTCCCAGGGTGCTGTAGGGGTGCACGGGTCCTTCCCTGGGTAGTACATGAGAGGTAGTAAGTAGGGAGTGCATTATACTGCACCTTTAGAATGAGAATAGATAACTTTTACCTAACACAGGAGAGAAGCTGGAGCTGGCAAAGGGAAAAGAGAAGTGAATGGCACGGAAAATGATGCTGGCAGGAAACTTTATAATGAGCAGAGGGAAAGACAATTTCTATCAGGACCTGGGCACAGCAGGCACTGCAAGTGAAGGGTGTGAACCTAAACCTGACCCTCTCCTCTCTTTACCTCTATGAAAGGCTGCATTTTAGGAATATGAAGAGGAAAATGAACTTTTAGCCTTAGAAGTAGCTGGAGGAGCAGGTGCCTCGGGCTGAAGGTGGTGTGGGTTGCACACATCCTTGTGCTCACAGTCAGGGTGTGATCCCGTCCCATATGGCTGGGGGCTGGAGCTGTGTTTCTCTGGGATGTGTGATGAAGCCTTGGGAGACAATTCATTGCTCTGGAGAGTGCTTACCCTGGGGAGCACAAGGTGCCAGCACCAGTCAAACAGTGTCAAGTTTCGTGATTAGAAGCAAATTGGTGGAAGCTGGAATTGTTCCTGATGGGTGTTTTTAATTTCATTTTCCTGTGGAAAGATTCTTGAAAAAGCTGTTCCAGGTACTTGGATCATGCATTCCAACAACTTTAAAATTTAAACTTCTTCTAAGGGAAGATCACGTGTGTTTCAGGCCTATATGCATAATATATTTTAATATTGCTAAGGCATCTGTGACCTCAGCACAGAAATGTCATGAGAGGGAATGGCAGAAGAAGGACAGGGGGTAAAGCTTTAAAACACCCTCATTAAAATGTATTTTTCTCGGTTTGAAAAAAATAATGAAAACCACCCCTTGATCCATTTTCCTGAAAGCAGTGATCAAATGCTTTAGAGGCCAGTTTCATTCTTACGAATAATTTTTTTATTAAGAAGGACGAAAACTATCTAATGTGATAACTATGAAGGAATGCAGAGTCATTTTCATTATGACCATGAGCATTTATTTGTGGCATAAAATTACCCTTAGGCAGAAAAGTCCTCTACTATTGCACACATGCACCCGGTTCTTCCAGCCACTGCTTCATGTCCTGCTGTGGTGAAATACCTCCTTGAGGTGCATCAAATAAACAAGTCAGAACACCACAGAGCCAGTGCCACGTGAGCGTATTTCTGTCATTTTCCATTGGAAACTCGAAGCTGCCTTTCATTAAAGACAGCAAACGTGTCCTTGAGTCATGGCGAGGAACCGCAGCCCCACCACCTCCTAAAGGCTGTA
>NW_008245794.1:0-1494 GCF_000691975.1 Corvus brachyrhynchos
CACACACATATTTGTCAGTGTTTCTATTAAACATAATACAAGATAATCCTTCAGGAAATCCATCCCTCATGAAGAATTCAAATTAGTTATTTTATCAGTTATGGTACCTGCATTAATACCTGAGACAGTTACTTAATAGCTGAGCATTAATTAACATTGCATAAATACTGCAGAGGGGAGGAAAATTAAACTTCATGCCAGTAGCATTTGTCCCTAGTAAGAGAGAGAAAAACTCAGGACACATGCAGACACTAGGACTTCTAACAATAACACGTGCTGTATGAACACACATCATCAAAACAGCCACAAGTTAGGCATCTAAATAAAGGGGATAATTTTCAAACCCTTCAGCAGATGAGGAAGATATTGCAGAGTCATCAATGCTTATGACCTGTGCAAAGTCACCTTCCTCTCCCACAATTTTCTAACAATAGGTACCTATACTTGAAAACAAAACCATGACTACTCATGGAAAGTTATTGCAGCTGCAGGATTTAGCTATAATTGCAAACATCTCTCCGCTTCATTAAGAGGGTCTCCCACAGGTCTTAGTGAAGGCTGACATTGGATTGGCATTACATCCCAACTCTGTATCAATTTCCTCAGTCAAGTCCAGGGCCCAAACAGCAAGTGGTGATAAAACAACAAACTGAATAGCTGAATATACTCTGCCATGTTAAGCTGGATAGTATGTGCTCCACTAGTTCCACTGGTATCCACAGCTCTGTCAACTGCTAAGTGACACCAAACAGCCAGATAAAGAGGAAAGAGCAGTGCTGCATACAAAGAGCAGTTTTATTCTACAAGATTTAAGCAGCCTTTATTACAACTGCCATGGAGAGAGCAAACAGTTGTGGAAATCCTAAAGGTGAGAGAGTTAGCAGGGGTATATGCTGTCAAGAGCTATTGATAAGGAAGGAAAGAATATTTTAAACCCACCAATGAATGGTGGAATTGTTCTGCTAAGATGTAAAAACACTATTTGTGTTAGTGTCAGGGTTTACATGTTTCAGGATTGTTACTACTTCATTTCCATACATACATTTGTATAGCCCTGAGGTCAGCCAGCCCAGCAAGGAGGGAAGACTAATCAAATACTAACCCTTAGGAAAAATTAGTAGCACAGAGTGAGATCAGTAGACACCTGAGAGCCTTTCTCTCCCCACTGACAGGCCAGACACATCAAAATATTTCTCTTCAGAAGGCAGTGAAACTATTGGACAACTCATCTAAACCATTATACTCAGTCTCCATTTGCTTTCCATTTTCACAAGGACATAGAGGAGAGAGAACTGGTGAGGCAATCTTCAAATATCTACACCACAATGAAAATTAAGTGAGACTCATAGAAGGAGAGCTTGAAGGAATAAGATGGTATCTTGTACCTTCCACAGCACAGAGGCAAGGCAAAGCAACCTTGCACCATCCTCTGGATTTTCATCTAGCCTGTCATTAGCCTGCCATGAAGGGTAGTTCAGAATCAATTAATCAATC
>NW_008245795.1:0-1522 GCF_000691975.1 Corvus brachyrhynchos
TTTTTTTTTGCTAGTTCAAATCTATTCCATTATTTCACCGAATGCCAGATGGGGAACACTGTTCTCAATGACTTCTATCAAAAAGGCTGCAGGATTAGTTCTGAGTTAGAGAAGTATTTCATGTAGCTTACAATCTTAATTATAACCTCATTTATTTCTCAGTTGATTTGGGGAGGAGTATTTTCCACTTCCTGCCACATTGCTCATAGGTTTCTTCTGCGCATGGCTGGGCTTTAGTGGCAAAGGATGCAGTTCACGTGGAGTGGTCAGTGGACTGGTTGCTCTGGCTCCCCTTCAGATGTTTACATCTGCCTAGACTGAAAGCTGACTCTCATATGATTTTTATCTCAATTTTTTATTTCCCATTTAAGAAAGGAAGAAGTTGTGTGTGTGACAGGGAAGCTTTCTCTAGGATTTTACTGTTTTGGGGTTTTTTTGTGAGGGTTTTGGGCACATTTTGAGGTACTGCAGGTAATTCCTGAGCGGAAGAAGATACCAGCTATGAAGTATTTCTTGAAAAAAGTAAAGGCATTCAATGTCTGACATCTTTGGCTACTGCAAATATTCCAGCAACACTTCAGCAAATACTTTTTGTAATTAGTCTGATTGGGCTTTTAAAAAATAAGTTGATAATAACTTTTATTTTGGTCAGAACACCTTTCTTATAAAACATAAAGGTAGTGCTCAGAGCTGAAAAGTTTAGGTGCTTTTGTTACACCAATAGTACCAATGTGGTATTAAATTTCTGTATGTGAAATCAGGTGAGGAAGAGACACCCACACACACTTGCACCTATTTTTCTTGCGATAAATCACAGTATTTGGGAGTTAAGTTTTTTCTGGACTTAAAATGGTAGTTTTCTATTATGGAAGTCTTGGAAATACTTGAAAATAAATATGATCTGAGGCTGTTAGTGGGAAGAACTGTCATGACTGGAGAGACAGATGGCAGTCTGTGAAACTTGACCTGCAGCATCTTTCTTGCTTAATTTCTGGGCTCTCCAACAGAAACTGTTAATTGTGTGATAGTACCTGGGGCTTGCCAAATGCCCATGGGAACTGAGTAAGTCTTCAAAGCGTTTTCTCACATGTTAACACCCGGCAAAGGTCTGGGCACCTGGCTGACATCCTTCAGGCTGTCTTGTGTCCTTTGGTCCAGTTTGTGACTTAAATAGTCACGCTGTGTTCAAAGGGAAGCAGGGGTTTGATTTATTGATTGGTTTATTTGTTACAAAACAGTCTTGTGGCTTGGAGTAGTTACCATTGCAAGGTTCACGGTTACCATACACAAGGGATCCATTTTTCTAAGTGAAAAGCCTGTTCCTCAGCAAGGGAACAGACTGTCACTACTCATTCACCTATGGGAAAGTGCTACAGCAGAGTTTTTATCCAAACCTTGCTATCTTCACAGTACAGTTAATTCATAAATGAGAGATTTAAGAGAGATGGCAGTTAACATAGGTGTTAAGAGTTCAAAGTCCTTGTCCTGTTCTGAAAGACAGGTGTCTGCCAAGGAAGGTGGG
>NW_008245796.1:0-1512 GCF_000691975.1 Corvus brachyrhynchos
GGCCCCCGGGGAGTTCGAGGTAATGGGACACCCTTGTGATTTGTCAGACATCAGTGGTCAGAAAGCCACTACAAGACACAGGAGCAACTTAGTTGTTATCAGTGTCCTCTGTCCTCTGCCTTGAGTTCAAGGCAGCTTTATTTCTGTCTGATTTTCCTGCTTGTATTCATACAGTAAGTCCACCCTGGCAATTCTCTTCTTCCCTCTTCCCCCAAAACCTCTAGAACAAGATCTCCCTCAGCACAGAAATGTAGTTCTTCTCAGGTGTCCTGCTAGCTCCAATTGAGACTGGAGCTCTCTCAACTAGATCAGCGTTAATGAAGATAGGATTTTGTGTTTGCCATGCAGTAGTGCTGCTGTGATGATGCTCCTGCTTATTTTCCTTTTTCATAACCAGGTGCTAACTGATGGACGTCTGAGAAGTCGGGCTCCTACATCAAAGCCAGTTTTGAGTGTAACACTCTTTGGGAGGTGGTACGAAAAGGACCCTCCACACACACATCAAGCTTCACCATGATTTCACTGCAGATCCTTTAAGACTTCATCTGCTTGTTTCTGTAATGCTAATTAATCACAAATAATGGTAATTATTACTAACAATGGTAATTAATACTAATATTCATATTATAATGGCATTCTATTTCTCAAGTTGCCTTATCTAACAGCATAGTCACTGCACATTGATTTATTGACTTGATTCTGCAGCAAAAAGAAATATTCCACTGGACTCTTGTGTATGTGTTTTTATATGATAGCTTTGGTCAGCATAAGCTTGGCCTTAACACTGGGAACCATAGAAAATAAATTCCTCTGACTTTAGTGCTGTGAATTCAGTGGATTGTGCCCCAGTAAAAACCAGCCTTTAATTATTTGAAATTTTTGGTGGAATATTAGAAGCCATTTCCACAACGCTGTTCCCACCCCACTTCTGAGCACTCACTTTTGTAAACAGGAGATTAACAGAACCTTTGAGGATTCTTATTTCCTTTGGAAAAGTAAACAAGTCTCAAAAACATGTTCCTTCAAGAAACAGTCCTTCAGCTCGGCACACTGTAGCAGGGTGTTACCACACCCTGGCCTAACTCACAGCTGGAGGAGCCTACTTAAATCTTTCTGGTGACATTTTTAGGGTGTGGAAAATTTCCCTAGCACAGAATTGTTGATAACTGTTTGAGCATCAAAAATGCTCAAAACAGGGAATTTTTCAGGAGCATGTCTGTCTTCCCATTGAATGGTTGCTCGTAGCAGTGCGAGGGAGAGTTGGGACTGTGCCGGCAGGTGTTGGGTGAGGCGAGGGAACAGCTGGAACAGGTGGGACACGCTGGCACGTGTGCGGATGTGGGCAGGGCAGACTGTACTTCTTAGGCAAGTGGACTGGATTACTTTGTGTGTCCTAGCTAAGATTTCTATCCGTGCCTAATTCTGTTGTTTGATCTGCAGGTTTGTTTGGAATTACAAACATTGTTTGATTTAATCTGACCAAAAAAATTAGGAAATAAAAAAAAAAAAAAA
>NW_008245797.1:0-1528 GCF_000691975.1 Corvus brachyrhynchos
CTGAGACACCCTTTGTGTAAAGCGCTTTAATTACTCCGGGAGCAAAGCCCGGTGCAGGGATTGCTCCTGGAGTTGCAGGAATTGTTTTGCTCACTGTTTATGATTATCTAATGCCGCATTAGGCAATAACCCCAAAATGCAGATGGGAACCCGCCAGGTCTTTTCATCTCGGAATTTCCTGCTTTTCCCCTCCTGATTTCATTAAGAGGTAAAAACACACCGAGAATTAATGAGGCTTTTTAGCTTATCTTGGCTAAAAACTGGAGTGCACAGGGAATCTTGGAGATGCCGGGCGTGCCAAGATGATTTTCCTAATGGAAGCACAACCAAACACTGGGAATTTGTGCCCATGCCTCGTCTAAACGCTGGAAAATCAGGGATTCTTTCCAAAATATTGATGGGATTTACAGCTGTGCTCCTCAGTCAGGAATCTGGTGCAAATCTAAAGAGCAAAGCTCAGAGTTATCTTTGGAATAAAAACGAAGCCGTTTATGAATTATGCCGATTGTGAAGTTTAAAATGAGGAGTTGATGAAACACTTTCCATAATTTATTCTTTGTGAGGTCACAGCAGCCCGGATCCTCTAGGATGTCATTATTGTGATTACCATGAGATGATTTCCCTGGATGACAAACTCCCAGAGTTTTTGAGATCCTCTTTGAAATCTCATTTTCTGATGTCTCCGGAATATTCCTGATAAGCTCCAAAGCCCTGGGGGATCTCTGGAGGTGCCTCATAAAATCGGAATAATTCCTGTGATGTCATAGACGCCCCGGGATGGTTTTGCCTCATTTCGATGTGGGCATTTCCATGCACAAAGGTTCCCTCCGGAGGGATGAGAGAGTGGACTGAGCCCCAGGAAAAGAGCACGGGGATTTTGGGAAGGTCCTCCCAGTGCCCTCTTCACGAACAGGGAAGAGCTGGGGCTGTGTGGGATTCTGTTCAGCCTTTTGGGGCCATGTCCATGGTAAAGGAATCCTCAGTTTTCCAGGATTTAATCCAGACCAGGTTGGATGGATGTTTTCTATGAGGAGGAGCTCAAAATCCTGCCAAAACCCGTCCATTTTCTTCTCCTGAAATTTTCCATGTCTCTGTTACAACCCTTTGAAATTTCTTGCTCCAAGACCTTCCCCCTTCCAAGGATGCCTCTCAAAATTCCTGTTCCAAACCAGGAGAATTAAATTATTGCTGACATGGAGCAAATGTGAAATTCATCCCAAGTGTGGAATTCACCCCTCCAAAAGGATTCTGGTGAAGTTGCCTCAGCTGATCCCTGTAGGATTTGGGAGTTCCCAATCCAGGAACCGAATCCTGGCCGGCAAAATCAGTCCCTAGAATACAACAGGACCAACCCTTCTCAAAATTCCCCAGAATCTTGTCCAGAATTTTCTACTTTCCACCCAATTTTTGTGTTGTGCTCCAGTGACTGCGGCTGATTGATCAGGAATTGTGGGGCCAGGATGAGGGGGATGGATTCAAACTGAAAGAGAGGAGATTTAGGTGGGATACTGGGAAGGAATTCCTGGCT
>NW_008245798.1:0-1529 GCF_000691975.1 Corvus brachyrhynchos
GTAGAGTTTTTATTGGGGTTTTTGTAGGTTTTGGGATTTTTTTGCACATTGTCTTCTGTAATTTTCCTGTAATGTTGAAAATCCTGAAATCAAAATGGTTCTGTTCAGTTCTGTTTATGATTGTCATTAATGTATGAAGATCTGCAAAAACACTTAAATACAGGTTTAAATCAATCTCTAATCAGGAAAGCTCTTAAGCATATGCTTAAATGAAAGGGCAAACAAAAATATTTAGCTCAAACCAATCCTGTGTATCCTCCAGGACAAAAACCAGGGGTTTAGTAATTGGAATTATTTTATGAAGTTCATCTGCTTGGAGAATTTAACTCTGCTCTGGTTCTCTTCTTTGTAGACACAAGCACATTGAATTCCTTAGGTTTTTAGAACAAGTGCAAACATATACTTTTGGATGGGCCTGGGTATATTGGACATCAAGAATGAAGGAAGTTTTTTCTGTTATTTCTCATTACCTGAAAGATGATTGAGCTGCTTTTTTCTGAACCATGCCCCTTATGACACAGTGGACATGGGGTTTGTCATCCCAGAACAAATCTGCATGTGTAAATAAGTAGTGGTAGCTGCTGAGCCAAATTATTTCTGCAATACCTTAGAATTCATTGGACTGGGCCTTTAGAAAGTAGAAAAAGTTACCTCAGCATTTCCTCAGGTTCTTGGTTCTTAATTTTGTGAAACTCAGAGCTGGTTAGCTTACCTGATTGGCTGATGGGGGAGGTAAATATGAACAGAAAACTCTTTTCTGTCCCCATCCTATTTTGAAATAGTAAAAATATGCTGATGGGGCTTTTGATCTTGGAAGCAAATTGCTCACTCTGAGCCTTAATCACTCAGGCCAGTGCCTCTTCAGGTTGAAAAGTAAAGCATGTGACATTTAAAAATTCCTATCCCGCTATGCTATGTATCAATCTTCTACTCTACTTTAGCACCTCATGTTAGAAATTATTTGATACTGAGCTAGTTTTCCTAGGTCTCTTCTAAAGAGATGAATATTGCAGGAGCCAGTGCAGCTCCTAGTGAGCCAAGCTCTGAGAAAGGCCAGAAGACGCTCTCTGGAGGCACCTGCTTATCTCCCTTGATTATGGAGAAAGGCCTGGGAAACTATGCAGTGAGTAGAAGTCTAGCTTGAGGTACCTAGGGTTAGGTGAGATCCTACTTTAATGTAATTAGAGAAGGAACTGTTTTCCTCCCTTTTTGGGCTGCTCTACTTTATGGCAGTCATGAGAACTTGCCCACAGTGAGCTTAGAAGCACAAATGTAAGAAAAATAGTACCTTTGCATTTCTTCTTGTCATGTTGCTCAGCATCTGGGCAGCTCTCAGTGTCATAATAGTGATATTCTGTTTGCACTATGCCTCTTCCATAAATAAACAGGGGACTTGAACCTCAAAGTACCTTTGTCTAGCAGTTTTCATTGAGGGCAAAATCCGTTTCCCTTGATTTGCCTGAAACGGCAAAATTTCTTTTATTGAGAGTGAGGGGATGTCTCGGTTTTTGAGACAAAACTTCAGGAGG
>NW_008245799.1:0-1538 GCF_000691975.1 Corvus brachyrhynchos
CACCCTGCATGAAGCTCCATGCCATTCCCCCAGGTCCTGCAACTGATCACCAGAGCCCACAGACCAAGCAACATTCCATGATCCAATTTCCTCCACATTTGCTAGAACCTACTGCCAATTTTACCATCACTTTTCCAAAGAGCCATATTCCCAACATCCAACAAGCCTCACTTTCCCTCAATCTATGAACCCATGAGCCCTGCCAAACCCAGAAAACCTGTTCTGAACCTCTCACTTGGAAGTCACTGCTTTCTCCTCCAACATCTACCTCTCACCACCTTTGTCCATGCTCTGTGCCTCGTCCCCTCACCCAGGCACATCAGCCAGATATTCAGCTGCATGAGTTTTTGCTCCTTTGCTGCAGTCAAAGCCAAGACTATGCTCCCTCCCTCACTCCAGGGCTGGTGTTCCCTTCTTCAACCCTGTTTCAACTCCCCGTGGGCAGCAGCTGACTGGTCAAGCTCTCTGATCTGAGTGCAGGATATGTACACCCAACTCTACCCCCCCACACACTGGGAACAAGAAGACAGCAGGTTTCACTAACAGTAGAAATTATTTTACCAGGTATTGCCATAAATCACCAGAGAAAGGTGAAATAAAGGGAACTTCTCTCCACTGGCAAGATGAAAGGGAAGGATCACTACCTACCACCACACACAGACATCCTTCACGCTCAGGGAAAGGTCTGGACCTTTACAATATGTCCTTCCCTGCCTGCAGTCATCCAGGGATTCCAGCCACAAGGCACAGGTAGATCTCCTGAGTGCAGAGTACTGCCTGCCCTGCACCTGGGATCAGACTTCCCAATTCCAGTTTTTGTTTTCCAGTTACAGACACAGTGCGTGTCTCCCCAGAGGATGTGATGTAGGGACTGGAACATTATCCTAATCCTAGTTTTAGGGCTAATTAAGGAACTGATGAAGCTTCATGCTTTCCCCAAATCCTGCCTTGAGTCTTCCCCACCTCACTTTCTCCTCTCCTAGCAGAAACTTCACCCTTTTCTACATCACACCAAAACCAGCAACTACAGGATGAGCGATTCCTCTGCCCCAGCTGACAATGCACCCAGAATCCACGCTGGATTCACATCCAACACCCAGGTCTGCTGGCAGGATGGCACAAGCCCCAACTCTGAGTTTGAATAATTTGAGCAATTCTGTTTCAGAAAACAGAGGGTGTTCAAAGAACAAAGAAATCACTCCCAGCCCCGAGCAGAAATGCTGGGTGTCCACTTGCTTTCCTCTGAACAGCTGCCACTGTGCCCAGTCCCCTCTGGCAGGGACTCTTCACAACCCATCTGTGGAGTGCATCTAGGATTGAGCTTCCATGAGGAGCCAGGTGAGCACATGGCACAGCCCTCTCCAGAGACACGTGCCCAGTTTCAAAGCCCGGCACCGAGGGTCAGTGCAAGAGCAGCTCCCCAAAGCCCTGGCCCAGAGTCAGGTTTGAGCAACACAAACCCCAAACCATCACAGACTCCGCTCAAGGGTACCAGGGTTGGAAGCGACCCACAAGGATCATCAAATCCAACTCCTGGC
>NW_008245800.1:0-1496 GCF_000691975.1 Corvus brachyrhynchos
CCACTGTTTTCTCTTGAGTCTTAAAAATTAAAATTCTGTTTCACTCCAAAATCCATTTTACCTTAGGGGTTTTGTGGGGTTTTGTTTATTTGATTTGTTGGTTTGGTTTTTGTTGGTTTGGGGTTTTTTGTTTATTTGGGTTTTTTTTCCCTTCCCTGCACAGGGAGACCTTTTGGCTCTCTTTGTAACAGATGCAGTTAGGCAGCAGAGAACCCCTAAAGATATCTTCTTAAACAGAAGTCCATCCATACAAAGTCTCTTAACCCTGTAAACATTGCAGATAAAGTATCTGAACTTCAATTTTCCTACATACTGTGAGAACAGAATGAAGAGTATGTGATTATTTAATTTCCAGTAACGATACACATCTCTATAATTTAGTGCTTTTTTCTCTGTTCTTCACAGGTGAGGACATCAGGTTGACTTCTCAGTAACCTTCTTATAAACTAACTAGAACCTTGTAAAAATAGCAGTAAAATTATTTTAAAAGATAATTACTTTAAATGTCTCACCAGTCCTGTCCTAATGTGATTTTCCCTCCTTCCATTACAAGTATTTCCTTTATTTGCAACTGATGATCTTTGGCAGTTTGGGGTTGGCGGAATGAGATGGGCACATGTAACGAAAATGATACACTCACTTTTGAAACTTAAAAAAATAGAGTGACCGACATCATCTGAGTAACTCACAGTGAGCTGACAGAGCAGTAGCTCCACAATTTGCAGTTGTGAAGAATATGGCATAAAGGCTTTAACCATGTCCAGTCAGAGGAAACAACACTGCATGTTCATGTCTTTTCAACAAGGGAGTCCCCAGCCAGAAGCAACCTCCTAAATCCATTTGAGAAGATGCACAGGCAACTCTTCCCAAAATAACCTGAGAGCTGTTTGGCTAACAGCTTTCCAGGACTAGTCAACAGATAGCAAATAAAATAAATTCCTTCTCTCTTAGAAACACCAGAAGCTACCTTACACTCATCTCCACAAGCCTCTTGGTGGGCTTGGTTGGCTCATTGCAGCTTGACCCAGCTCTCCATCATCCTCCTGACCAGAGCAGAAATAGACACTAAGCTTTCCCTGCTGTATTTATAGCTAAGGATTTCTGACTTGTCCCACAGTAAAGGCCATGTATTCCTTTTTCACTCAGGGGAAAAATGGTGGCAGACAATCATGCCCATTGTAAACACATAATAATATTTCAAGAGCCTGCTCATGAACAATGACTATCCTTGAAATGGTTACCTGAGTATCTCATGTTAATCAACCTATTTTAATAAGGCTCCACATCTGTACACTCCTTACCCCTCAGAGCCACCTTATGCAGGTGATGTTTGTAGCAAAAGCTCACTATGTTCTACTGTGTTCTCATACTCCATGACTTATCACAAGCATGATGCTTTAGGAGTTAGGATATCCATTCAGTACAGGCTAAATAAACAAACCAGGGAAGCAAATAAATAGCAATATAAATCAAAAAAAAAAAAAAAAAAAAAAAAA
>NW_008245801.1:0-1547 GCF_000691975.1 Corvus brachyrhynchos
CCAGGTTGCTCCAAGCCCCATCCAACCTATCCTAATCCTTTAAGAGATTCTTCCATGCAAGTGAGAGGGAGTAATAAGTGTTAATTTATGCTGAGTGCCCTCGTAATTAGCACCTTGCAAATTAACACCACCCTAGGAAGCTGAGAAGGCCGGGAATGAAAGAGAAGCCAGGACAGAAATGCCATTCTGGGGAGATCATCATCGAAGGAGAGGAGGGAAATGGATTGAAAAGCAGGCTCTGGACTTGAATTCTTATATTTATAACTGATATTCTAACATTAGTTGTGTGGATGAGGGATTTCACACTCTGATCAGAGCCCATCAGGGTCTGTCTATTGAGTCAAGAAGATTTTGTATCAGTGCTTGAGTTTGGAATTCTGCAGGGAATGCTACCAGCTTTTATAGGATACGGGAGCATAAATCATGGAATCATTAAGGTTGGGAAAGGCCTTTAAGATCATCAAGTCCAGCTTAACCCAGCACCACCGCATTCACCATTTAACCGCACCCCAAGTGCCACAGCCGCACATTTTTCGACCAATTTCCAAACAAAGAAAGAAATAAATGAGTGTGAGACCAGACACATCAACGACCCGAGGCACGAGGAGTGGAGGAGGAGGAGGAGGATGAAAGACACCACTTCCCTCTGATTCCCACGATTCTCTCCCCATTAACCCCAGGTGTAGGTTGCACCTCCTGCATTCCTTATATAGGAACCTCATTTAAATAATTAAAGGAAGCTGTGGCTGTTCAGTCCTTGGGAATGTGAAATGAACTTTCATCTCATCTCTTGGGGATTAATTTTATTTTTATCCAAATAACAGTCAGACTTTAGTCTTTCACGCCTATTTAAGAGGAAGTGCTGTATAAAATTTGTCCCCTCTGATAACCCCCAAATGGATCACCCCCACTTTAGCATTTGATATTTTTATTTTATATTTGAGGCTTTTTTCAAGGTCTGGCCATGTTTTATACAAAAAATTATGAGTTTTGTAAGGTCTAATTATATTTACTCACCGTTACTTCAGGGGTAGCTGGAGGCTGACGTGCTGGAGCAGCTCCATGGACTTGTTTCTTGCTTTAATTCCTTCAATTAATTCTTAAAATTCCTGAAGTCCAACCAGGAAGGTCAACCTTCCAGAAATGTGTTTTTTCCACCAGCAGAATCAAAGAACCAACCCAAACCACTTCAGGCTTGGATGTGGGCTTGTGAGGGTTATCTGCGGAGCACTTGAATTTCTGCACCGATTTTAGCCCATTTAAAGAGTGGCAAGGAGCATTCCTGGGCACTGGAACTTGCTCAAATATATTGCTAAGATATTAGAAAACCCCTGGTGTGCTCTTGGCTCTGGTAAAAGCACGCTCCCAAGTAATTCCGTGGCATGGCTCAGGAGCTGGCATGGGCGAAGGGCCATTCCCAGGAGACATTTTGGATGGAGCCACCTTGTTCTGGAAGGCCAGGATTATCACTATCCCGGGCTCTCTGTGGCTTCTGTGCCGTGGCGCAGGGTGCAGTGATCTTCCAAGAGCGTCTCCAAAGCGAAGCC
>NW_008245802.1:0-1520 GCF_000691975.1 Corvus brachyrhynchos
TTTTTTCAATTTACCTAGGATCTTTATTGTGAATGTCACATAAGCAACGTGGCAGGGTTCCCTATGCCAAACACCAATTGATTTATGAACTGCTTCTCCATTAGAGATGACCTAGAGTGATGGTGGATGTAACAGGCACTTGATATTCAAACCAGACTATTTATTTAGGTGTAATTTGCTTAATAAAGTACTATGCTATTTTGATCTTCAGGGAGATGGAGTTGTCAACACACAACTCTGAAAATTATGCATCAGAGACTCTTGCATCCCTTTTGAATACTATTTTGATTACCAAGACTCCTCATGACAGGCAAATGTTCTGCCTTCATTCAAGATCAAGGCTGAAATCAATAAAATCTGAGAGGCTATGATAGACATGCAGTTCATGAAGATAATGGCAGGATACAGCAAGCCAAGTAATAATGTTCAAGATATTGTGCGTCATCTTAGAGAGGTGCAAGTGGTGCCACTTCAATATTAGCAAAGGTGCAGTGGTAACAGTAGTGAAAAATATTTTCAAAGTTCACCAGTTTGCCATAATAGTTACCATATGTCTATGGTGACAATCTAAAATGTGATTGATCCCATTATAGAGATACAGGGCTTAACTGTTGCAAATGTGTATTGTTGTCTTTAAGTTAATAGTACTCTAACTTCTGTCTTGAAGGGACTGTAAATTGAGCTGCCAGAGGAACATTGGCTCAAGGTCTTATTTATTCATCGATACAGTGTGGATGGAGTGAAAATGCTGCATGTTTGGCTCCACAGCCAGCACAGTACCTAAAAGTCTCTGTATGTACCCTGACAACTTATTGCCTTATCAGCATTGAAGAAAGATGTCTGAACAAGGTCTTAAGTGGCTGAAGGAATGCCAGTGTTTTCTGTGGTTTCATTCTCCAACATGTGCATTGGTCAAAGTGCCAAGTTGTGCTGCGCTGAAATCCCAAAGGGAACGAGTACAGTTATGTGAAAGACCATGGGTAGTTGTTTGTTAAAAGACAAGGTGAAGTCTGCAAAGGCTTGAATTACAGTTCTTTGTATAAGAACCATTTCTTTGAGTTCAAGGAAGTATGATGAATACAGATTACAGTGGAGCAGATTTCAGAGCAAGTCAAATGAAATGGGATTCTACCTTGGAGCAGAGGGCCCCAGGCTACTTCAATGCTGTCTGGGAAAAGAGGAGATTGTGTTCTGGTTCTAAAAGCACCACAGTGTGTTTGAGAAATAGAGCTCTCCTGGTACTTACATTTTTTGAACTTGGTTTATATATTATGTATGTATAATACCCTAATAATTCTATGCTTTAGGGTCTAACTCAGCCTGTTGCTATTGATAGGTAATTAACATACCCAGGTGAAACATACTCTGAAATCATCATAGCAGGATACTTGTGCTTGCCTTTTATGCAGCTGCTTTTGTGAAAAGTGGTGGAAAAAGGTGACCTGTTTTGGGGTCAGCTCCAGTATTAAGAGGAAGTTATTTATACTCTGCACTAAGTGTTGTAAGAAAAGTATGATGTG
>NW_008245803.1:0-1555 GCF_000691975.1 Corvus brachyrhynchos
TCACGAATGATGATTCCAGACTGCCAGCGCAGACTAGAAGTTGCACATGCAGAGCTTACTCAACTACTAGTGAGTATTGCACCACACCCCACTGATCAAGAAGTGCTAGGTGCACTTGGATAAACAACTGCAGCAAATTAAAGCTGGATTAAAGAATTTGTTTCCCTAGGTCCAAAGATCAGCATCCTGTGAGATACCAGTATTTTGCTTTAGATAACTGTCTTTGCAGACTTGGTCTTCAGTATGTGAAGACTGTGTGTGTTAGAAGTTACCTTTAATGGAATGTACCTTTGACATACGCTTACACCAGACTGTGAAAATGGACTCAAAACTCCTGTGCTAGTTCCATCATCAGAGGAATCAGTTCACCCACTTTTGGTTTTATAGATAGTATAAATGTATATAATATGCTTGTAGGGAACTGAAATAGTCAAAATACTTTGGTTACTGCCTTTATTCTGCTATGGACAAGTCAGATGAGTCTTTGCTGACTATTTCTTTATGTTTTATTAGTGAAGTGAGCAGTACTGCCATGTTTTTAAAGATACAAATACTTGCAGAAATAAAGAGTATTTTGTACAAATAGATTCACTGAACCTGTACTACGTTTGGAGATGATCATGCTTATTTTAAAAGCTGACGTCTCATCAAGAACTCAGCTACATGTGTTCGTACACAATAAATGGTATTGTGAGACTAAAAATATACAGCCTAAATTGTGTCCCAGATATAGTGATAGCTAAAATGCAAATACTTTTTTAATGGAAAAGTCAAGGTGTTCTAGTCTCAGGTAGTTTGCCTCTACTGTTTTCCAGAATAAATGCTCAGTACTTGGCAGGATTTAGGGTCTTTTTGTCATTCAACTACTTACTTAACAGTTAGTAAGTCTAGATTTCAGTGGCATGAAGAAATGATGCTATTGACTCATAGTATGCAAACTTAAAACAAGGAATGGGGGCAGTTACTATTGTTAAGAATTTGGAAGTCTTCATGTGTTGCTTTCTGTGCTTAGCTCACCTTCAATGCTTTTATTAAAATTTACTGTATCCGTAGTATGTTTTTCAGTTGTCAGTCTACTGACAATTTTCTAAGAGGACTCTTGGTCTGAAGTTTGTTCTTACTGATACCTTGGTTTTAAATATTCAACGTGATAAAATAAAGGTATGTGTATCTACTTGCACATGCCAGCCATTATCTGGGACCTTAAGCAGGACAAAAGAATTTACCTGTGCTTTTAGTACATAGAATGTGCGTTTTCAAAAGTTTTATATTCCTCTTTCATAGAATGGTTTGGGTTACAACGAACCTTTATAGATCATCTGTTCCAACTCCCTTGCAATGACCAGGAACATCTTCAACTACATCAGGTTGCTTAGAGCCTCATCCAGCCTCACAGTGAATATTTACATGGATGTGGCACCTACCACCTCTCTGGGCAACCTGTCCTATAGTTTCATCACCCTCACTGTAAAAAACTTCTTTATATCTAGTCTGAATCTATCCTCTTCTAGTTTAAAGCCACCACCCCTTGTCCTGTCACAACAGGCCCTACTAA
>NW_008245804.1:0-1552 GCF_000691975.1 Corvus brachyrhynchos
GCAGAGGGGCAGGATCACCTCCCTTGACCTGCAGGCAATACTTCCTCTTCCTAATGCACCCTGGGATTGCCCTATTGGCCCATTGGCCAGTGCACCCCAATGCACCCATTGGCCTCTGTGGCCCTCAGGGCACTGCTGGCTCAGGGACAGCATACTGTCCACCAGGACCTCAAGGTCCTTCTCCACAGAGGTATACTCCCTTGCATGTGAACTCTGCTTTGGTACATTATTGCTTTAAAGGACAAATCTAAAATCTGTTAATCTAAACAGTTCTGATTTTAAAGGAAGTTCAGGCTTGGCTCTGAACATGCAAACACATGTGACTTGTGGCGGTTCGCAAAAAGAAGCATCACAGAAGCGCAAACACTCCTTGCCAATCCATTTTTTGAGTTGTCTGTGAAACTTTGGCACCATATCCCGAGAACACCATATGGAAATAAAGCTTTTGTTTAACCTACTTATGTGGGCTCCCTGTGGAGGTGATTGTCCGCCTGGCCAACTCTGTAACTCTGGCTCCCTGAACACTGCCATCACATAGAAAGCACTGGGGGGAATAACTGTTGGTTGTTATCCAAATAAGGTGCCAGAGGTTATTCATGGAGAGATGTCATTGAGATTGCTCTGGTTGACTGCAACACAGCCAGAACAAGAGGGAAGTATGACCCCCTACTCCTGATGGGTTCAAGCCTCAGGTCCTGTTTGTAGAGTGGTCCCAGGATCTCCATTTCTCGCACTATGGAGGGGAGGGATCAGCCTGAAAATCTTCTCCTCTTTACTCCTGCTGCTGTAGCTTTTTCCTTGTGGCTGATATTATGAAGACTGCTGACTGTGCACACTGGTGTCTGTGTGTGTGGAGAGGGACAGGAAACATGACAATAATGCCCTGACCTGAGGTGAGGTTAGAAGACAAAAAGGTCTTCATTTAGTTAGGATGAACCTGCCTTGCTTGCACACCCAGGCACTCTTGTCTGCATGTGCCCAGCCAGCAGAGAATGGGCAGGTAGAAAGAAAATGAGTGAAGAATCTCTCCAGACAGGAAGTCCTCCCGTTGTGATGGGACAGTAGGTTTCACATCCTGAGAGGTCTCTAGCATTCCTCATATCTGGAACAACAGGAGGCCCTAAGCAATGATAGGAACAAGCCTTGCATGTTGCTTCTGTGGATTCGGAAAAGGAAAAGCACAAATGGATGCTCCTCAGAAAGCATTGGAGGTGCCTTTGTGATTAAATGGCATCTGCCTGATACCTTTCCCTGACACTGGAGCTGGCTGATAAACTTCCTTCCCCTTCCAAACACCCAAATTACATGTTTGGAATATCTGTGGCTCCAGACACCAGATTGTTTAGGATGGTGCTTGTTGGGCTAGGGACCGCTGGTGGTAGCAATTTAACAGGTGAATCCAGCACTCAAGAACTGGGGACCTGTTCAGATGCAGTCACCACAGAAAGACAAAAAAGTACTGCCCCAGTCACTGGACAGTGTGCCATAAATTGTGGGTTTGGACAATATGGAATCATAGATTAGAATCACAGAATATCCTGAGCTGGAAGGG
>NW_008245805.1:0-1560 GCF_000691975.1 Corvus brachyrhynchos
AGTTTTTAACCAGGTCCTCATCTTTTTCCTACTTCTGTATTCAATCAATAAAAATGTTGTGACAAACTGATAGGAAAAAACCTTCTCATCAGTAATATTATTATATGAAGTTTCTTTTCTTGTGTTTCTTTTTTTTTCTGTCTTGTTGCCTACAAATAAATAAAAAAGGAGCTACCTAAAGAAAGGACCAGTCATAACATTTAGGTGAGGAAATGCAGGTGGCATCTGAAATAAACAAGTTTAAAGCAGTTAACAGTGACAGTTCCCCATCAGCCAGAGATGTCAGCAAGACAAGTTGCCAGAAAAGAAAAAGGGCTTTGAGCAAGAGGGGAGAAGCTGCCCAGACTATTGCAGGCAGAAGCACTCAGCAAGGTGAAAATGTGCTGCTTCTCCCAAAACAGACATCATCACATCAAGCCAAGAACCTGCCTATGTCATGCTCAGAAGTTTAGGCTGCCCTTAAAAAAGGTTTCCTTTGAAATACTGTCATGTGTTCAATGAGTCTGTACTGTGAAACACAGTGGGGAGCAGACACAGGTGTTTATGTTTCTTCCCTTTTTGAGGATGTCCTCAAAGTCAGACCTATTCCTATCTCAAGTGTTTAGTGGTGGCCCATCCATTGCTGTGGGAGAAGGACCTGCCTGGGGAACAAGGAGATGAAGGAGGGCTTAAGGCTGCTCAGGAGCACAACAGCACAGCTGAAGAAACAGTGGGAAGGATGCTTTCCTTGTGTGACCTAATCTTACATGCTTTGCACTTCCAAATTCTGTCTATATTTTCTTCTGGGGACAGGTAGTAGTATGTCCTCAGGTGCCAGCTCTGGCTGGAGCAGCTAACACCCAGCTAATACAGAAGGGGTGGTCACTCAGGGCTTGGGTGGAAAAGGTCCTCAAACTGATAGTACAACATTAGAGAGGAGCCCTAAAATCTTCATGGAGTAGCCAGCTCAGCCAACAGCCCAGGAGGCAGATGAAAGGCAAAGTGAAAAAGTTATTTGGAAATTAGCAGTAAATGCTTCTGAACTTCCACCATGCTCTAGTATAGCTGCATGTTACTCCTTTCTTACCACCTTTTCCACTTTCTCTTTTTTACTTTTTACCTTCCTCTCTTTTTCTATTCTCACTTCCTCCTTGGTTTACTTGATTTGCTCCACCTGCTTTGTGTCTATTCCTCTGCCTGTCTGCTGTCCTGCTCCCCATCCTTGCTTTCACAAATCAGACTGCAAGCCCTACTGAACTTTGTCTCACATACCTTCCCATTTAAGCATCTTCCTTTGCTGTGCAGCCATCAGTGCAAAACAAGGTGTATATCAACTAAACATCTATTCTGGCAACAGTTTCTGTTCAAACTTGTCAGAGTACAAGTGAATTATTGGATTTCGAAGTAGTTCTGCATTTCATTTCGGGGGATAACATCAAACAGGTTTATCTTCCATGCTTTGACAGTTTCTGCAAATGAAGTTCAGAATCTTTTGCTCAGGAGATTTTGATCTTGTGTATCATAACAATATTAAAAGGGAGAGTAAAGCTAAACAGTTTCTTGGAGAAGCTTGTTGTAAGC
>NW_008245806.1:0-1572 GCF_000691975.1 Corvus brachyrhynchos
CCAGTGTTTATCTGACAGCATCTCTCATAAGGGTTCAGTCTCTCAGGTGTCGTAGAACAGGCCTGATCATAATGAGAGCATTTCAGCTCCAACAGGATAATTGGAAATTGGATATTTCTTTCTGTCGTGTCCTTTGGGATCTTCTACAATTGAGCTATCGGATGTTTTGATGGGTAATTGTGATGGTAATGCTGGTGGTGTAATAATAATAAAAACAATGAGGATGATCATAAGTATTTCTTGCAGTTGAATAGCAGCCTGAGAGTTATTTGGGAGGACTTTTATTAAAAGCCCCAGCATACGCCCAGAACAAACCCATTATCCACCTTGTGTGGAGCTGATAATGGGAAAAATGATGTTTTTCTCACTTCCGTTCAAATTACTCACCTTAGGCAAGCAGGGAAGAGACTTTTCCTGGTCTGATTTATTTAATTTTTTATTCCCAAGGGCTTTGCAACACTTTACACAATAATCAGCCACCATATTCCCTTGCGTTTGGGACACCATCAATCTGAGGGTGATCATCACCATAGAGATCCCATGGGGGAAATCTCATGGTCACAAAAAGAAGCCAGTTGGTTGCTGCTTGTCCTGGTGTTCAAGGCTCCCCTTGGCCCCGTCTGTTCTAACAACTCCTCAAAGGCTCTGCCAAACCCCTGCTGTGCTCCCACAGGCTTCAGTGTAAAAGGGGGAAGCAAAGGCACAGGGAGGTGATGTGAGAACAAATTTGTCATTGTCTGGGTGATTTCTGCTTGCCGTCACAGCAGCCAAGCCGAGCTGGTTTGTCACTTACCCTCTTCATACTCAACCTGACCTTCTCCAGCAGGAAAAGGTACAGCCTGCTGAAACACTAGCACTCGACTTCGATTGCTACAGGGTGGTGCCTGGGGAAGAAAAATGACCTGAGCACCTCCATGCAAATTGTCTGCTGTTAAATTAGAATAGAGGAAAGAAATTAGAGATTAGAGACTAGACACTAGACTGGACTAGACTAGACTAGACTAGAGTATTTCATTTGAAAGGGACCTACAGCTGTCATCAATTCCAGCTCCCTGACCCCTTCAGGGATGACACAAAGATAAAGCCACATTAAAGACATTGTCCAAATGCCTCTGGAACACTGACGCCTCTCAAGGAAGCCTGTTCCAGTGTTTGGCCTCCCTCCTGGTAGAGAAATGTTTCCTCATGTGAAGTCTGAACCTGCCCTGACACATCTCTGAGTCATTTCCATGGGTCCTGTCATGAATCCCAGGGAGAAGAGATCAGCACCTCCCTCTGCACTTCCCCCAGAGGATGGTCAGTTTGTGAAGTACTACACGGACAATTTTTCTACCAAAACGCTTTCTTTGAGCAGGGGTGGAAGGATGCTTCCAATATTTAGTACATCTCTGCTTCAGGACAAAGGTGGAGTGAGAGGAGACATGTGGTAGTGTTGGCAGAGGAGAAGAGAGAGGGAGGCTGAAGCTGGGAAGAAGCAGATGTGGACCAGAGGTCTCTGCTCAAATGTCCCCTCTTTGCCTATACCCTGTCCCCTCAAGTTCTCCTAAAGCCCCACAGTACCAGGAAGGCTTT
>NW_008245807.1:0-1551 GCF_000691975.1 Corvus brachyrhynchos
TAGCCAGTCCACTAGATGCTAGTCCATTAGACTACAACAACAAATTCTCACTTTCATCAAAAGATCAGTAGCAGGTTACCCCAGCTGAAATTAGTCTTTTGGAAATCATCACTTTCAAAATACATAGCATTATTTTCTTCCCTGGCTAGTGATGAATGCTGGCAAAGAAAGGAATCAGATTTCCTCGTTATTTAATTTATGACTTTAAATGTACAGTGTTTTGGTTGCACAGGTTAACTGTTTTCATTGTGTAGATATAAAAATCATTTTATTCCTCTCATAATCCACGTAATTCGTGGGAATCAAAATATTTTCTGCAGTGACTTTCCTTAGATTAAATTGTAACTGTGGCTTTTTCAATTTTTGTTTTGTCAAAGACTTTGTCAACAGTTTGTTGTACCTATTCATGAAAAAATACCGGTCATAATATGAAGACAAAGTTTAAAGGCAATGAGTTTAAAGGCAATATGTGTCGTACATTTGAAGGGCAGAATTATTTTAACTCACTTCAAATACTGCAATATTACACCAAGATGTATTATACAATTAATTTTCATTAAGAAAATGATAAGAAGAGATATATATATACTTTTAACACTTTATTTCTGTAGCATCTTTATATACATCTTATAGCACATGGAGATGGCATAAAGTATGAAAAGGTGTAATGAACTCTTTGTGGCTTTCAAACTGTCTAGTAGATAGAGGGACAGAGCTGCTCCTTGAAATGGCTTAGTGCATAAGCAATTTCTCTTAAAATTAAGTAACCTGTTGTTGTTGTTGTTCCTGTGTAGAGTGGACAAAAACAGCAAACCAGCAGCAGTACTTATGTTCAGGTAAGTGAACTTAAAAAGTATTATAAATATTCCTGTAGACTTCACTAAAACAGGGCCATCACAACTTAGAAATCATTTTCTGCATTTAAAAATGGATTTCATAGGTGCAGGTATTTCTATTTCCCTGGCTTTTGTTCATAAAAATACCATCTGATGTTGGTGTTCAACTGTTTTTGTTTGTGATGCTCACAAAAGTATTTCTGTGTGTGATGGGTTGACATGAAATGAGTGTATTCCACTCAGAGCATAAAGGTCATGGCCCTGAGAGGAAGTGATTCTAGGCTCACACTGCACCATCAGCCCCAGACTGATAGATTCAGATCCCTTGCATATTAGACCTCGAATTCCAAAAGTTGTAAAGGGTAGTTGCTTAGCCATATCAAGAATGATGAAAAATCATAATTGTGGAACTATGTGCAATGTCTTCCAGGATTGCTTAAAGCTACTTGTGTGAAAAACAGTGTGTGAATTTAACAAGTACTCAAATAATGGTGTCATAGATTATTGCAAACTAAAACTTGAGAATATTCATAGTATGAACTCAAGTATGAAGTGTGAAGCCAGTCTCTAAGTGTTTCTCCTCTTGGGGGTTGGGGTTAGGAAGGATGCAAAAGTCTGTCAATATTCTCTATAGCACTACATGCAACCAGAAAAATGTTTCAAAAGGGTAGGTATGACTTTTAGGGATCAAGGCCACAGGAAGCCCACTGCTCTA
>NW_008245808.1:0-1594 GCF_000691975.1 Corvus brachyrhynchos
GCAGGGCTGCATCCAGCTCTGGGGTCCCCAACACCTAGAGCAGGAAAAGAGCAAATTCTGCCATTCTACTTGATGTCACTCTATCATGTTAACAACTAGAAACAGTTGTCATGGGTCAGGGTCCCATTGCTCAACTACTGTGCTAGTGCAAAGCAGAAATGTGTAGAAGAGGAAGAAAAGCATATACAACATATACATAAAATCCTGTTTAAAGGCTGAGTCTAAAAATGGGTCACCACTGTTGCCTTAAATGACAAGGGTATAGTTTCATGCTTTCAGAACAGTCACCGAATTTCTTTAGTTCAAACCAGTCAGAGATATATGCTTTGCCATTTGTTGTCATGAGCAAAGAGGATGGAGCACCAATCCCCCGAAATGTCCCTCCTCAAGAACACCAAGCTTCTGTTGTAGTAGATGTGTAGTCATGGCTCTTTAACTGTTTGGTAGGAACAAGTGACATAGGGTCTTGACATGGAGTAAATTCAAATGCAGATGGTGAAATTAGTGAATCAGTCTGTTAAACAGTAATTTAGGTCTCTGTGCTGTCCTAGATGCCAAATTGTAGATGATTTCTTTCTTTGTGTCAGACACTCCTGTGTGTTTTCATGAAGGGATCAGCAATTGCTTTTAGTGGTGTTAAGAAACTTAATCTTGGAAGGTGGAAAGATTTTTGTCAGTTTTCTAAAAGACAAATGTACTGACATGGCAGAATGGCTTCATCTGAGCATCCTGCTCATAAGATTAATGACAAAACCAGAAAGAAGTCTTGTGATATGGGCAGAATTGATCTCACTTCAGAGGAAAACTGTTGTATGAACACAAGATCAAGTACAGGGCATGGTTAGGCAGTTATGTTGGCTGAAACAGTACTTAATTTAGTACCATGGAAATCTTATCTTAAGCAGCCTCTGCCTTTCCCGCTTTAAAGGCCTGCAGATATTGTGGTGTGACTGTGACAACAAAAGTTAGAGATGGTGCATCATTTGGTAATAAGAAAATATGACCTAGATACAAATCTAGATTTCATTGGATTTTTAAAAAATAATGGCCTGGAAAGAACCAGAAAATAATTCTATGCTAATTAGCAAAGCTTATGGCAGAGGATGTGGCATATACGGGGTCACTGAAAGCAAGCTTAAATTTCCAGGCATCAGTAAGGAAGAGAGAACACAAATTGAGGTATGGGAGAACAGTCAGAAAAGGGAAGGTTGACAGGAGGGCTAAAGATGAGTGAACAGAGCAGAAGAATTTTTTTTTTTTGTGAAAGTGAGTGCATTTTTGAGGCTCATTAGGCAACCGCAAATTTCTTGTGCCTCCTGAATTTCGTTGTTGTTGTTGTTTGTTTTTTCTTTTTTTTTTTTAATTTTTTACTTATTTATTTTGGTTTTTTTGCATTTTTGGTGGCTGGTGGTGTTGTTGCCTTACCTTCATGAAGCTATTGCATTTGGTTCCATATCAGAAATTCAAGATGGGATTTAACAAATGAATTCAAAATATTCAGTTCACAACTCTACCTGCTGAAGCATATTATGAGATTGTTGGTCTCTGTAATTCTGTGACCAAATAGATATAATTATAATTATCTGGGTGAATA
>NW_008245809.1:0-1582 GCF_000691975.1 Corvus brachyrhynchos
TTTTTTTTTTTTTTTTAATTTCTATTAAGAAAATATGACTTAACAAAGCTGCAAAATGCCAGACTTTGGACCACATGTACAATCTTCATCGAATCCTGATGGGACCCACCATGTGAGGATACAGTGAATGCACAAAAGCAGCACTGTGTTCTCCCATGCTCCTTTGTGGCTCCACATCTATTGATGCCTAATTTCCACATAATAAAAGAGCTTGGATTCACTGCAACACTAGCTTGTGCTTCCTGATATGAGGATCAAGCTCAGACACAAAGCGCACCCAGTCACAATTCAGTGCACAGCTTCTGATTCACAGATGAGAACAAAGCTACCAGACACTGCATGCCTTCTTGAACTGTTAAAACAGTAAACAGAGCAGCGGTGTGTGCATGCAATGCTCCTCTTATCTTCCCCATGATACTTTTCTGTGCCACACAAGTGCAAGTTTCATCACACAAACATAAGACACATTAAAATTTAAGGTGGCCAGCCCTGAAATCCCAGCAGTTAAAAATAACTAAGGCCACAAGATTAATTTGCTAGCTGTGTCTCTATCCTTCACATATAACACAAAGCCTGTTATTTTTGTAACAACACAAGCAGACGCCATTGCTGGTAATTACTCTGGCATTTCTTGGCTCTTAAGAGTTCAAGTCTGACTTGCACTCTTAGCTAGAAGAGGGATGGTAGCCTTGAGAAGCAGGTATGGTCAAAACAGGTACGTATTATACATATATTGCCTTACTCTGAACACTACGCTTTTCTGTTCCGGCTGGCAGCTTCTGGCAGTGTTCTAGCCAACAGAACAAGGGGAAATTCTGAATTGATCCCTCTTTACAAACATTTTGACTTCATGATCTTTTAGACATATGCAGTTGCTGATCAGGACCACAACACCTTTTCATAGATAACACAAGAAGTACAACACATTTGCAAGGAAAAGAAATTACCCTCATATTCCCCCTCTCCTCCACGCCAGATCTCACTCTGCATTTTGGTTCACCTTAATTTTAATGCAGACTCAAGTAATTTTCTCCCTTAGAGAAAGGGATCAGCCAAGCAGAACTATATTGCCACTTCCTACACATAATTAGGCCAGGGCCATTAGCAGTAAGAACGTGTACAGACTGAATTACCTGTGTCTGGGAATACATTCAAATCCTACATCGGCAAACCTGCAAATAGAGCATAAGGCAGTATGCTGGCATTCCACAAAAGGTGTAGCAGAATCCCTGCATGCCAAAAAAATCAGAGACAGGGACAAATGGTGTCATGAAGGCAGTCAAAGAGCACTGCCAGACAGCAGAAACCTCCAGGAGAATGAGGGCCCTGAACACTGGGCTCAGCCACACCGGCACTGGGGAGAAAGGCAGGCAGGGGCTCCTTGCCTCCTTGCCCTTCTGGTCATTAGCACAGCTAGGGAACATGCCAAAAGAAATACTGAAACAGCATCTGAAACTCACCACACAGGTAAAGCAAAAACCTTATTTTTGAACTGACAACATTTCCTTTATAAAGCAGGCTGGCTGAGTAAAATAACGTATTACCACACCTAATGAAAGTGTCTGTACACAAAAACACACAC
>NW_008245810.1:0-1580 GCF_000691975.1 Corvus brachyrhynchos
TTTGGATGCAATCCTGTGCCATGTGCTCTAGGACTACCCTGCTTGAGCAGAGAGGTTGAAACAGATGACCCACTGTGATCCCTTCCAGCCTTGCCCATTCTGTGATTTTGTGATTCTGTGTGTGCTAAAAATAGTAAAAAATTCACATGAGTAGAAGGGGAGAGAATGAATATTCTGCCCAGACTTAATATCTCCTTTTTTTCTCTTTGAATTAACAACTGAAAAACTTAAAATACTTACAGGGGCCCATGAAAGTACAAAATGTAAGAAGAGTGTTGCAGAAGATTGTTATTTATTTTACATGAGTCTTGGGTTTTAACTATTTTTTTCACACTGAAGTTCATTGCTAAATTATCTTTTTTGTGATAAACATTCTTCTATGCTGATATTAATGGTTGCAAGTCAGATGACAATGAAACTCCTTTGGGTTTAATTTCTTGTGCAGGTAAAAATGAGAAAAGAATAAGAAAGATTGCTTTTCTTTTTTAAAGCACTCACATTTGCTTCTGGGGTTATGAAATGCAGACCTTTTGTACTTAAATATACAAGTATCACCTGACATTTCATGCTACAGATAACAGAAACCTCTTGTTTGTACTTCAGGCTCATTTGCTGCCAATTGGAAAGCCTAGTTCAGCAAACTGAGGCCTTGATTTGGTGAAGTGCCTCAATTTGTGCCTCATTTAAAGTCTGTGAATAGGCCAATCTTCTCCAGTGGGGTTATTTGTATTTTTAAAGGATGTTATGTATGTGTTCCTTCGTGTGCTTTGCTGGGGTCAACTTTTGTTCTTTTCAAATGAGGAAAGATGCTATTGAAATACGCCATCTTGTTTTGAAAGCAGACATTTGACTGTAGAAGTATTCTCATATTTTTTGTGCCTTTAAGTTTACTTTTGTCTCCACTGACAAAAGGTCAGTTCCTTTTGATGAAATGAGCTCTGGAGGGTAATGATAGGATAGTTTCAATTCTTTTGTTTTCTGATCCTCAAATTCTTTGAGTTGGTGCATCGTCCTTTCTTGGTTAGTTCTGTGGAGGCGTAATCTCTAGTGGGGAGGGTTAGTTTTCACATACTTTACTGTATGTCCTCACTTTGCAACTTACCATTCTCTGAGCCCATCTCATGGCTGGGGGAATGGTGTGTTTACATTTGTTGGTTCCTGGGACTGAATTTCAGTGTGACTCAGAAATGCCTTGTCTGTGGACTTTGAGTCATGGATAAGGATTTTTTTGTGTCTGGCACGATGTTAAATTCCTTTCTTGACTGGTAGCTCAGTGTTTTTGGAGACCTAGAGATCCAGCACTGACTAGAAATTTTAAAAGAGCTAAAGAGTTGGGATGCAAGGCTTAGTACTTTACTTCCTCCTGTTCGTAAGATTAATGTGTGCATAGATATGATGTCACTGTTTTAAATCTCATCAGCTGTATTCTCTCATTCCACAGAAGCACTACTAAACTAGTGGGATTTTCAGATGCTGAGATTTCCTTTTCCTCAGAGCCCTGAATTCATAGAATTGTTTGGGTTAAAAGGGACATTTAAAGGCCACCCAGTCCAAACCCCCTGCAATGAACAGGGACACCT
>NW_008245811.1:0-1607 GCF_000691975.1 Corvus brachyrhynchos
GACGTGACCCTGGACCCAGACACTGCCAACCCCTTCCTCATCCTGGCCAGTGACCAGCGAGGGGTGGGACGGGGGGACGAGTGGACCTTGCTGCCCGACAACCCCGAGCGGTTCGACACGGAGCCATGTGTGCTGGGCAGCCACGGCTTTGCTGCGGGGAGACACTGCTGGGAGGTGGACGTGGCCGAGGCAGGGGAGTGGTGGGCTGTGGGAGTGGCCCAGGAGTCTGTCAGGAGGAAGGGGGTGCTCAACTTCACGCCCCAGGAGGGCATCTGGGCTGTGGGGCAGTGGTTTGGACAGTACCATGCTTTCACTGATCCTGACTGGACCCCCCTGCACCTTACCTGCCTCCCCAGGGCCATCCAGGTCTGCCTGGACTTCAGAGACCAGCAGGTAACTTTTGCTGATGCTGAGAATGAAGCCCCGATCTTTGCTTTCTGCCTGGCCTCGTGTCCTGGGGAGAGGCTGCACCTGTGGCTCTGGGTGGGGATGGGCTCGTGGCTCAAGCTGTGCCCCTGACAGGGAGGGAAATCGGGGGGCAGGGGAGAGACTGGAAAGGCAAACATCGTGGTTCTTGGTGCTGGGAACTGGGAGGGTCCCGCTTCCTGCTGGCTTCTCTGGCCACCAAGGGGTGGACTGGCAGGTCATGGAGGTGGATGCCACCACAGAGCCTCCTTCATCCCCCCACCCCTCAGCTGGGACTGCAGGGACAATGGGGAGCACAGAGACTCAGTGCAGGGAGGAGCTTGGTGCCTGGTGGTCCCATGGCAGGGACCACCACTGAGTGCCAAGGCACTGCAGAACTGCTCTGTACAAGGCCATGGAAAATATAGCAGGGCCCTGCTCCTCCAAGGGTGCTGGAGTAGTGCCTCTGGCTTTTTTCAATTAAGTTAAAAAACCCCAAACATACCTGGATACTCATGATAACACTTATCTTGCCCACACATCCAGAGCCTCTCCTTGCCTGACACGTTTCTTGCAGCAGAGCACTGCTAGCAGCTCTAGGGGCAGCCCAGGAAGGAAAGCATGAAACTGAGCATGAAATCCACAGGAGAGGCAATTCCCACGTATCTGCCATTCTCTAATCTCACCCCATCGAAGTCCCACCTCACAGGATCCTGCTAAATCCTGTGCTTACGAGAGGAGAAGGGGGATGTAGGTGAAGGGGAACATTGCCTGGGTCCAGTCTAGATTTCTTCTCCAAACAGTTTTCTGGTTGGACCCTCTTCAGTGCCACCTCAGTTGTCATCGTTGTGGTGGCACCTGGACTCACGCCAACAGTATTGGTCTCCCTGCTCTACTCCAGGAGCTGCAAAGAGATGCAGCGCGGGGTCAGGCCCAGGTATCTGCCCCCAGAGCCCTGCCCTAAGCCTCTTCCACTGTGGTGGCACTAAGACTGGGGATACCCAGGGATCTCTGCTCCCAGTGAGGCACTTCCTAATCTCCATGGGCAGGAGCCTCTGAGACTGTCCTGGTTTTGGCTGGGATAGAGTTAGCTTTACTCTCAGTAGCCGGCACAGTGCTGGGTTTGGGATTTAGGGTGAGAATAATATTGATAGCAACAACCAAACCATCAGTCATGTGGTGTTCCCCAAGTCAAGGACTTT
>NW_008245812.1:0-1610 GCF_000691975.1 Corvus brachyrhynchos
CAGGCACATGGTGTGCCTCTTGGGGTGTCCTGCGCAGGGGCAGGTGTTGTACTTAGTGATCCTTGCGGGTCTTTCCAAACTTAGGATATTCTATGGTTCTTAGAGAACTGCATATTTTTGCAGGTTTTTAAATTCCTCCTACAAAATTCTGTAGCATATAATGCTCTTATTGCACAGCAGTCATTCTCCAAGAATCTTTGAGTACAACCACAGTTTTCTGTTTAATTTTGTGGTTTTCTCTATGAACAAAAAACCCAATCCAAGTATTTTGCACATGAATATAACTGTATTCTATCAGGCTTGTATCTTACTTGCATAGAATTTTGTCGTCTTTGCTAATTGAGTCTCAAATAACTTTTCCATGTAAGAATACTATTAAAACTAGGTAAATTTCAATCCAATTTGAATTCATAAAGTGACAGATATAAAAAGATGTATAAGCTTGTAGAAAGTGAGTTAAATGAATGTAAAATATATTCTGAAGAGCATGAGATGCAACAATAGTTGCTGAATGCACTCATGAAGATAGATTTAAAGCATTACCATCAAAAGGAATTAACTCAAAACACCAGCTTTGTGTCCTGAATCACAGTGTTCTTTATGTTTATAATGAGGGTGAAATACTACATATAAAAACCTGCTAGATCAGCTCAAGTTAGGGCATGACCTGTTCTGAATTCCTGTCATTTAATGTGTATCAGGAATACAAAAAAGTGTGGGTGAGAAGGGATTTCAGCCCTTGCAGCCTTGTCAGGGCACAGTGAAACCATTCTAGGTGGTGTGCCTTTACACCCGCTACCCTCCATTGGTTCGTTATGGAATCCTGTACCTGTACTAGTGTTTATAATAAATTGACAGGAAAAAAATGCCACCTTTTTTTCTGATACAAATAAATTAGCTAATCCCTCCTTGATTCTGCTGTTTAAAAAGACAGGTTCACCATCTGCTAGTCTCCACGTGAGTTTAGGGTCACAGTTTAAATCAAACCAAAAATTCTGTGTTCAGATGTAGAAAAATATCCTCCCCTGATGTCCTTCATAAAGATTGCTGTTAATTCCATCAATAAAAATGAGAGGTGAGGCTACAATAAAACTATGACTTGTACAGCATCCTCCATGGATATGTCATCCAGAAAGTAATAATCTCTCACTTGCCTTTATGCATTTTATTATGTTCTTAGCTGCATTTTGTTTAACACGTCATCCTATTGTCATCATTAGTTTCATTTCTGTGATATCTATCTGGCAAGGATGTGCACTTTGGTCTGAGATGTTACCTGTTTTATGGATAAATGCAAGAAGACAACTGCTAGTGTTGTCTCCCAAATTCACAACCAGAATTCAATTCAGCTTTAAACAATTCTGCATTTCAAAGAAGCCTTTATCTTGGCCTGGGAGATACTGAAGCAGTCTTTTAATGCTTAGTTATTGCATTTCTTAATTGACTCTGTGGTTTAGTTTCTTTAATTCCTTATAGATGTCATGAAAAAGTGATTTTAAAAAAGTGGCAAACCTCTAAACAAGACTTGTAAAGTCTTGTTGCAAATATTCATGAACGCAATGACTATTCTGAAGGCTTGTCACGGTTTGACACTGGCCAAATGCCAGGCA
>NW_008245813.1:0-1625 GCF_000691975.1 Corvus brachyrhynchos
AGAAGATAGGAAATGAGCTGTGTGAGAGGAGAGGGAAAAGAGAGGGAGAGCCACTCTCCTCTGCAGCCAGATGGGCTCTGCCTCCAGCCCTGAGGGCTGCTTGCTTGTCCCCAGCTCCCTTAACAGACCATGGCAGTGCCCTTGCCAGCAGGGCAGAGGTGTTTAGATTGACCTCTCCTCTCCTCTCCCCTCCTCTCCTCCAGCAGCTGGAGAAGCTGCTAGGATGCACTGCCTGCTCAGAGATGCATGCCCAGCACATCTGGGGCTGCTATGGCTCAGCCCAGCAGATGTGGGGATGCGGCAGTGAGGTAGGAATGGCAGCAGACACAGATGAGGATGAGAAGGAAGCAGCACTCAACTCTGTACCAGGTCAGGGCTCTGGAAGGAGCTAAAACCATCCTGGGAAGCACAAAGTGCTCATGCTCCAGGAGAGGTTGTTGGATCAGGTTGGAGTGGGACCTCAGACCAAATTTGAAGCTGGACAAAGGAGGGGTGCCTCCTATCCACACAGAGTGGTGCCTGGCCATGCTGCAGCTGGAATTCTGCTGTGAATCCAGACAGACCTCAATCGCAAACTCCCCAGTCCTGTGTGGCTGAAGAGAGATAGACAAGTTCTACTCCAGGCTTTTGTATTGGGGGATTTTTGAACATCACCGAAGCTGTTGGGGTGGGGCGGTGTGGGCAAGGGCAAAAACAGCATTTGCACCCTGGCAGTGTAAACAGGGCTGCTCAGTAATGATGTCTGGCAAGAGCTCTGCACTCTGGGATGGGAGGGGAGAACTCAGAGCACAAAAGCTTGGTGCCACAGACGCAAGGCACACAGCCAGCATCCGCGGCATCTTAACCTACTTCAGGTTTGCCACTGCGTGGCTGCTGATGGGGGCCAAAGGAGGGGCTGTGCCCATGTTGGGCACCATCTGGCCGCTCCTGCTTAGGGCAGTCTGGCTACTGAGGGCAGGGGGAAAACTGGGATGATCCCTGTCCCCATCACCATCCCAAAAAACACAGCAGAAGAAATGCAGGGAACAGGAGCCACGGAGCAGTCACCACCCCATCACCAGTTTGCAGTGGCAGTGGCACTGCAGCCCCACACACACACATGGAGGGGGGGACATTGTTGGAGACAGGAGAGGGAAGGTATCAGAGCAGCCTAGGATTCTCCAAGATCCAGATCCCATGGGAAGCAGTTTTAAACCTTTGGGATAGGTGGCACAGGACCACAGGTCCACTCCACCCTCTGGCTTGAGCTGCAGGGAGCTGGAGGTTGTGGGGATTGATGGCTGAGCTGTCAGGGTGTGGGATCACCAGAGGACAGCTGCATCAATGTAGGGAGTGAAAGGCCATGTCAGTGATCTGGCCTGGATGTGGGAACATGATGGACAGCCATCAGCATCCTGCACAGCGCCTAATTGATGACCAGGATTGTAGTCATCAATGAGCCAGTGTGAATGTCCAAGGGCAGGGATGGACGACTCTCAGTGGACATGAAAGACAGCCATTGGCTGGTGGCCTTGGGAGCACTGGGAGGTTTCCTGCTTGGTTGCCAGTGGAGAGCAGGATCATGTCTGCAACTGAGACCAGGCCCATAGGTAAGATCCTGAGCTCCTTTCCCTGCAAGGAGCCCA
>NW_008245814.1:0-1590 GCF_000691975.1 Corvus brachyrhynchos
AATCAGGCAAATTGGTGGCTCTCAGCAGTGGTGGCACTGATGGTTTTTAACTGCACCCATTATACATGGAACAGATTTCTCAGGCTTTCAGCACTGGCCTACCTGGACCCCTTTATGAATACAAAGTTATTTTCATTAAAGAACTAAACTAATCCCACCACAGTTAATAAGTAGCTTGTTTTCCTACCTGCAGGTAACACAAACCTGCAGGTCATTAACTCCTTTCCCACTAGATAGTGTCATTAACACATGCAATAATGATGTTTTCCATTACTCTGTGTTACTTCACTGAGCATCAGAACTAAAAGATAAAGCATTGAATTGACAGCAAAGTCATTTCAGCTCACCGACCCCCAGCTAAACATTTATCAGTCTCTAACTTGGTCATCATATCAAAATAATTTCCCTCAAAAAAACCCTCTCAACTTGTTGACTGCTGAACAAACTGAACCAGGAAATAGCTTCTTGTATTTTTAAAGGAATAATTGATTCGGTGGCTCTGTGGTTGCTGGTCAATACAACAGTAATTGGAATCATCATGACTAATGCACAGATCATTTTACAGGCCTTTCTTACTTGCATGAACATCTCCTCAGCTCTCCTCTGGTGTGCTAGGCCAGGATGTTTCCCCCACTCTTGGGGGAACTGGTTGTTAAGCTACACATGCAGTTCTTATTAGGCAGAGCAAACAATCCTATGTATGCTTTAGCTTATTAAAAGCATAATTTAGCTTGCTATTAAGGTACTATTTTGAGTGTGTCTGTCTGATTACATGGGCCCTCATAGTGAAAACAAAAATCTCTTTTTTCATCTTGTGTGTATTATCAGTCTCGACTGCCATTTTTATATCAAAAAAGAAGGATTTTCAAAATATTTTCCACCTTCTTCTTATTGCCCTTTTGGAAGTGCCAGCTTGGACCTCTGGCATCTCACTGCTCACTTTTGGAAAACCTGGAAAAACTGGCCAGTGTACTCTGTCCTTGTCAGAAAGAGACATTATCCCACCTCCTGCATAAATCATGTGTTCCTCCTGCATCTTCTGAAACTCTCATATTTATTAGCAGACAAATACTCTGTTCCTCAAGACTTTAATGCATTCCCTTGCCCTCAACTTGTACCTGCAAAGCAATTGTGATTCCAGTTGGGTCACTGTTAAATATGCTATTAATTACTTCAGGAAGACATTAGACCATACTCAGAACAGACTGTAAACATTTTATGTCATTAGGTAATGCACTGAGGCTGTTTTTAATGCCAGAACAGCTCTATTTATATACTGTGTTGCATAATTAGCTACTAATGAGGCTCTAACTTCCACTGCTGTAAGGCCTAGATATCTGTTCCTCTTTCAATGAATTCATTTTTGCTGTCTCATTAACACACTAAAAAACCTGCAAATTGTATTTTAATTAAAAGCTAAACTACCTCTGTCTGGAGACACTAATGAACAGACACACTCCAAGGGAAACACAAGAACCTTGTCAGTCAAGAGGACAAATACCTTGCCAGAAGAGTAGCACAAAAAGATAACACAGCTCACTCTCTTATTTTCAAGGGCAGGCTCTTCTCTACTTTCTCCCTTTTTTTTTT
>NW_008245815.1:0-1583 GCF_000691975.1 Corvus brachyrhynchos
TCTAGTAATTGCTGAGATGGGTACAACTATATTAATAAAAGTTATTAATTTTTATTAAGAAGATACATGACAGCTATCTTCAAGTTGTCTCATTCACAATATATAAATTTTGACACTTTGCAATCAGACAGAAAATTTTCTGAACCTCTCTGTGAAATCACCTGGCATTAGAGAAATGTTATTTTCAACATAGAGAAATATTTGGCAGTCAGACCAGAGAAATCTTGCTCATCACTTAGAAATGTTGGCATCCTGATATATTCAAGTTTTACTTCACTATTCAGTCTGATTAAAACATCATAGTCAGGGGGGTTAATATATGAAATGTCTCCATGAGCTACAATAACCATATATTATCAAACTGAAAGTCACACAAAAGGACTTATTCTGTCCCAATTAGTCTAAAATTAATTCTATTTTAAAGGCACCTTGCAAGTGATTTGTCTAAAAGATTATAGGGTAATGCTTCTACTTTGAGTCAGAGGGACATGATAGGGATGAAGATCAATTTTCATAGTTAAAATGTTAATTTTAACACATGAAAGTCAATATATAATACACAATCACAGGTGTTATGAGAATAATGGGCAGAACATGTTTAAAATTGTGAAAGCACATGGAGACTGTATTTTTATAATGTTATACTTGGTAACATTATAAAGCATATAATAAGCATATGTAGTTCCCGTTCCTCATTCCTCTCAGCCCTATCTCTTTTAACTCTTTCATAAGCTCTACTTACCAGATGTGCTGATACAATTTTTATGGAGCACTTCATCATTGCAAAGTTCTCCATTAAAATATTCAGTCCTCACAAGCAAAAGTGTTATTTTAAGTTGGTATTTTCACTCGTCTTTTATATAAAGAACAGGAAGGCTGGTGCAAATGAGGAAGAGCAAGAGACAGCAAACAAGCAGGTACCACAGGAAAATTAGGTGACTCTGAAAAATGGCTATGCTGCAAAGAAAGGCATGCCATGTGGCTCTACCCAATAGGTCATATTACCTCAGCAGTGAGAAACAGAAACAGCTTTCATCATCTGTTTTCTCAGGGAATAGCTCCAATGAAGCCAACATAGTTGAATTGGTGTGAAAATAGAGCTACTTAAAAATCATGTCATAATAACTGTACACAGGCAAAATCTCGTTCTCTGAGAGATGTGCAAGCATATTCTGGCCCTGTGTGCCTGTGGCTCAACAGGACAGGTTCTGCTGCCCACCAATGCCAGCTAGAACAGCTGCACAGCTGCAGATAGGGGAGCAATTGTGACGATTCTCCAAGAAGAAGGTTTCTAGGCACTGAAGACATCTCTATACCTTGCTAGCATCCCATGAAAGACTGAGTTGGCAGCTACGACCTCAGTGTCTTATTGCACTCACACTCCAGACTGGATGCATGATCCTGACTTTGCTTTCAAGTGCAAGTCAGGTTAGTACGGCATGCATCTATTCCAGGCTTTACTCCCACAAGTAAATAAAAAATTTTAAACCATCCTTAATTGATTGGCAGGGAACAACTCACTGTTCCACCTTTTTAGTGGTGGAACACCTTATTTTAGTTGTTGATAGGTGGCATTCTGTAGC
>NW_008245816.1:0-1625 GCF_000691975.1 Corvus brachyrhynchos
TCCTCAACACTGACACCCACCACTATACAATGGGTCTTCTGGCCAGGTGAGAGCTCCATTCTCCCTGCTCCACCTGTTATTTCTCCACAGCCTCTACATGAGCCCTGTGATCATGCGTGAGAGGGACTTGTTACTGAGGGATGGTGCAGCAGAGTGAAAAAACCTTGAAGGGCTGGGTACACTGGAGCAGCCACAACCCAAAGTGCCAGCATCTCTTCCCGTGATGCCTGTGTTGATGGCACAGAGCAAGAGCTCATCTGCAGGCAGCCTCACTGAGGACAGCCTGCTGGGAACAGGGAGGTTGCATCGAGGGCTAATGACAGCCTGGGGGACAGGACTGTCCCGTGGGTAGAATGGGTGTTTTTTCAGCCTCTTCATTCCTGAAATGAGCCTGCTGGTGTTCAGTTCCACCTTTCTCCTTGTATGACGTAGTGGCAAAAGAAGCGGCCTCTGTGAGTCAGTCACAGGAGAGGTTTGCCTGCCCTGCTCAGAGTCAACAATGTCTTTTTTCCCCTGCCAGAACAATGTTCAGGATCTCACAGTCCTTGTGTTACCGGATTGCGCGCTACCTGTTCAGGCTGCTCTGCAGAGAGGAGGCACGCTGGGAGATCTCTGCCATGGCCTTCCTTGTTGAGGTGAGCCTGATGGCGAGCACTGCCTTGCCAAGCTGTGTCCCACCACTCTGCACTCTTGGAGATGCAGCTGCAGGGGAGTCCAGTTGGTGAAGGAGGGGCAGAGGTTGGGCTCTGCTGTGTGCCCCTTGTCCCTTGTTGCTGGGGTGACACTTATCCATAGCTATGGTTTGTGCTGTCCTTGCATCAGCCCCCCTTCTTCCATCATGCCTTCTCAAGGCCAAGATATTGGAGGCTGCCAAGAGCTGAGGGACACAGAGTGGAGCAAGTGAGCAACCTTCGCAGGGCAGTGGAAGCCCAGGGGTGCTCTGCAGCCTCTACTACCTTTGGGCTCTGCTGCCTTGGATCTTGCATATGCCCTTATTGCTTTCTGTACCTAGCCCGGTGTAGTGATGGGGTTGCATCAGCTGTGCATCCCTGTCACTGCTTTGTGTCTTTCAGGTCCTGCCCTGCCTTAACATAAAGGTATGGCGTGAACGCATCCTACAGCTTTTCCCAATCTACCTACGGAGGGAGTGCAAGGTGATGCGTCTCCTGGTGCTCAGATGCCTCATGGTGCTCTGCAAGAAACCCTCTACGGTGAGAAGCAGTCACCCAGCTGTAGCTGTGCAGGCAGTGTGGGGCAGAATAACATATCTTGCACTTGGATGGGCTTCAGAAGATGGGCAGCTGCTTCCAGCTCTCATTACTGCCCATTCATCTACCAGACTCCATTGGAACAGACAGGCCTTTGGCTTCTGGGCTCTGAGGCAGCAGCACGGGAATGAACTGCTTGAGTGGTTCTGGCAATGGAGCCTTTCATGACTTCACAACATTGCATTATGTTCCACACAGGCTGAAAACATGGAAAACCTCACTGAAAGCCTCACAGAGGTGCTGAAGGATGAAGACAGGGAGGTGGTGTGGATGACCCTCTCTGTGCTCAGTGATGTCCTCCTGAACAGAGATGTGCCAATTGCCAGTTCCCTCGCTCTGCAGTTGGTTGAGGCATTC
>NW_008245817.1:0-1614 GCF_000691975.1 Corvus brachyrhynchos
ATGTCTGTGCCAGCCCAAGAGCTGTGATTCTCTCCTTAGGCAGGAATACATCTCCAGTTTCATGGCTGCGTTCACATACGCTGGGCCTTGTTTTCACTCCCTCCCTCTGTAAGGTCCTCTCCCTGGGGCAGCGGATAAAGAACATGGCTGGCAAGCAGAGTCTGAATGAGCTGCAGAGCCCATCTCCCTGTGGAGATCTCTCAGGTTGCCTCTTCCCTCTGCATCACTGCCCAGTCCAGCAGAAGAATGAGTGTGTGAAAACATTTGCCCCACTTTTGCTCTGGACATAAGCCGCCCTTCTAATGGAGTCAAGCACAGGCGGCAATTTCTGCCTTGACACTCCAAAGCTTCTAGGAACCAATTTCCCTCACTATAGTGGGGACAGAAGAAATAGTTGAGGACTCCAGGGCATTTCACTGGAAAGAAAACACATTCCTGTTTGCTGTGACATGCAGAGATCCCTGAGAGTCTCAAGATCACAGCTTTGTGACCTGTTCCACCTGTACTAACAAAAGCAAACTAGAAAAACAACCAGGAATTTGCATAATTACTGTAGATTAGGAAGGAGAAGGATTAGAGCTGCATTCTCAGATCCCATATTTTTGGAATTTGCTCTTCTAAGTCTTAGTAAAACTTTCATTCTGAGCCTAATGTCTGAAAATCCCATTATGCTTCACTTGTCAGGACAAGTCCCTGATACCAAAGAGTAGAGCTTGACAGGGTGATCAGATTGATCATAAAACCTCCCATCAATTGTGTTTATAATAAATTTGTTAATTATTATTAAAAATATAGTCCAAGGAAATCATTACCAAGTTCAGCACATTATTGCTTGACAACTGAAACCTTCCAAGTGAAAAGAACATAAGATGTACTTGAAGGGCAAGCACAGATTCAGACACAGCCAGCAGTGCTCTTAATGTCACAAAAAAAGCAGACAGGCTGGTGCGTTCACCCTGTCCTTTCCAGCATGCTTCCTGGTGACAATATTTGGTCCAAGTTTCTCTTGGTGGAAATGAAACTCAAGACCTCATCTGGTTTTCGTTCACAGAACCTGAACCAACTGTCCCAAATGCACCTCACTACTCTCCCAGAACTCCATCTCCAGCTGGTCTCACAGCTACTCTTCTCAGATATCTGAAATGAATGATGGTTTGACCTGTCTCACAATGCTAGGATAGACAAAATCAGACCAGACAAGACAACTGGTGTTGCCACTTCCTTCCAGCTCCATGCTCCTGACTATTGTTTAGGATTTAGGTCAGTGTCAATGGTTATAGATCCCTCTTTCAAACTCCAGAGGAATGATTGTCAGAGTTTTTAATGTGGACTAAATTACTTCTGTAGTAATTCCCTAACATTTGAACTACATAACCAGCAACTGAAAAGAGACATCTGCTGCCGCAGACATGAGCCATAGGCAACGTCAGTGTGAATGCCTGATGTTTGGCAATAACATGCACAATAGAAAGTAGAGTCTTTCAGGGGAGACACAAAGCAGGCTTAAATGTTGTTAATTTACCAGTTCTGTCCACAGTAACCTTCCATTTTCCATCTCTGTATGGTCTGCCCCCAGAGAACCTCAACTGCAGTTCAGTCCAGGAAAAAAAACCC
>NW_008245818.1:0-1611 GCF_000691975.1 Corvus brachyrhynchos
TAAAATCTGTTTAATCACCTCTGCTCAAAGGTCAGATCAAAGGTAAGTTCTTATCAACACAGAAACTCCAAGAAGGCAGCTTATAGGTTTGGACTTGGAGCAAAGATATCTCTGTTCAATGGTGTATCTGGTTGGAGGGTGTATGCAGATTCTGAAGAAGTCCACTTCCTTCCACAAAAGATTTTGTTTATTTTAATAAGATTACTGTCCAGGGAAAGGCAAGAGCTGTTAATGTTGGATGGATTTAGAATGTTGATAGAGAAAATTTCACTTTGGGTTTTCAAGTGGGAAAGGAACTAAAGCATGAACCATTTGGGATAGTTATGGATATTCTCTAAAACTTGAAATGAAAAGAAAAAAGTGATCTTTTTCTAAATCTCAACTCAAGTATATTGTCTAGAGCTAGGTGATTTGAGTATTTCTTTCCTTGTTCTGACCTCTGCTGACTATTTACTGTCTAGATATAAACAGCACAAACAAAAATATTTTGTTTGTTTCCATAGGTTTTTATTACTAGATTTAAGAAAATAAACAACAAACAGGAGGATGAAGGAAGTGTCAAAAAGTTGTATAATGAAAAGAATTTTTTTGGTAGTGTTTCTGGATGTTGCATAATTACTCTGTTACCACCTCTGACAAAATTTTCCATGTTTATTTTACTATTTAAAATATTATAGTATAACTGAAACCAGCCACTCTTGAGGTCTGTGGAAATATTTTTGCTTCAGGCAGAGCTAGACTTGATGGCAATAGAATTAAGAGAGGCAGGATGGCAAGCATATTTTACAGATGTTCAAGTTTGGTTCAGATGTTCAAGTTCAATTGAGATTCTGCTGCACTTTTTTTTTATGAAGAGAATAAATAGCTCATTAACTTACAGGCACACAACAATTAAACACTGGAAAGGACTCAGAGTTTGCTTAACTCCTGAGTTTGGAACATCTGTTTAAGGTCTGAAGCAAATTGAAGTTTTTCAGAAAGATTATGTCAAAGATGATGATTCAATTTCCTCTGAAAAAACAGTAATTAAAATTCCGGTTACAATGAGATATATAACCACTGCCTTTTGTAAGCAGGTGGACCATCCTGATCCAATTTCTCAGACATTTTTCCACTGACTTCAGACCCACAAAACAGGGCTATTGGTAACTACCCATACAGGCTTGACAGCAAATTCTAGTTCAAAATAGATTCACAGAAACTACAGCCACTAAAAGTCTGTCAAGGATATTAAGCTTAGAAAATTGCAAGCATAGAATGAACTCAGTCACTCACTGATTTAAACTATTGGCTATGCAATTTGAATTACATCTTTCAATGGAGACTTACATCAGGCAAGATGGATGGGCATGCATAGTTTGTAACATTCCCACAGAGGTGATATTGCAAGGTTTTTCTCCCAGGTAGACAGCTCAGAGTGGTCTGGTAGCCTGGTTAGATATTGTGAAAAAAAATATTTTGTTTTGGATGGTTTTGCACAGGCCCCAAGAGGTATGCAGGTTATTTTGCTCTGTTGGTTATGAGTGAAATATTCTGCTTTAATTTAAAAAAGGTTAAGTAACCTTACAAAATTCACGGATGAGTTAATGCTGGCTGTGCCCTGAAATTACC
>NW_008245819.1:0-1615 GCF_000691975.1 Corvus brachyrhynchos
TTTTTTTTTTTTAAGAAAAATCCTACTGTGTTATTAGATATTTTAAAGCCTAAAGAGCCTACACTTTACAGAAGAGATGCGAAGAATTTAAGCTGAGGATGCACTTGAATTAGTGCTGGGTAATTGTCTCATCATTCTAAGAGTATTAAAATGCTCAGTTTCATGCCGCCTGAATGCACAGGAATTCCGGTATGTTTGAAAAACTCAGGAAGGAGACAAAAGAACAGCCTCATCCCTAGGACTGTGGAGTCAAAATACCCCATAGTTGTTTCTGAATTGATGAAATGAGAAAGCATTTTGTTGACATCCAACAGAGAGAATAAACCAAGACCTAACCAGCTTGTCCACACAAAAGATTGCCAAAGCTGCAAATACTGTTGTACCCCAGTGAGACACACAGAGCAAAGGTGGTTCTTCCCTGGAATTCAGTAAGAATCCAAGAGAAAATTAAATCCTCTCAATGTACTCTACACATACACCCTTGTATTTCTGTCATCTGTTGCTAGGCCACAGCTCAGCATCTATGGGAAACGTCAGGTAGTTGTCTTCTGAACTTAACTGCAGTGAAAAATTGTGGATGCGGTCAGTCACCAAACACAGTGGTTCCTAAGGCCCTTGGGCCTCCCATTCTGCATTCACACTCTCAGGGGGATGCAGCCCTTCTCCACAAGCATCAAGTCTGTTGTTGCTGCAGTTTCTCCCATCGCAGCCCTCTGAGGGCTCAGAGAAAAACAACACAAGTTTTGGTGCACGCATGATCCAAAGCTAGCTGAGATCACGGCTTCTTTCTCTAAAATTACCTCTACAGCATAATATCTTGATGGCTGTTGGACAGCAGGGGGATCAATCAGACCAGATAATGCTTTATTTTTAGATTTAAAAGGTAGATTACAGAAAGATTATAGACAAGTATCTCCTTAGAGTTTTGCCCACTGATGACCCCCCGCCCCAGAGTTCTGGACAGGGTGTGGAGCCCAGAATTAACATTACAGCATTGAGTCATCTCCGGAAAGCTCCTGTGTGAGAGAACACTCATCCTTGCTGGGCCAGGCAGAGTGTTAAGCCAGGGAGAGCCAGAGAATGATTACGCTCAGGTCCCTACAGAACTTACAATTCATCAGAGAAATGGAGGAGGAAAAGTCTCTTTAGAGATACCTGGCAGCAAACTACAGGAGGAGAGGAAGGAGAGTTAAAAATTAAACCTTTGTTGGCAAAGCTTACTACTACAATACAGCCCTTAAAATGAATACCAGGAAAACAGATTCAAAGTCGCCTTCCCATTATGACACAAGCTTACTGTGACTGGATTTTTAGTTAAGACTAAGGAGCTAGGTAACCATTCTAGGTTGGTCTGGCACTGTGAAGATTTGATGCTTTTTATTCATCAGTCCCTACAATTTTTCCAGTGGTGCAATGAAACCTGCAAATTTCACACACAGCAATTTTCATCCTGCTGGCAAAAAAAACAGCTACATATCAAAGGTGTGACCTATAAGCACATGCAAATAGATATGCCAGTTTCTCCCTTTATTTGCCTAGTACATGCTGGCAAGACCCCACTGAATGAGACTTAAACCTTTTGAACCAAGCAATTCTTATAAATTCAGCCATTTCT
>NW_008245820.1:0-1586 GCF_000691975.1 Corvus brachyrhynchos
ACGGTAGTAAACCAGGGAGAGTGAGAGCAAAACGTCAAAATCACACTCCTGTATGCTTCCATTGTAACAAGAGAGGACATCTGAGGAGAAATTGTCCTTGGAAGGAACAAGACCGAGAGGTATTTTAGGGAAATATACAAAAAGAGGAGATTCTTAAGAGTTTATTACTGTTGTTGGTGTCGAACCAGGAGTTTCATGAAAATTATAATCAGTTAACATTTTCCTGATTGAAAGGAATCCCTAAGCTGCAAATGTTATATTATCTCTATTCCCCTGCCAGGAGACCGGATGATACCTGTAGGTTGGTACAGGTGTTGAGAGAGTTAGATGAGAGGACTTTGATTAATATCCTGTGATCACTGAGAACTGGAAAATGAAGAATCTGATCCTTATAATTGTGGCTGAGATCTTAATGATAAGTAACTCTGTTTTGATTAACTCTTGTACCCCCCAGTGTTCAAAGACTCTGGAAATTGCTGGAAGGAGTGTTACGGCCTTTATCCATCACCTCCATATCCCCCCAGCCTGCTGTGCCAGTAAGCCTGCAGGCTGTCAGCAAGGGATGCAGGTTTATTGGATTGCACGGAACCTAGAAGCGGGTGTGGATACCGGGGAGGGTGGCACTGCCCTAAAGGAGAGCCCTGGCTGTGCTTCCGCAAGGAAGGGCAAAAGGGGCGAGGAAATCCAGCAAGCCCCTCCCAGAGACTGACAGATAGGTATGTTACAAGTCAGCAGAAAGAAAGGAAGATCAGTGGAAATCCACATGCCCACAAATTATCCTCAGGAGACTCCAAGTTAGCATCCCTGAAGAACTTATTCCTATATGAGGAGATAAGAACAGAACTTGAAAGAGAACCAGAGCTCCTGGTGGTGGGGAAAAATCTGCTTGTGGACCTAGCTGAAAAGGTAGCTAAAGAACTGGGAATTCCTGACTTCTGGGTGTGTGGGGGAGCTCTAAGGAGCAAGGAGTGGCTGTGGAGAAGGACCAGTTTAGATCCTTTCCAGATAATAAAATGGAATCATTCCATCATTTCTAAGGAACGAACGGGAAAGACCTGGTGGGTGGATTCTAACATCTAGAGTTATGGGGGAAGAGTGTTTAAGGAGAGAAGGGGACCAATTTGTTCAGTTTGTGGGAGAAACTCTCTGTAAAAGGGTTACACTTGCAATTCGACATCTGGCATTACTACTTGGTGGCCTAAGGAACCCTCTTGGTACTGGTCAAAAAGGAAAGGGAATAATTGTATTACTACTCCAGAAACAGGGATGTTTAACTGTTCTGGTAAAAACCCTTTCCAAGGAATACCTGAACTTCTCAAAAACTATTTGACTCTTCTAAACATTGGTGGAAAGCCCCTGCTGGACTGTTTTGGATTTGTGGACAGAAAGCCTATTCTAAACTTCCTCCATTGTGGAAAGGGAGTTGCACACTGGGAATTAGAGAGCCTGGATTCTTCCTGCTACCCTTAGAAAAGGAGAATAAATGAAGAGTTTCCATTATGTGAAGATCTAAAACGAGAACAAAGAAATATTCAAATAGGAAGTTCCCAGAAATGGGGGAAAGATGAGTGGCCACCTGAGGGAAG
>NW_008245821.1:0-1651 GCF_000691975.1 Corvus brachyrhynchos
GCTCCAGACCCCAAATCATCTTTGTGGCCTCCGTTGGACCTCCAGTAGCTCCTTGTTTTTCTCATGCTGAGGAGCCCAGAACGGGACACAGCACTCTGGATGTGCCCTCAGCTAGGGTCAAGTGGAGGCAGGGGATCACCTCCCTTGAGCTGCTGGCCATACCATTCCCTGTGCACCCCAGGATACCATTGGCCCTCCTGGCACGCTGTGTGCTGAATAGTCACCTTGTCACCCACCAACACACCCAGGTCCTACGAAGCAGAGCTGAGGGGTTCAGCTGAGAACTCAGGTTGCCCCACAGAGCTGTAACCCACAGGGCTGGGTGTGGCAGTGGAGTCAGCACAGCCCCTCTTGACCCTGCTGACTGCCTGGCTGCATCGTACATGTGTCAGTCTGTCCCTTCACTTGCCTGTGACACCCTGAGAGTTCTGTGGCATTTCACAACTGTTCAAAACAGCATGTCCCAAAGTTGCAGCACCCTTCACTCTGTCACCATTCTGTTCAATCCTTTGAGACCACAAAATTCTCAGATACCATTGCCAGGCCATTTCATCACGCTTCCAGTGTACAACACCTCTTCCAAGGCAGGTTCTAATGCACTCAAAGTGTCTCCACGATCTCCCTGGACACTGTGCAGACAGGATTAAATCATTTTTCTTACAAAGCTTTAAAAAATTATTTTAGTTATACCCAGCTGTATGTTTTGTCTCTTTCCTTTTGCTTTGCTATTTGGTCTTTGCTCAACTCAAGCAATGAAGAGGAGTAATTTGCTACCCTTCCTGGCCCTAACCCTACTGTGCTGTAGCATCTGTGTCTGTGTATTCCTTTGGGCTCTGTGTGGACATGTCTGCATGCATCCACTTTTAGGATGAAAAACTTAGATTAATTCCTGGGTCTTGTCTACTACTGAACTATCAAAGTGTTTGATTTAAAAGCAGATGGTGGCCTAGCTGATAAAACGCTTCCGTTAACACGTTTAGATCAATCCCAATGTACTTGATGTTAGGGTTTGTGGCAAGAGGGTTACCAGGCATGTGAGCAAGAGTGAGAGGATCACTTTGACATTTCTAATCCTCTACTAAGTACTAATAAGTAGCAAGATGCAAAGGGCTTTATAAAGTTTTCAAAGGGCACAAACTCAGAACCAAAACCCACATCCAGTCCTTGACAATGAAGATGTTTATGCTAAAATGGTACAAAAACTCATTAACAATGATGCAAACTAAATGATGCAAACTAAGGGATGAAGTGCTTGCTCTGAATTTCAGTTTCTTTTATTTTCAGAATTTCCACATAAATATTTTCAATCATTTTCAGCAGCCATTATTTCAAATACTCCAAAATGGAGAGGCTTTGCTTGACATATTATTTGAAAAAATTAATGTGCTATAAAGGCATTCCTTTTATTTTAAAGCTCTTTAAACACCATAAACTGTTTAGCCTCTGAGGATATTTGGCTTTTCACATAGCTTTCATCACAATAACTTAAAAGGCAATAATTTTAACTTGTCCTGTATTACGTTTCCTATATTTGCCTTGAGCTTGTTAAATCTGATTGCTGTTTCACATCCCTTTATCTGCTAGAATATTCTTGCAGTGGGGGAATTGTGTGGCTGACTGGCTGGCTCTGAGTCCAGAGGCTTTGCCTCAT
>NW_008245822.1:0-1627 GCF_000691975.1 Corvus brachyrhynchos
ATCTATGTTTTCATTTCAGAGTACAATTCACATTTGCTATTTTAAATGGCAGCTTCTGTTTTTAGGCATCTAATTTGCTTTAAATCACTTTAACCCCCCTACCTTAGAAGTGGGGCTTTTTCCCCTGTTCTTCCTCTCTTCACCATAAGTTTTAGAATTTCTTTGCTTTCACCAGACCCAGCTTGTCTAGACAGCTACAGTAAATGCTGACTTGGTTATCCTGGTGCTGTGCCTCACTGAAAATAGGCATACTTAGTGAACTGGAATGGGAGGAGATCAATAAAACACCTCTCTGTGTTGGTAGCTAAGTACCCCATATCCTGTGCTTGTGTGCTGCACAAAAAGCAGCACTGTAAAAGCTGGAAATAACCTTCCAATTGTCTCAAACAGACATTAATCACTTGTTTAATATTATCATTTGTACTTGATATAAGACCAGCCAAGACCCAGCGCACAGCCAAGAAACAGAGAAAGATGGATGCACATTATAAATATTAGCTAACACATTTTTAGGCTATAAACTCACTTTGTATCCCTCTCTTCCTGAAGGATTTATTCTCCGACTTAATAACTGTATGCATCCTGTCCCATAATGGTTCTCCTTTCAGACAGCTACTTTCTCACCTCATGATATCTCTTCCCAAGCTTCTTCCTGTAGGACACCAAGCTGAATCTCATCCAGAACAATGCTATGTGCCCATAATGGCAACAGTATTTCAGACTATTTTTGGAAGTCCACTGAAACAGCTAATTAATCTCTTTTTTTTTTCCTGAAAATTTCAGGGGCATACAAAATTATGTGGTGAAATAGGGATCACAGTGAAAACCACGGTGAAAACAGGTATTGTGTCTGGAGCTGACCTTTTTGGTAAATAAATTACAAGGAAACAATCATGCTTCCAAGGCTGGTGGCATTACACTGCTGTTCCCATATGCCCCTGCATAGTCAGCTTTTTGCACAGTAGGAACGAGAAGGAACAAGAATACCTAAGATTTTTTTATCCTTTTCAACCTGAGTTTTCATTTTGCTTTGCCCCTTTCTGTTTACTTCTTTGTTTCTTCATTTGCAATTCTCACATTTTAGCTTGTATCTGAATTCTCCAAAGGCCTTCCATAGGACACGAAGGAAGTCAAGCCTAAATTCTCCTTCTCTAAATAAAAGAAAGCTCTTGATGATTTCTGTTCCCAAACCTTAGCACCATTGGAGAACAATTTTATTCGTAAACAATAGAACCTTTTCTTCCTAAATACATGGGATCGACCAAAACTGTTACTTTGTTTACATTTTACCTTCATTGCTTCTCAGTACAACATAAAATAAAATTTCCTGAATCTTGTAATCAGAGAATTTAATACATCTGCATTAAAAATTTATAAAGGAGTACATTCATTCACGAGTTTCACATGGTCTTCTTGTGTCTCCCTTGATCTTCTGATACACAAGAAGTATACGAGTATGAACTCCAGAAACTGAAAAACAGCTGTCCCTTTACACTTAACAAATGCTATCTAATGCTTCTCAGGTTCCTAAATGAGAAACTTGGTTTGGAGTTTCTCAGTAAGATGAAATACACGTCTCTGTCACGTCCAGACTTCAAGCAGGCAGGAGATTTTCTCATTTGGACTT
>NW_008245823.1:0-1668 GCF_000691975.1 Corvus brachyrhynchos
GTGTCCCTGCCCATGGCAGGGGGTTGGAATTGGATAATGTTTTTAAGGTTCATTCCAACCCAAACCATTCTCTGATTCTATAATTTAGGATATATTATGTCTGACCCAAATGTTAACAAAACTTGCAAAATTCTATTTGAATGTGAACTTCTGATCTTTCTCAGGAATATGTTGGTGAAATGCTGGCTTGGACTGTGAGCGTTCCTGAGGCACGGTTTGTATCTCTGTACTGAGTGTAGAACCATTCAATAAACAACAGTTTGTGACCAAACTAATCAAGTCTTGTTTCTGATTTCTAGCATAAAAATCCTGTCCCCATGGATGTATCTGTTATAGCCAGCACAATTAGGAGGTTCATGGCACATCGCCCACCGAGCTGCTGTGAGCAAAAGAACTTTATTTCTGTATAGCCAATGAGCAGGAGAGGTGACTTGTTCTTTTATGGTATTTTAAGCACCTAAGAATGCCCAGTGGGCAACTCAGTGCAGCACAAATGTTCTCACACAGCTTAGGGATGATGTCTGGTGTCATGGAATGAGAACACTGTGCTTCTGGCAAGGCAGGAAAAGTGTCTAATTTTGCTTTAAATGTCTTATCATTGGAATATGAACTTCAGGACTCGATAGTTACTTCATGATACTGAAATTTTTTGTCCTAAATCCCAGTGTTAATCAGCCCTGAAACTTGAAGCCATCCTGGCTGTGCTGGATCCTTGCATCTGTGCCCCATCCCCCTGTGCAAACCCTTACAGGGAAACTGTGGAAATGAGTGGAAGAAATGAGCAGTGGAGGTCACTTTGGTGAGCCTTTTTATCATGGCCTGTTGTGTTAACTGCACAAAGTTAACAGTAGAGAAGCTCTAGAGTGGGACAGTCACAGTAAGTCATTTTAGTATCGAATCTCTCTTTAAACAGACATGCTGTGAGGTAGAAACATTTCATTTTTTAGATCATTGTTCAAAGCAGCAGTACTTGTGTTATCTGTACTTTGTTAGTATCAAAGGTTTTGTAGATGCAGCACAGGAGATTTGCCTGGGGAAGTGCATTTGAGTCTTAGCTTGAGCAAATTAAAGGCTTCTTAATTTAAAAGCAATTAAAAGCATTAAGGAACTCTAAACTGACACTGGTGGAATTCTAAATGATGGCTGTAAGTAAATTAGTAAAAACAGTACACTTAAAGACTTGAAAATGTGTGTAGTGTATTAGTTGCAGAATGTCCAGAAATCTTGCCCAAAGTCTTCCATACATGTGGCACTTGATAAGAAAAAGCAAATTTAAGAGTGTCTGTATCTTACAGTTCTCTTTATAAGAAGAGCAGAATGAGTAACTGTTGAATGTATCACGTGGCTTCCTTCAGATCAGAGATAAAGTAAGATTCTTGGGATAAGAAAGGTAGTTTTATATACTGTTCAGTAATCACATACTGCTCTTGACATACTTCATTTTTTGTAGCTAAAAGAACTCGGAGTACATGTACAATTGCAGCCAAAATACCGCAGAAATATTAAAAATACTGGATCTTATTCTAACACCGAGCTCCTTTCTATGTGATGAAGTGCAGTGCTACTGTGTCATACCTTGCAGGTGTTCAGGAGACTTTTGGCTTTTATTGTTGTCTCCACTGTTTAGTTGTTTCTTTTCCCCCTCTCTCTCTTTTTTTTTTTTTTTTT
>NW_008245824.1:0-1628 GCF_000691975.1 Corvus brachyrhynchos
CATGGAAGGAACCATGGGAAAAGCATGGGAAAAACAATGAGAAAAAACATGGAAAAGACCATGGAAAAAACCATGGTATGGGAGAAACCATGGGAGGAACTGTAGGAAAAATCATGGGATGGGGAAAACAACATGTGGGAAACCTTGGGAGAAACCATGGGAAGAATTGCCCTATCCTTGACCCTTAGTGCCAGAGACAGGATTCTGTTCCCTCCACCTCCCCTTCCCTTTTCTCCCCAATCAATCCCCCAGTCATCCCCAGACCCACTTGGCCTCTAAAATCCCCCTTTCCCCCACTTTTCCTCACTTTTATTGATGCATCCCAAGATGCCTTCCCGGATTTCGCAGGATTCGTCCTCAGTGCAAGCATGGTCATGGCAGGTAAGGCCCTGACCAGGGACACAGGTGCAGCGGCGCTGGCAGCGATCCCAGAAAAGCATCTCATGGGGCTGTGGGGAGAGAGAAGGGAGACAAGGAAATCCATGAAAACAGGGGATAAAAGGAAAAAAATGCAGAAAAATGGGACATAAGTGCAGAAAAATAGGGAAAATAGTGAACAAATTGCAAGGCAAAGGGATGTACATGCATACATTCCCTATAAATAGGGAAAAAGAGAGAAATGCAGGAAAAAAATACGTAAGTGCATAAAAATAAGGGGAAAAGTGCTGGGGAAAAGCATAAATATAGTAAAAATGGGAAAAATGCAGAAAAAGAAACGCAAATACATAACATCAGGAGAAATACCAGCAAGAAAAAGAATGTAACTGCCTCAAAATAGGGGAAAAGAAAGGAAATGCAAGGAAAATACAGCATAAAAATAGGGAGGTGGAAAGGGGGAAATGCTGGGAAAATGAGACAGAAAAATAGGGGAAAATGCAAGAAATAAAGGTGTAAATGCATAAAAATAGGGGAAAAAAGGGGGGAAATTAATTTTTAAAATGTTTTTAAGCCAGGAAAAAAAGAAAGCACCATGAAAACAGAGGTGAATGCAGAAAAATATGAGAGAAAGGAAAAAAAATGCAGGGCAAATACAGGTAAGGACATAAAAACAGGGAAAAGAAGGAAAAAAGGAAGCAAATGTATAAAAATAGGGGGGAAATGAAGGGAAAAAAGACATAAATACCTAAAAACAGGAAGAAAAGCCAGAAAAACTACCTTATAGTATTCCCCATCCCTAAAGCATCCACAGTGCTCCTCGGGAACACATCCCTGTCCATCAAAGACGGAGCCCTGGTGGCACTGGCAGCCCTCTGCACAGGTCTGGGGACAGGTGGTGGCATTTCCGGCACAGGTGTTGGCGCAGGTGTTGGTGCAAAGGGAGTAGGTGCTGTTGGCCGGGCAGGTGAGGGCTGGAATTTTCATGGAATCATGGACTGAGTTGGACTGGAAGGGACCTTAAAGCTCATCCCATCACCATCATCCCATGTCCTGTGTGTCACCACTGTCACCCACACCCAAACAAGGAACATTCCCCACCTGTGCCCCCCAAACTCCCGGTGCTCCAGGTGGGATCTCACCTGGAGATCTTCCCAACCCCAAACAGGGGACATTTGCCCCTGTGCCCTCCCAAACTCACGGCAGAAGGATGGCGTCCTCCAACCCCCCACAGTGACTCCAGCATCTTGGCA
>NW_008245825.1:0-1631 GCF_000691975.1 Corvus brachyrhynchos
CCTTGTCCTTATGGGGGACTTCAATTTGCCAGACACTAACTGGGAGCATCACACAGGTGGTACAACCCAGGTCAAAAGACTCCTAAGAAACATGGATGACAGCTTTAGGGAACCAACTCAGAAAGATGCTGTCCTTCCTTGACCTGCTGCTTGTCAACAGAGAGGATCTCGTGCGCACAGTGGCTGGTGGCCGTCTTGGCCCCATCTCAGCTGGGTGAATGCTGCAGCCCCACCCAAAGCCCAGAAGGGAACCCACCCCTGCTGCTGCTCTCTGGTCTTGCTCTCAGGACCACAATGTGTTTTGCTACAATGAAATTATCCCAATGCAAAACCTGTCACTCCAACATCTTTCATTTAAGCAGGAGGATTTCTTATCACTTTGCTTTGCATCATTTTCTCCTAATTTTTCCTGCTTTGATTCACGTTTGTCCTCTTTAGATCCTGATCTTAGACTGGTGGCTTTTCTCATGGTCTAGTTTTGATCTTGGAACAACCTCAGAGAAATTTACAGACTGGAACTGGGAAGAGACATTACATGTGCATTTATGTCCCACCACACAAATGTGGGTGCTAGAGGTGCTATACCTAGGCTGTCAGAAACTACAAAGCAAAATTCCTCCTTACATTGCAGAGTGAAATTCTGTAGGAGATACTACGATCACAGCTGGTCTGGCAGTGAAATTCATTCTGAGCACAAGTTGAGATATTCCATCATTCTGTGATAGCAGGCACTGAAAATCAGCCATTTTTTTTAGAGTCCTGTTCTCTATTTTAACATTTTTTTCCCTCAGCCATTCTCCTTCCTTAGGGTGAACAGAATCAATTGTTCATTTTAACAGACCTTTATCAGTATTTTTGTTACATCTCTGCTATGTGCAATATATCAAGGTGGATCTAACTCTCACTTTCCTTACCTCATTTGCCTCATTCTGCTATCCTTTTCTAGGAGCTACACAATATTTCTGTCCTAATGGAAATCCAAGCAACAGGGCATCTTGTAGAATAGCAAATTATTAGTCCTGCTAACAAATGCAAAGCCACACCTGCTAGGATATGATCTAGTTTGTTCTTCACAGTGGAATGCCAAAATCTTCTCTGAAACAGGTGCCAGTTACACTCTGGACAACTATTTAATGCTGAGCTATTAATAAAGTCATTGAAGCCTGCCTTTGTCTTTTAATTAAAAATTATTGAAGCCTTGGAACTGCCGCAGGCAGGGGAAAAGATAAGATTTGTGCTTAGCCCTCATAAGTGAATTTCAGAGTCTATTCCACAGAGATCTCTGTCAAATATTCTTCCATTTTTCTACCTCTTTGATATAGACAGCAAACAACCCAAACATAAACAGAGGGACAGAAAACTGACTACCAAGATGCAGACAGACACCTTGAGGTCTGTGCCTGTCTGTACAAACATCTGAACATCTGACCTCACAGATCAGCTCTTGAAACTCGTAAAATACATGAATACATACAGCAAGTCAGGATAGAATACATGAATACGTACAGCAAACCATATTCTAGAACGTAGATAGACAGGATCTGCCATTAAAAAGTTAATCATTAAATCCATGCCTGCTGACATACAAGTTTGATCTTATTTTCTCTCTACTACATGGATAAGAAAAAAAA
>NW_008245826.1:0-1629 GCF_000691975.1 Corvus brachyrhynchos
GCTCTCAGCAAACAGCTGAGCCCTAACTTTATGTGACTTGCTGAGACTGCTGATTTGCCTCTGAGTCGTGAAGGAGAGCATATTGTCCTGTGGACGCCTCCCGTGTGTGTGCCGCCCCTGGAACAGAGCACTTCTCTCTTTCCCGTTTGAGTAGGCATGTGGAGTTCCATCCCTGCCAAAAGGGAGATTCCACCCCTGCAGTCCCCACCCCTTTGGCATTTTCACTCTGTGAGCCCTACAGAAATCACTAAGAGTTCACTCAGTGCCAGGAAAAGCTCAAAACCGTTTAAAAGCTGCCCAGCCTTAAGAGTTTTGTGGGAAAGTGATAGGTGTACTTACAGGGAACTCCATTTGGATGGTAGGCCAGGCCAGCTCTGCTGGTAATTGATGTGTACTCTTACTTTTTATACATAATATCCCAAAGTTAAACCTGAAAATGGGTTTACCTTATTGGCAGGTGCCCTGTGTTCACAGAAGCATGACGAGTTTCCTGGGGAAGTGCTCTGATAAGAGCAGGCTTTGATACCAGCCTGATTGAATTCATTGCATACAGGGAACTGAAAGAAAACTGGTCATGCTAAGCTCAATGTATTTAACAGTAACTTTCACATGGAACAAAATGATCACCAGAAGCAGAGCACAGATTGCCAGTAAACTTGTAGTGACGCTTTGTGCCGATGTGGCAAAGGACTCAGCTTGAAGTCGTACCTATAACCAAAACCACTGTTCAGACCAAGGGAGGTGCTAATCTTGCTGTGTTAAAAATGTTCAGTGAGTCCCGGGAGATCACGAGGTTGGCTCTAAACCGTAGGAATTGCTGAGTTCTTCTGCTGACCTTCCTTTCCGAGCTCATTCAGCATCTGCTTTCTGGTTGTCAGACATGGCCCTGAGAATCTTCAGAATCTTCCCAGAGCTCCTTCAGGAGAGTAGCAGCTGATTATGGACTAAGGGCTGATTTGAGAAAGGGCCCATAAACTAGAGGTAGCAAAACATGTGTGAGGGAGGAGCAGTGACATGGGGCACTTTCTGTCACCTGCCACTTAGGAAGTCGATTTTAATCTTTCTCTGACTTTGACAGTGATACACAGAGCCATGGCCCAGGAGCCTGTGGTAATTTGGATTTGCTTTTTCCCTGTGCCTGTTCCAGGTTCCAGAAGCAGCACTCCCAGAGGAGCTCACTTGCCAACTCCCAAAGTGCTTTGTATTTGAGAGCAGTTCTGCCAGTCCCCGTGTGCTGACTGTGCCCTTGGCTGCAGTTCAGGGTGGGTTTGCACACTAAAGCTTCCTCTGCCTTGCCAGAACGGCGCGACGGGGACTCGGTGTCGCTCGGAGCTGATGTCTCTGAACACTCTTCTCCTGTGCCATCCACTGCTGAGGATCATTGCTGCAGCTGTTCCTGCAAAAGCCAGGGGATCTTGCTTTCTTTGGGAAGGGGGAGGCCCAGTTCTCACTTGTGCTGCTCAGGGCCACACTGTGTCCTTCTGCTCCTGCCTGGGGCCTTGCTGGGGGTGCCGAGGAGGTGCAGCAGTCTGCCAGCACTGTGAGCGGAGCACTCGGCTTTTCATCTGTTTCACATCCACTTCGTACTTTGCTCAAGGTGTCAAATACGGTGAATGAAAGTGATAAATT
>NW_008245827.1:0-1674 GCF_000691975.1 Corvus brachyrhynchos
AATCATTTTGCTCTTTTCACAGCTACAAATCACCTGTTAAAAAGGTCATCCTGCCCAACACCAAGACAACCATCATTCAACAGCTGTGAACACAATGAGCACTAAGGTATGTGATGATACAGATGAAGATACCTGCATCTTACCTACCAAACCAAACCAAATTTAAATAACTATTGGGATGATTCATTAACACACATCCAAGTCCCTGCTATCCAAGACTGGTGAGAAGAGATGAAGGGACACTACCACTTAAACTCACAGTCTTCCTAAAGCACTAACTCACACAATGCTTGACTCTCTTGGGAGTTCCCTCTGGGGACTGACTCGATTTTGAACCCAGCAGGATTCAAGTTCATCCTAGATGACGTAAGCATGTGCATGGAGCCCACTCGAATCCTGCAAGATCTGTCAGCCCCATGAGTATGTGAGCAGAAGAGTCAAACCCCAGCCTACTGCATTTGTGCTGCACTCATCAGTTTGGTATGACCCCAAGACTTGGCACTTTACAAATGCACACAACAGTCCACAGCACAAATAATCCAAAACCTTAACAAGTTAGCAAGGGACAGAACTGAAAAAACAACCCAGGGCTGTGCAGCAGGTTTCAGAGGAAGGACTAAAGTGTTCAAACACAAGCCAGCTCTACCAGCACTCAGTAAGACTTAGCCCAAATCAAGGCGTTCCCAGTGGAAATACGTAAGGCATAACAACACTGTGTGCGCTCTTCCTTGTTCCTAAAGATTTGCTGTAATTTGTGGAGGTTGTTTTTCACAAAACTTCCATGAAAAGAACCACAGGAACTATTACAGCTTATCATATACAGTATACCTTGTAATAGGTCTTATTACAGCTTACCACATACTTTATTTCTTACCCTGTTGCTCTAAATATTGTGCTAAAGAAATCCTCTTTACTTGATCAAAATTAAAGAGAAAGTTTATTAACAGGAACACAAGGATTTCTAGAATATAGATTCAATATCCCAACAGTCTTTTAAAGTATTTCATTACAGTTCTTTACAACTGTTTTTTACAAACACAGATTTTTGATGACAGAAAACTATTAAGGGCAATAACCAACTTCTCCCCAGTAATTTACCTGTCAGAACTTTATCAGCTGAAACCGAGTTGTTCACAACTTTGACAGTACAGGACTCTGAACGGCTGCAGCAGAAGTCATACACGTGTCTTTTATTCCGTTTACAAACCAGGACAACTGGAACTCCCCATTACCTGCTCTCGACCACAAAGCAAGCGCACTCAAATGGTTTTCATGGCTTGCACTGCAGGGGTTGTGTTTGTTTACGTTATTCACAAACTTTTTTTTTCTGAACGTATGCATTGCTGAGGCACCCCAATATTATTTAACGTAATTTTGCATCCCATTAACTGATTCCTTTAACCGGTGATGAAGTGCTGGTTCTGCACGTGTGCCATTCCTGCCCACGCTACAGTTTCCCACAAACTGTTTCAAATCAAAGCATTTCATTAAACGTAATTGAAACTATTCATCCAGACTTCGAGACAACCTATTAAGCTGGTTCCTTAGACACCCATCGCTGAAATGCGACCTGCAATTAAATAACCAACACGCAAGAAGCGCGGTGCTAACGAGCTATTCACAGCCCGCAGCAGCGGCGAGGCAGCGGGAGAAGTTCCCCGTGCTAAAACGCCT
>NW_008245828.1:0-1652 GCF_000691975.1 Corvus brachyrhynchos
AGGTTTTCATTGAAGATGGGCATCAGAGAAACCAGAATAAACAACAAAAGCTTAGGAAAAATATGGGTGTCATCAGTGAGGTCACCCTTTGGCACCTGTGTGATTTAGTTTGTGGGTGTGTTGTGAAGAGGGGCCCTCTTCACCCTGCCAGGCGTGTCTGGCCTTTGCGGCTGGGCCAGACATTAGGACCTGCCCGTTCCAGTACTTTTACTCCCTCCCACCTTGTCCATGGCTTTCCAGAGACCTTGTTCCTGCAGACAAGGATGGGACAATTTTTTTCTTCTGCAAAGCACTGCCAAGAGCAGGTCAGAGAAGAAGATAATGAGAAGTTAGCATGAATTTTGGAAGGCAAAATCCTGTATTAGTGACCTCTGTGTTACCTACAGAGAAGAACAGCTAACTGTGGATGATGGGAGAGACATGGCTGGTGTTTACCTCCAGCTTTTACCAAGGGTTTTTACAGTGTCTCCTATGGCATCATCCCAGACTATCTCAGAATGTACAGGTCATGTAAGTGATCACTGAAGTCAACTGCTATGTTTATATAATGTGTAACGTTCTGGACCAAGAGCCTTGCGATCCGAAGTCCAGGTGCAGTCAAGTCTCAAGGGAAGTAGGTCAAGAGTCTTATCCATGGAGCCAACACTGATCAACATCCTCAATATTCAGGTGGGTGTGTGCAGGCACTTCTGGGCATCCCAGGGGAGGAAGCCCATGGACTTATTGAAGCAAGACCGGTGCAAGACCACCAAGGTCAAGTAAGGGCTGGAGAATCTTTCACAGAGGATTGAGATACATGGGACTCCCAGGAGACAAGGCTGGACAGGGGGGCATCATCAGTGTGTGCAAATTCCTGTTTGCAGGGGATGAAGTTAAGGGAGCCTGGCTGATCTCAGCAATGCAACCATGAGGGAAAAGAGGGCAAGGGCAGAAAGTGAAAACAGATGGAATTCCATGGGCACAAAAGGCAAGAACTTTTCATTGTGAGGGTAGTCAGAGATGGGAAGAGGTGGTGGAGTGTCTGTCCTTGATGATCCAGACCTGAACTGTTCCTGGTCCTGGAAATCCTTGTCTTGCTTGAGGGTTCCCCAGGGTTCCTGTCCAAGTGGATGATGTTGTTTTTCTGTTTGCAGTGAGGGTTAGAGGGTCCTGCTGGGAGGAGACTTTGTCAAGTATGTGCTGCCATGGAGTGGCTTTGCCAGAGACATGCACAGGAGAGCATGGATGTGTCAAAGCCTTTGATGTATCAGGTGATGGGCTTGTGTCATGTTCTGGAAGGTCGTCCCACGCCTCCCTTACATCCCTTGCTGATCCTGGTTGGTACTGATGGTGACATCTTTACTAAGGAAGGTGTTTTGCCTCTCCGCCATCCACCCCAATGGCCTGTTCATTCCTGCCATTGTGTTGGGTGAGGATATGAGACCACTGGAATTCAAAACCAGAGGAAGCATCTAAGGCTTTGATGCAACAGAGCTTTATTGAGGCAAAAAAAAAACTGAAGAGAAAGGAGAAAGAATTTGAAGGAAGTTGATCAGCGGTGCAGTCAGGGCAACCATCTCCTGCTTTACTTGTGGGAGCTGTTGCCAGAGCACCGAGCTGGTGGGGTCAGGAGTGGTGCCGAGAGCCCTTAGCAGATGTAGCCACCCCTTCTG
>NW_008245829.1:0-1681 GCF_000691975.1 Corvus brachyrhynchos
GGAGGGACTGGGAGGGGATTGGGCCATACTGGGCTGAACTGGGCCATACTGGGCCAAACTGGGGGCGCTGCCGTTTTTCCCCCTCTGGAAATTCCTTTTTTGGGGAATTTGCTCCGAATTTGGGGAATTTCACAGGAATTTGGGGGAAATTGGGGGGAATTTTGGGGGAATTTTTGGGAATTTGGGGGAATTTTGGGGGAAATTTGGGGCCGGATTTTTTTTGTCGTTTTTGTTTCCATTGGAATTTCAACGATTTGGGTTAAAAATGGAAAATTTGGGGCTTTTCCCCCCCTTTTTTCTCCCCTTTTTTTCTCTAAAAATTGGGGGGTTTTTGGAGAAATTTCACGAAATTTTGGTGGAGCTCAAATTCAAATCGGAATCATTCAAATCAAAATTAAAATGCAAAGAATTAAAATTTGAATAATTAAAATGAAAATAGTTAAAATAAACGTAATTAAAATTAGGTTCAATTCAAATTGAAATAGTTGGAATTCAAATTAAGGTAATTAAAATTGTAATAATTATAGTTAAAATAATTAAACTAAAAAAGGTTAAAATGGAAATAATCTATGTTAGATTAAACTTCAAATAATTAAAATTAAAATAATTAAAATTCACAATAAGATAAAAAATAAAGCTTAAACTAAAGAGAATTGAAACAAAAATTAACATTAAAACCATTAAGTAAAAGTAGAATTTAAATGATCAAAATTAAAATTTAAAAAGTTAAAATTAAAATGATTTAAAATTAGAATAATTTGAATTGGAACTTAAAATAACTAAAATTAAAGTAATTAAAACTAAAGTAATTAAAACTAATTAAAATTAAAATGATTAAAATGATTAAAATTAAAATAATTTAAAATTAGAATGATTTAAATTGGAGTTTAAATGATTAAAATTAAAATAATTAAAACAAAAATTAAAGTTAAAACTATGAAGTTTAAATTAAAAGAATTGAAATTAAAATTGAAGAGAATTAAAACTAAAATTAACATTGAAATAATTAGAACAGAAATTAACATTAAAATAACCAAAATAATTAAAAATAGTTAAAATTGGAAGTAAGATTCAAACTAAAATTATAAAAATTAAAATGAAAATTAAAGTAATGAAAATTAGGACTAAAATTCAAATTAAAATTTAAAGAAGGAAAACTGAAGTTAAAATAATTAAACTTTCAATTAGAAGTAAAATAAGAGAATTTAAAATTCAAATAATAAAAGATAAAATGCGAATAATTAAAATCGAAGTAACTAAAACTAAAATTAAGAGAAAACGATTAATTGGAATCTAAAATTAAAACTAAAAATTGAGATTAAAATTGAAATTAAGGGGATTAAAGTGGAAGTTGGAATAATTAAAAGAAATAATTAAAATTCAAGTTAAAATAATTAAAGCAAAAAATGAAATTGAAACTAAAATTAAAGTGTCAACAAAAAGAATTAAATTTGAAATTAAACTAAATTCAAATTTCTCCAAATTTCTCCAAATTCCTCCAAATTCCCCCCAATTCCCCATTTTCCACCTGATTTGGATGACGAAATTCCCAATTTTGAAGAGGAATTTCCCAAATTTCCCCATTTTTCTGCCAATTTTCAGCTCAGAAATCCCCAATTCCCCCAAATTCCCCAAAATCTCCCCCAATTCCCCCAAATCTCCCATTTTCCACCCAATTTCG
>NW_008245830.1:0-1634 GCF_000691975.1 Corvus brachyrhynchos
ATGGGAGCAGTTCTCAGACTCCTACAATAAGCCCTCTGTCAGCTCAGCTGGAAAAAATATAGTAGACAAACACCAAAACTACCAATGCATCTGCAGTGAGTCATCTGGTTACTGGTCACTCTGGTATGACACAATTCACACGGTATCCATAAACTGCTTTTTGTCCTGTAACGTTGCAAGACACCAAACTTACAAAGAGAAAAACCTTCTGACTTCCATGAAAACCCTGCAAGGAGAAGGGCTGCAGGACTGGGCCTCAGTTTACTGGTTAGGACGCACAAGCCAGGCTGCACGGAGCACAAAGAGCTTGTGGAATCCCCCATTTCCCAGGGAAGGAGCTTCCCAAATCGCTCACACCTTGAAGGACTCCATTAGGCAATGAGTGAGAAGATCCTGTTTGCTGAATTAAAGTATCACTGCCCCCTTCCCAATCTCAGCATCTCAACATCCGTTCACAGTGCCCATCTACTGTCGGTTAGCCCTTGGCCACAGCTTGCACTCCACAGTTTGGCCAGCACTTGGGGCTCATGAGCCACAACTTGGCCTCCATCTGAGCCTCCCTAGGCTTGCTTTTCAACACAAATAAAAGCTTTATCCCCAAAATATAAGCGCATTACATTATCTGACATTCTAAACAAGCTTAGCTCCCGCGTATGCGCTATATTCTCTTTGCTTAAGTGAACAATAATGTTGAATAATGAGGAAGGGTGCACCTTGCTGGGAAGCAGGTCAGTACAAAACTCACTTCAAAGCATATTTCTTCATGAATGCAAGGTCACCTATTTAAAGAAAATAGCATTTGAATATTAAAAGATTATGATTTAGTGGGGCCTTAGGATTACAGGCAACATACTAAGCTGGCAAAACACAGTTTTATAGATCCATTATGGTTTTCTTCAGTGAAAAGCTATTTTTAAAACATTCTGGAGAAATAAGGTTAGATTTTAAATTTAGCACTGTTCTACAGCTCTGGCTGCTTATAAACTGACCTTAGGTATCATAACTAGTTATTTAAGTCCTCAGTCAAAAAGGAAAAATGAAATATGGTCTGAATTTCTTAATAATTCAGAACGTGTTTTTGATGTGGATGCCACAAGATCAGTAAGTTCATAGTTTTACAGGAGGCATCACCAATTGACCTGCTTGCAGGCAGTTTTACTTTAATGGAAACAAAAATCTCCTCTTGTTTTGTATGCTTGTTTCTCTAGGGAAGGTGTAACAGTCAGCAGGGAATTTAAATCCATCCAAATTCTTACCTAGAGCCAATTTTGGAGAACCAGAGTCAATTCTTGGGACATCAGCTATAAATAAACTGCTAAATAGAGCACAGTCATGGATTAAGTCAAGACAAAGATTCTGATTTCCTCCCACCCTGTGCAGGATGAACTCATTGCATCACAGAGTTGTCTGCAAGAGAGCTGGAATGGTCCAGAACAGAGTCAGGAAGAGAGGGAGTAAACAAGGAGTGTTGGAAATCAAAGGTTTGCAGCAAGAACTCTCTCTCTCTTCTTTAACAGCGTACACATCCCCATGTCCTGGGACTCTCATGCTGATGCTTAGGCAGAGAACACTGTGAAGAGGTTGTTTGTCTCTGCTTCACTTGATGCCTTAGGTTTTAACTTTCATATTTTCCA
>NW_008245831.1:0-1691 GCF_000691975.1 Corvus brachyrhynchos
ACGTCAGCACAGGCAGAAGGCTCTGATCAAGTGCCAGCGGCATCTCTTGTGGGCAGGTGATGTTTACTTGGGTCATTTCTGATTGGGTTGTTTGTGGCAAAGTTGTCAGGAAATGGGCACTGCTCTGTTGCTTCTTGCTCACATGCCTAAGAAATGCCACGTGAGGGGACATGACAGAGCTTTTGATGTTCTTTCCTTCTTCCACTCTGCTCCTTCTTACCACCTGCTGTCTGTGTCTCCCCAGGCCAGTCTAGTTGGGATGTGTTACCCTCTGTCCCTTGGCAGGGGAGCAGATGGACACCCTGCTGGAGCTCCACTGCATGTTAGGGGCTGCCCCTGATGCCCTCTGTGAGCCACCTCCTTTTCTTCCTTCGACTCATTAAAGTTGTTCATCCAAACCTGAGCCTCCAAGTCATCCTTTGTTCTCTGGCAACGCTTCCAGTCTGCTCAGGGAAAAAGGTGGAGAACCTGTGTGTGGGAGTCCCTGTAGTGGATTTTACTTTGTGTCCTTTCCCTTGGAGCTGATGAAGACATCCCTGGCTACTCCAATGGCCATCAGGGAGATCCTGGATGCAAAGAGTGGCAGCAGTGAATGTGGGAAACAATCTTCACTGTGAGAGGAACAGCCCACAACCTCATCCGTTCCTTCTCCTCCTCTCCATTACCCACTCCATGAGCAGCACACATGGTCAAAGACATGACACCCTTTATGACACCTGTACTTCCTACAGTCCTCCAGCACCTGGCAGGGCCCAGCTGCTGTCCCGACACGCAGGGCTGAGGTGATTCACAAGTTGGGATAACGTCTGCCACAATCAGGCTGCGCAGAGAAAAGCAATATGTAGTATTTGTCAATTGCTCCTCTAAGTGTTAACATCTAACACAGCTACAACCTCCCTTAAAATGCAATAGCACCAAACAAATTTCTTACGCCTGGGACAACACTAAGTTACCTATAGGATGGGTTTTACTGTGTGGCTGACCGGCCTACTTGTGTTCTGGCCAGTATTTTTCAAGTGCCCTGTGTGATTGGTAGGTTAACTCCTCTACTATTTCACCAAGAGGATGTGAAGCACAAAAGAGAAAACTGCTCAGCTTATCAGTCGACAGAGGATTGTGATCCTCTAGTTACCCTATCTAGTGAGAGTGACCTGGTTGCTGCTGCCCTTTGAACACCTGGAGTTGGGGTAGCTGTGAACTATCACACCATAAAGAGAACCACGTGTGCTTTAGTTAAAGATATAAATTACACTTCACAAGCATTAACAGGTCTGAGGACAGAAATGACACAAGTCAGAGAAGCTGCCCTTGAAAATCGAGCAGCAATTGACTACTTCTTGTTGAGACATAATCACGGATGTGAAGAATTTAAAGGGATGTATTCAGTCTTTCCAATAACTCCTGACTAATGGAAAGAAATAACTAAAGAAACCAGCCACAAGTGCTACAGAGAGAGAGGGACTAGATTTTTCTTGGCTGCTTTTGTGGCCCGATACTCCTCAGCTTAGGATGGTTAAAACAATCTGTTGTACTTATTGTAATGTGATGCAGTACTCATGACCTTAATCACTTGTTTAATTCAGTGCTTACTGTTGTGCAGACTCAGTTAATAGAATAACTGGATATGACACTTTAAAGAAATTATATTAAAGTCTCAAAGGGGGCATTTGTTACTAAACAAGTTGTATTTC
>NW_008245832.1:0-1629 GCF_000691975.1 Corvus brachyrhynchos
CGTAGACAGAAATAAGCAGAAGCAATTTGTCTTTTATTTTCTGACAAAGTATGAAATCAGTATCTTTTGTATCAACTGGGACAGGAGTTAAACTGTTGTGTAATAGTAAGTTGAAAAGAATTACTTTGTTGTCCAAAGAATTTTGATAAGAATTTCTTCAGCTATACCTTCCAGTTCAATTTTCAGGTTTCCTTTCATAGTGAAAAAAAACCCCAGCTAAATGAAAATTGTCAGTCCAAGCTGACACTTGAAGGTGAATAGATACTTGTTTGAAAATAATAAATAGGGTAAGATATTTTTCTTTTTATCAAACGTCTCAAAAATGCTGAACTGCTCTTTAGATTGATATGTTTTCCTTTACATTGCATATAGTCGACAATAACCGGGACTGACAAAAAAAAAAAAAAAAGAGGCTGGAAAGGAATAAACATAAACTTTGACAAGAAATTTTAAGATTTAAAAACATGTCAGATTTTATTTTTAATGTTGTTTATAGGTAAGACATTCTATTTTTCATAATTCTTCATTATCTTTAATGAATAAATATTATTTGTAAATGAAGAACTTAGAATAAATTTTTAAACCTAAATAACTGTCAGAAATGTTTCCGTGCAAAGGCTTTCATGAAATTAGTGTCCAGATACTGCATGTTTTTTAACAGAGTGCTAATGAATTTTTGTGACATTTTTCCAAGCAAACCTGATTTATCACTTCTAGAAAAATTCCTATTTGAAGGCAGAAATGTAAAGAGCAATTGCCTATATGCAGTAGAGAGCAAGGTGCTCTTCTGAATGTGCTGAAGATGGAAGATTTGGCTATTTCATATGACGTGGAGGTATATTCTCCCTGGGAGCCACAACCCTATTAGTACTTGTGCTAAATCCCTGCTGCTTCCATCCAGCAGCAGAGGTAACTTGGAGGTCTGCATTAACCCCATCAGTCCCATACCAGAATGGATGCCACTAGACCTAAAGTCATAGCATGATTCTCTCAATAAATAGGCTAAGGAGTGAACAGCACTGTGATCTGAGTGTCCCTTTGCCTCTAGAAATGGTTTCTCAGGCCACAGGTTATGAGATATTGACAGGGCCAATATTAGAGAGTCGCAGTGTCATATCTTCACTGATAAAGAAGCTGCTGGTTTCTGAGCTGGTTAAACTACAGGCCTTTTGGAACTGATGCCAGAAAGACAAAATTAAATGGGTAGAGGTGATGTTCACACTTATTCTCCTGTGACAGGTAAAACATTGGCACAGGTTCTAGAAAGCAAAAAAAATCCTATTGCTCTTGAAGTTTTATTCTGCACTCAATAATATTTCAGTCTTGGGGCTCTGGCTTGCCAAGACATTTGACCACACTGCATAAGTGTGAGTGTATGTTCCAGGCAATTTGCTTGAAGGTCATCTTCTTAAATACGGTATTTAATAAAAGTTTTACACCTCTGCTGCTGCATCAAGATACTCTAAATCTCTCTGTGGCTGCCTGAAGACTAAATATCAACAGGTACTGTGCAAGCAACATATGGTGAGGTTCCAGTGGAGTAGTTTGTTAGCAGAGTGGTAATCTTGCTTAAGGTGCAGATTTCTGGCAGGATAGTTTCTTTTTCTTTTTCTTTTTCTTTTTCTTTTT
>NW_008245833.1:0-1678 GCF_000691975.1 Corvus brachyrhynchos
TCCTACCTGCACATCCATCCATGGTCAGTGTGTGACCAGGACCCCAATTTAGCTGTATAGTTGGCCTGACCCAGTGTGTAGGTGAAATATTCTCATTGCATTAAACTAATACTTCCGTATTTCCTTGGTTTTAGGTATCTCGTGCAAAGATGTCAAATGCATTGCCATTTATCCTGCTCTTCATATTCCCAATGCTGCTGTCAGGGGCTTGGTTTCCCAAAACTTTACCCTGTGATGTTAAGTCCTCAGAAGGCACTGTGACAGTGGACTGCACTGATCGGCGCCTTAAAGAAGTTCCCAGAGGGATCCCTGGAAACGTTACCAACCTTACCCTGAGTATTAACCATATCCCCCACATCTACCCAACATCCTTTGATCATCTTGAAAACCTCCAGGAGATTGACTTCAGATGCAACTGTGTGCCTGTCAAACTTGGCCCCAAAAATCATGTGTGCACTAGCAGACTGAAGATTGAGACTGGTAGTTTTGCTGCCCTGACAAGACTGAAGTCATTGTATTTGGATGCAAACCAGCTGGCAGAAATACCCCGAGGTCTTCCTGCTACTTTAACCCTGCTGAGCCTGGAAGCAAACAGTATCTTTTCTATCCATGAAGCCAGCTTCTCAGAGCTAGGAAACATAGAGGTATTGTATCTTGGACAGAACTGTTACTACCGCAATCCATGCAACGTTTCATTTGAAATTGAGAAAACAGCCTTTCTGGGGCTGAAAAAGTTAACAATACTGTCCCTGAAGTCCAACAACTTAACACATATTCCACCCAATTTGTCATCTACTTTAAAGGAATTGTATATTTACAACAACATGATTCAAGTGATTCACGAACAGGATTTAAGTGGCCTTTCCAATCTAGAAATTCTTGACCTAAGTGGCAATTGCCCACGTTGCTATGATGCCCCGTATCCTTGCATTCCTTGTCCCAAGAGCTCGATTCAGATACATTCAAAGGCTTTTGACTCCTTGGAAAATTTAAGAATTTTGCGACTTCACAGTAACTCTCTTCAGAGCATACCCAGCAGCTGGTTTAAAAACATCAAGAATCTCAAAGAACTTGACCTCTCCCAAAATTTCCTCATGAGGGAGATTGGAGATGCTCAGTTTTTGACATTTATCCCCAGCCTTATGCAGCTTGATCTGTCCTTTAACTTTGAAGTGAAGGTGTATTCTCCCTTCTTGAATCTTTCTAAGACATTTTCTTCTCTCTATAACCTGGAAACCCTGAGGCTCAAGGGTTATGTCTTTAAAGAACTGAGAGCACAAGATCTACGTCCACTGCTCGGTCTTCAGAATCTAACCATGTTGGATCTCGGGACTAACTTTATTAAAGTTGCAGACCTGACAGTGTTTGAAGAATTCCCAGCTCTTAAGTTCATTGACCTCTCAGTGAATAAAATTTCTCCTTCTTCAGGGGAAAGCAACTTCTATGGATTTTGCTCTAATCCTGGCATTTCAGTTGAGCAATACAACAGGCAAGTACGACAAGAGATGCATTATTTCAGGTATGACGTGTATGAGCGAAGCTGCCGTTCCAAAGACAAAGAGGCTTCTTCCTACCAATCTATAGTTAAGGAAGATTGCCTTAACTACGGAAAAACTCTGGATTTAAGCAGAAACAATGTATTTTTTGTTAACCCCTCAGACTTCCTGGGACTTAGCTC
>NW_008245834.1:0-1698 GCF_000691975.1 Corvus brachyrhynchos
TATAAAATGTACTGAATAAGTTATAGCTGTCAATTTTGAAGAATCAATTTAGCATCAGTAAACTCCAGACCAGCTTGTGAAATATTATATGCTTTTTTCCTGCCCTCATTGAATCTGGATATACTATCTATTGGACTGTAAAGAATGTTATAAACTGCCCGGTTTTTTCCCCCTCAAATACACATGAAGTTTTGTTATGCTTTGAAAAAAAATCTTTGGTTGCAGCATCTGAGATTTTTCACCAAGAATATAAGAAACAGTTTCCCTAAGGTAGTCTATTTTGTGAACCTTTTAAGCTTCTCTAAACAGGCATGAAAAAATTGTTGCTTCTGTTTCCCTGTTCTCATTCCCAGATAAAACATTTTAATCCACTCTCAATTTTGCTCTCTAATGTCTTGTCCTCATTGTAGTCACTCTTAATATTCACTACAGAATGAAAGAGCAAAATTAGGCCCATTATATATACATTCACATGAGCAGATGGGATTTCAGGTGAGACTCAGAGCAATACAATAGTACGGAGAAGAAATTCGGCAGAGCATTCAGCATCCTCAGAGGTTTAGCAGGATGACTTTAAATCACCAGTGCCCTCTGCTGCTCTCAGGATGGTCTTTTATTTTTTGTGTTGTTTTTCCATTCATCCAGATACAACTTTGACACTTCTCCAAGCCATCCTCAATTCCTTGTAGGATTATTCATGGCTACTGTGATTTGCAGAATTCTGTCCCTGTGAGACAGAATTACAGCCTGATCTACCCCAGCATGGGTGACATGCTGACATGGGTGCATTGCTGAGGCAGGACATGGGGTGATGGCCTGAGAGCCAGAGCTGTTGCTGCCCTGCATCACAGCTCTGCCAGGAGTGTTCATCCTCTCCAAAAGAAAAAGCTTGCAAGGTTTTCAAGGAATTTTATTGCTTGTCCCTAAAGGTCATGGATAGAAAGGGGAGGTTGTCTCTGCTTTCACCTAGGAGGCTGAGTTTTGCAGGGAAGATCCTGTACTGCAGGTAGACTAAATGTTATAACATGAAATATGAAGGATAGAGAAACATGAGTAGTTACAATTTCATCAGCTGCACAGAGTAATACGTACCTAGGGGGAAAATCAATCATATAGTGTCTGATCAATGTTTTTGTGATAGCATTAGCTATGTGGCTCATAAAACCTCTGAGGAGATGGCGCTTATTTTCCTTACCTGTGTAATTCATTTATTAGCCTAAATTTACAGCTGTCAGCATTGATTTGGAGAACCAAACCTAAATGAACACGCATTTTGTGGGTTCCAAGGACAATCAGCTAAAAGCCTAAGAAAAATGTAACAAATTTTTACATTGAACAGCTAACTAATTTCCATTTCATTTATATATACATAAAAATAATTTAATTCCTAGAAGGAAAGCTGTCTGGTCAGGAATTCTGAATCTGGCTCCCATTTTTCTTCCTCCTTAAGGAACTGTGAAACTCCTACATGATCCAATAACTCTCACACTCCTCAAAAGAAGGGGGATGGTCAACTTAAAGTGAAAGGAGATGTGTTTTTTGTGACTGTAGGTTACATTTGACGCATGTCCAAAATCCTGCAACACAGCCACTTCCACAGACTACCAAATATGACACTCTAGGGCAGTCCTGAAAGACACAGAGGGGAAAAAAAGGGAACAAAAAGGAAGGGGAAAAAAAAGAGGAAAAAAGTAGGAC
>NW_008245835.1:0-1701 GCF_000691975.1 Corvus brachyrhynchos
TGAAACTGGTCACAGACAGGTATGTTCCACTTGATACCGCTTGTTTCCTTCTTTGAAAAAACACAGTGTTGATAACTGGGATCAAACCCCACTGCCTGTGCCCCTCTGTGCCACCACCCTGTGCTGCAAAGCTGCTCCCTATTCCGGCTGAGCCAGAGGGCACCACATCCACACAATGAACAGGGATGGAGAGACCCCTGCCTGCTGTTGCACTGGTGCCTTTCAGTTTTAGTTTCCTGGCTGGATTCTGATGAAAACCACTGGCTTTTCCTACCAGAATGCTGTTTTTTATCAGAGCGGCAGCCCCTAGGGTTGTGTTTAGAATAACGCTGTCTTGGATGCACACTGGTGACTCTCCCTCAGATGAGTTCCCAAAGGCAGTTCCTCTGCCTTTGTCAGCAGAGGTAACCAGCTCCTTTCCCACCAAGGTTTTGGGTTGTGGAGAAGCTTGGTAGCTAGAAAGATTTATTATCACTTCTCTTGCAAGTGATACGTTTAATTTATAACTCACTGCTTCCTGTGTGGTGCCTGGGTGTCAGGTGTAACTCAGTGCTGCAACGCCACCCCAACCGTTCCAGATGCACGAGAGGCTTTGCGGCAGCACTGGAGGCCCCAGCTGCACCAAGGGCTGCCTCAAACATCTACCTGGAATTTGGGATGTCACCTCTGTAACTTGAACAGATTAGAGCTGAGTTCAAACTTGGATTGTAAGGATACCTTGGAATCACCGTGTGCCTCAGGGCTGCAGCACAGGCTGTCACTCACAGCTGTGCCACGGGTCACATCCTGTCCTGTGGGACCAAGGTAATTTTCCAGAAACCTGGACCCCATTTGATCTGTTTGGCATTCTTGTTCTGTCACCACTACAACAGTAAGCGCCTGCCTGCAGCAAGTCAAGGCCCCGTTCACACACGGGGATTATCAAAACACCTCCTCCTCTCTCACTGTCAGTGTGGGAAAGTTCCAGTGCAGGTTGGTAAGCAAAAGGCATTGCCAAATAACTAACAGTATGTAACAATTGGAACTCAACCTTCACAGAGGGCTGTTAACCCAGTCACTGATGTTGCCAAAGCCCTCTCCTCTTTGCAGACTCTGTCCTAGCGAAGAATTCTGTTACCTTTGGATGCTGGATGGTTTTCCTTGGTGCAATGTCTCTCTGTGCCCTAGGATTGCGAATCTGGACCTGGACACTGAGAGGGTGGACGTGGAGGAAGAGCAGCTGGATCAGAGCATGATTACCCAGTGCCAGACCCTGAGAGAGAAGTTAATGTTGCAGCTGGACTCTCTGCTGCAGGACGTGTGCGGTGAGCGGCCCCGACCCGGCCCCGCTGACGCGGTGGGAAACAGGGAGCTCAGTCCTGGCTGGGGCAGCTCCTTCCACTGGGGCGTGAGGGCTGATGTGGGGTCTTGGGAGTGCTGGGGAGGGGAGGGGGCAGGGGGCAGGTTTCTGTGGGTAACAAGGAAGAGGTCTGCTCCTAAGCAGTGTAAGGCCAATTTCTCCTCTGGCTGATGTGGTTTCCTGCTCCCATCAACTTCCCAGATTCTGGCCGCTCGGTCCCGCCGTCAAGAAACATCCTCTGTGTTTGCCCAGCCCCATCCCCTCCTGGTTTCCCTCTGACCATGAGATCCAGGGGGACAGTACCGAGCCCTAAACTTGAGTTCATTGCCAGCTTTGTTAACCATTCTTCTCTATTTTTTTTT
>NW_008245836.1:0-1705 GCF_000691975.1 Corvus brachyrhynchos
CTGCCCATGGCAGGGGTGGCACTGGCTGGGCTTCAAAGATCCCAGCTCATTCCACAGTATTCACAATAATGTTCTCATGGTCTCATCTTCAGGATAAGTGGAGTAAATTAACATCAGAATTACCACATGGAGCAATTGCCTCTGGTAGATCCTTAGAGTTGTCTTCCAAAAGCTTCATTTTGGGGTGCTTTGGATCACTTTGTTTTGCAGCAGGACAACCTGCTGCCATACCTTTTAGCTGCTGTTTGCATTGAAGGAAATTTGTGGGTGTAAATATTTCTGTGTCATGTGGCCAACCACGGGAAGCTCCAAAACTCTGAATTATCTGCTTAAATAACTTCCTATCAGGAGATATTGGAGCTCAAGTAAGATATAATTAGATAGTGGTAATGAAAAACTGTTAGATTATCATGTGTGATACGGAATGAACAATTTTCAAAGTAACTTAGGCTTTTAGGAAGCTCAACTTCAATTTAAGACCTAATTATTTCCACAGTTATGAAAATTTTGCCCTTACACATTTTCCTGAAAACCAAAGCAATAAGTTTCTTTCTTCTTGGCACCATTTTTTTTTTAATATGTTTTATTCTTAAAAAGATTAAATGGTCTAGCTGCATTAATTAAGGTTTTCTGAGGTTTTTATTTGGGTTATGCAACAGCCAGGAATTCCACAGCCCCTCTGAGTATGAGCATCTCCTCAGCTGGTGTTTCAGGATGAAATGTTCTAAATAAAAAGCCACATTAGACTAAAAACTTCTGAAAGCTCGTGGATATTGCTCTAACTGTAAATTACTCCTCTATTTGGGATTTTTTGCGCTGTGTCCTTATCCTGCAGAAGACTTTTAGGCCCTTTTGAAAACGTCAGCTTAGGGGGTGCTTGGTAAATTGAGAAAGAAATCGTTTTCTGAATCATCTTTTTTTTTTCCCCTGGAAGAGATAAAATAACAAAATTGGATTCCTTTACTGATCCTTGTCTTCAGGTGGATCTTGTTCTGTGCATGGATCAATAAAAATGTCTTTAACAATGAGAGGATAAAGCTACAAGGGGCAGAAAAATGAGTCCATTCATCAAGGGCAACATGAAAGGAGGGCTGTTGTAAAGATGTTACAAATATTAATGTGTTGTGTTGCACTCCCAGGGCACTCAAGTCCCATTAATGATAAATATTTCCAGTTTTAAATATCTCCAATTTTAGTAGCTGCAAAAGCTATTTTTATATCATAAAATTAATGTATGCTCAGAATTTTTCTCCATGTCCTTGTCTCCCAAGAAGTATTTTTATATCCTGCTCCATCCATCCTTTCCGAGTACAGAACAGTTTAATTTGCAACCTGAAGTGTTAAGTTTTAATTTTTTCCCTTTGCTCGGTCTCCTACTTAGTCATACATAAATCAGAGGAAAATGAAAGAACTGGTAAAAATGGCTGTATCTTTTTCGAGCTGTAATTTGGCCCCATGAATTATTAATTACAAGACCAGGATAGCCAACAGCTTTTTCAGAAGTTGGTTTAAATGTACAAGGCTCACCTTATCAGCCAAGATCTAAGCAGTGGCAGTAATGCAATTCTTACCATTTAGCACTTTGTGGTACGTTGAGAAGGAATTGGATATTAGACCATTTAAACTCTCTGAAATACAACACAAAGCAAGGAAGTGGGTTGGGGTTTTTTTCTCTTTTTTCTTTTTTTCTTTTTTTTTTTTTTTT
>NW_008245837.1:0-1742 GCF_000691975.1 Corvus brachyrhynchos
TTCAGTTCCTACTACGCCTCTTAGTTACATGGAGTCTCTCGGAGAAGGCTTTCCTTTTATATTCTCCATTTCTGCACTGCTTCCAGAGGGAGCACCTAAAATACACCTGCATGACCTCAGGTGCCATGCCAGGAAGCTCTGGCATCAGTGACATTCCTCTGGAGATACTTCCCTGGGCCCTCTCTTTAGGAAAGGCTGGCCAGCCTCCCCCCACGACTCTGTGACCCCTGGGGCCTGACCATTGGTCAGCCCTGGTGTAATAAAAGACATCTTGAAGACGTTAACTTACACATCTTTGCACTCTTAAAAAAATAAAAAAAATTAACTGGGAGATTTCTGCTACAATTATTTCATGAAACTGCACGTACCTCAGCATCACCTGTGTTGCCAGTGACCCCCAGTCTGGACATGGCCATTGAGCAGCAAGCGCGGGGCCACATTATCTGTTTCTTTGTGTGACAGGATAATTCTACAATCCATTATTTTCATGGGCAATAAATTTCACAAGGAAGCTCGTCTCTTGGTAACTCTGTGAAAAATTTCTCCTCGCTTTTGCCTTCACCTAAATGATATAGCTGTTGTGAGTCAAGTGCTGATAACATCCCCCTGTCCTGACCCAGGGCAGTACCACAGCTAATAAACATTCCTGACAAAATTTTTCAAACACAATTGCACCCTCCTTGTCACAGCCAATTTTCAGAAGACAAGGCTTTCCTACAAGCTATTTACACTTCTACTAAGAGCTGTACTCTGAATACAGACCTGATTACTTGTGAACATTCTGTGGAGATGTCATGCAGCTGGGGATCAACTAGGATGTATAAACCTGGCATGACAAAGGCATGACAAAATTGACACTGTTAATGCTTTGGCAATCCCATTTTATACAGCAATCCATGTGTTAAAGAGTATCTTGTCCATATAATTTTTAAGGTATCCGGCAAAACCATTTTTCTTCAACTTTCTTGGTAGAATATATGTCATCCAGACGTTGATTATGATCTGAAAATGAAAGGAATTTAATTTACAGTTTAAATTTCAATAGACTTATATTTATTTAAATATTGTGAGAAAAATAATTTTCCTAGGTTAAAATCCAGCTCCATATGTTAAAGACATGAGCTGTCAAGACCTTACTTCTGAAGTCCCATATCTTTGTGTTAATTATTAACGCATTGCTACTCTGTCATTAATTAAAAGGGGCTGACTTTGACACTTTGTTGCTGGGCAATTATGAGAAAGATCAGCAAACTTTGTATGAATGATGAGATATTGAATATCCCCAGCCAGGTCTCCTTCGTGTACTTGAATGCAATCTAATGTGATCAAGTACAGCCTGATGTTCTTTCTTGACTTTTTTAAGTAAAGCAAATACCTATGGTAATCAGCTAAACCTTTTGTTCAAACTCAAAAAAAAGACAAAAAAAAATGGAAAAAAAAAGGAAACAACTGAGCAAGGTTCACATAGGGCTAGTCAAAGGGATAATTAGGTAGCAGAAATTCTAGTGTTGACATAGCAACATTACTTCTAAAACAAATATAATTACTCTCTCTTGCAGTATTAACTGAAAATTACAGAGCTGTGCAAATAGCAATCCAGTGAATAATGGAAGGAAGGAGCATTTCTTTCAGGAAAGTGCAAACTGGAGTATTTTTCCACTTATTTTGTCCACCTAGCTGGTAGTACAGATTGATCCTTTTGCATTCTATAGTGAGGGGGTTTGCACCCAGCATGCCAACAG
>NW_008245838.1:0-1697 GCF_000691975.1 Corvus brachyrhynchos
CACTCGTTTCACAGTGAAATGTTTATTCAACCATTTCCTTATACCAGGGAATCTTACATGAAAGGATGTGAAGAAAATGTCATGTGAAAGGTCTGGAGATATCTTATGCAGCAGAAAGCTTTAGAGCAGGTTAAGAGTTACTGCAGGCGCAGCTGAGGCTTAAAAGACAAGACCTCAGTGATAGAGCTGAAATTAGCTTTTCTGAGGAGAGTGGGGCAGAATTGCATATGAGGAGCTCTCCCAGCTCAGTATGTTCAGGTACCAGCTTGAATTCAAATCTGGTGTGGGTCACAAGTTAAAATGAGTTTGTGCACCCTTGTCCCCAGGGGACATTTATCTATACACCAGTGCCATCTTGCAATTTGGCACAGCAGTAGTGTTAAAAAAGCTTTCTTAGGGACTGCCTGCCCTGTGTGTCCTTCTCTTGTTATGAAATCAGTTCTGAGTAAATCAGTCTCATTCATCAGGATGAAAAATTAAAAACAAACAAAAACCCAAGCTAAAACCAACCAGCCAGACAAACAAAAGTAACAAAAAAGGAAATAAATAAAAGACAAGAGTTGCCAAACAAGAATCGTGGGGTTTTTGTACACAGTCATTCAGTGATTTCAATACATAGGTAATGTTATTTTCATTTTTTGTCTTGTCTTTATTAAGCATATCAGTCAAGAAGGAACATTAAAATAGGAATTTTTTTATCTTTTCATTGTATTTTACCTTCTTTTTGTACATTAAATCTCCTTTAAAATATTCTGCAAGATTAGGAAGTAAAAATCAGATTCCTCGCAAGAGTAGACTTTATTTCAGATATAATCCAAAGACAACTGGTTTCATAGATTTCTTTGCATACCTACTACAGGTATAATTTAAAATGTCCCTTTAACTATCTCTACAGTTTGTAGAGTCTGTTCAAATATTATTTTGGTTGTTGTCTTTGCCAGCTGGATGATTTCAGGAGCAAAATATCATGACAGAAAATAACAGCAGCTGGTGCTGTATTACATAGAAGGAGCTGCTGTGGCTGGGGTATGTCCCATGTCCAATGCTCAGCTGAGGGACAGATCCTTACACTTTCTCTGAGTGAGGTATCTGCATCCTGTCACAATGCAGTTCTTCCCTTCACTGAACCAAGTGGGGTTAGATATCAGGGATATCCATTGCTGAGAGATGCAGGCATGCTGACATGTCCACAACATGCTCATAAAAACTGCATAATTCAGTACCTCACTCCCAGTCTTTCATCATTACTCTGCTACTGGCTCCAGACTCCCTCTCAGAGGTGCCTGGTTCTCCCTTGCCCATGAAGCTGCCACCACCTCTTTGCTTAGGAGGGCCAGAAAGCAGAAAATGCAGCCAGGAGTAAGATAGGGTGCCAAGGACATCATCTGTGCGTTGGTCAGGCAAGGGAGAGATGAGGCAATTACAAGTGCCGTAGAGCAGAACACCTGTAGTGAAGTTCCAACAAAACAAATTTTGATCATCCTGAATCCTCCCACAGCTGAAACATGTGCATTTGCCTCCTAGATTGCAAGTGTAGCAGACTTTTTTCCCAGATTATCCAGTTTTTCTTGACTCCCTACAACTTCAAACTGTTTTTCTTCAGTGTTCCCACCCCTTGGGTTAATTAAAATAGGAGAATGAAGGCCAGGGATGTGGGACATGCCAGATAACAAAAGATGGATTTCACCGAGACTTTT
>NW_008245839.1:0-1734 GCF_000691975.1 Corvus brachyrhynchos
TTAAGCGTGTAACTTGTTTTCTTAAGACATCACAGAGATGCTGGTTTTGACAGCTTGGGGATTCTGGCCTTGTACAGCCAGTTTTCACCCACAAGAAGCCCATGACTCAACCTGTGAAAGTTCAAGTTGTGGACTCACGTTTCTGCACTATGAAAAGCAATAGTCTTCCCATAGGTTATCACCAGTATCTGTCCTTCTGGAACATACTCCATGCTGCTCACTGACATTGCCACATTTAGTGACTTCACTTCAGTCATGGTACTCCGGTCCCAGAGGCTTAAAAGGAAACAAAAAGGGAAAAAAAACCTCTCAGACTACTTCTGCAAATCAAACAATTTCCACCTCACATCCATGGCAAGACCTGGATTAAAAAAGGCACCCATCAAGGATCATCGTTTGATTCTACAGGTACTTCAGATATTCAGTGGCTTTATCTGCATTCTCACCTAGGCCAAGCTTAAGACATTCCTTTTTTTAAAATACTTCTACCTTTGCAGCTTAATGGCACAATATTAAATGGTATATACACACCATTTAACTACTCAGTGATTCTCTTGGAGATTAAAAATCTTGGTTTAAGTCTCCTAAGTAATAGATCTTTCTAGAAGCAAGGCTTGAAGAGTCCACTCTTCCTTTTTGCCTCAAAAGACAAAGACGTACTAATCCCACTTTACAGTTCCTTGAAGATAATACAGTTTTCTATCTAGCAATGCAAGGGGTATCTAAACAGAAATTAAATTGTTCTGCTATGACAAGTAGGATTCTTTATTCATTAGCTGACTGCTGCATCTCTATTCCTACAATTTGGAGGAAAACAAACAGGACTAGGCTCCTGCCTATCTTGAACACTAGGAAACTGAAGAAGACAAAGCAGCAATAGAGCTCAGGACAGTGTGTATGCAAGAGACCTCATCTATAAATCCATCTTCTTTAGGATTACAAAAGGCATGAATTTATTCTATGCAGTTCTCAAAGACCACCTGTTCTTACCAGGGAGAACACATCTATGATGTTTATGCACGTGTTTATGGGGTAAATTAGGACTGTTAGCAAAATGATCTCTGACAGCAGATCAGAGCTGTATCAGGCATGCAGCTACATAATCTAGGATCAGATAACTTGTGTTACTTATATTCTTTACCAAAATAACATAACTGTATCCTCACACAAGGGGATGACAATAAAGCAAGCTGAAAGTTACTTTTTCTTACCGGACAGTTTTATCATCAGCTGAAAGAATCTGTTTGTCATCACTGCTCCATAAGGCCTTTTTAATGCCAGAAGTATGTCCACTGACAACGTCAGGTTCTTAAAATAAAGCCAAATATTTTAATACATGGCATACAATGAAACAATGTCATGCAGTAGTTTGGGGGCTTCCTTAAGCTACATGGATTTCCACCTACTAGAGACTGTAGAATTACTTCAAGCACTTATGACTTTATTTGTAGATCTTATTCCAGGAACAGGATAAATGTAAACTGGGTATCTGATTGCCTAGCTTTCAGCAACTTCACTAGGTGAACATCAATGATGTTCTCTAGCTTCCTCTCAACCACCAGTATAATTCAACCATGAATTTAAACACACTTAAATATGTGGAGTCTTTTTTTCTTTCAGATGACTAAATTTTAATTAATTAGACCAATTTCTAGTGAGTCTGCACTGAACTGAAACATGCTCTACTCTCTCCAATGTCCCATTCCTGGAAGTGTTCAAGACCAGGCTGGATGG
>NW_008245840.1:0-1742 GCF_000691975.1 Corvus brachyrhynchos
AAAAGAATGGGAATATTTAAAATAAACAATTTGCTGTTGATGTATGACACTGAACTTCTTGTACAGTCATGTTTTATACCCCAGGAGTTCTCAGAACATTTATTAAATCTTTGCTTAATTTGATTGTGTATATTTGCAGCCTGTTTCATGCCTGAGTGATTCCATCTCTTTGACACATTTTCTGAACCTGGGTGCCCCATGAGCTGCTTTTCACAAAATTGGGATCCTGTGTGAGCAAACAGACCAAACTCAGAGCCAGGCCTGAGCTGTGCCCATGAAAGCCATTGCACTGTGCTACTAGAACCTATTTGTTATCCCAAAGTTAATTACCTATATAAAAAGAATCAAATTACCAGGTATTCCAGTCCCTGGGTTCCTCTGCTCCCCTCCAGTGCCCAGGAAAGTGGAAGTCAGTGATTGAGACCTGCTGCCCAGGCTGCAGCGGGGGCTGGGTGGCAGCTTTCATTGATAAACTTCTCAACAAAAGTGCAGTTCCTGATAAATTCCACAGGAATTTGCTCAGAGAGATTTCAGATCAGCTCACGTTGGTTCCACTTGAACTGAAATATTGAGTTGAACTGAATTGAACTGCGTAATCTTGAATTGTCCTGACATTAAATTGCAACTCACTCAGCAATGGAATATCACAAGGAAGTTTAGTTTCACATCCCTGGCCTGTGTCTAAAACTGGAATTCCTGTGGGATGTCTCAACACAGTCTCAGAGACATCCTGAAGTGGGAAAGATCCCAGAGCTCCAGGAGAGGGGTCCCAGCTGGCATGCATGGGCTGGAGGAGCTTGGAAATCAGAACTCAGGGCTTTGTCTAAGGAGGTGGAATTCAGTCTGAGAGAAGCACAACATGTGATGTTCTTACATCCTGGATTCATAATCTTTTGGTGTTTTCCACCAGTTTTGCTTTAGGTGATTTGAGATGGAAACACCAACTCTGTCCCCCTGTTCCACCCTTTGGCTGACATGAGCCATGGGAAGGTTTGTCCCCATGGCTGGAGGAAGCCAGAAGTGCCCAGACAGAAGCTTTGGTGAGTTCAGGGTGGACCTGTCCCAGCTGCACTTCCCAGTCACATTCTTGCACTGACGTCAAGGAGGGACCCTGACGTTTGTCCTGCTGCTCCCTCTGCCTAGCAGTGCCAACCCGAGGTGCCCGGGATGTCCCAGCTCCGGCCTTGCTCCTGCCCAGACCCTGCCTCTGACGTTTGGGGACATCCAGGGGGGTTGGTGGTGGAAGTCAGCAGTGTTGTTCCAGGGGGGTGTTGACGCTGTTGTTCCTCAGGCAAATATAAAATAGCAGAAGTGAAATCGTGAGTAAATTCCTGACCTTAAAAGTGGCACCGAACTGGGATTCCTCACCCAGCAGAGTTCTTTGAGCCAGTGTAGGGGATGCCCTGAGAAGCATCTCGTGATTGTGATCTCACCACCAGGTTATTAACAGATCGTTATCCTTTGGAGGGAGGAAGCAGTCTGTGCAGTGCCAGGCTCTGATTGGGATGCACAGCTGCCTGTGGTGGTCAGCCACACTGGGGAAGGGCACACCCAGTGTCACTGGGAATTCAGCTGCTTTGAGCCCATATCGTGTCCCAGGTGATGGCCTGGCTCTCCAGTTCTTTTCTGAGAGAAAAAAAAAAGATTTACCAAATTGGCATGTGCCCTGCACTAAACAGTCGGGCATCAGCAAGAATTTCTTCATGGACAGGGTTGTCAGGCATTGGAAGGGGCTGCCCAGG
>NW_008245841.1:0-1749 GCF_000691975.1 Corvus brachyrhynchos
ATTCCTTTGAATAAATGATTCAAATTCCCTGCCAGTCTGTGTCCATTATTCAATCACTGACAATATGGTTATACCCTCTCAGTTCAGAAAAAATCAAGAATCTTTGTGATTGTATGGAGGCATATTTATGAAGATATGCAGTAGACTGTCATTTTAAGATTAAAATCCTTCATTTTACTAACTGGAAAATACAGAAAGTGTAGCAGTGATTGCCTGCAGCAGCTTTTCTAGACTGTTCATTCAGAATTTCTTCCAGGGCTCTCATGTGAAATTCTACATAGTAATTATGAAACTCAGACAATAAGAAAGTGGATAGCTGGAAGAATCTTTTCAGATCTATTATTTATGACTTAGACATGACATTTTACAATGACGCTTAGAGAAAAAAAATTGAGATCAGGTCCTTGTTACTTAAAATTGGAGAATGTTCATACAGTTATTACTGCTAGTATCGGATTATGGATAAGTGAACAGAAAATAGCTTTTCTATATCTTCATATTGAAAGAATCAAATGCCCTTAATTTTCATTTTCTTGTTACATATTTTGTAAGACTATGATTCTTTTTAGGTACAGAACCTCTTATGTGTAAAGCATTCATTTCTGATGTATTTACTAGTAATATAAAGTCAAGTTTCAGTACAAAATAAAATAAATTCTGAAAAAGCAAGCAAAGTGGTTGAGTGTATCTGCACTGAAGAAGAAGGAGGTGTTAGCTCTCATGGACCGATGTCTCCTAGCAAAATTATATTCTGAAGGTCTGGTGCAAAAATAATTGTGTAGTTTGGCAACAATTTCCAGCACACAAAATTCAAAATATACCAGTATTATTATCAATTCTACCACTTTCTGTCATTTGCTAGAGCTTCCTGTTTCTGCTAGAATCTTCAACAAAATATGGCATGGGATAAATAGTCACCAGTTTTTTAATTAGTTGTTGAAACACACACCACTTGGGTGGTCCCTGATTCACTAATCCATACCTGATGATGATCTCACCAGACCTCAGTCAGTCTAATCTAGCTTTCTGAGTTCCCTCAATACCTAATGGAGGGAGAGACAGGTATGTCTAGGATGGGAATCACTATACCCTGAGACAAGTGTCTATGAGAAATAGGAGGAATCACATTACAGTTGTCCCTGCCTTGCCTTAGTAACAGTAAAGAAAACTTAACAACCAGTATAAATGCAAATATATGTGCCAGTATTAGGTGAGATGAATTTGCTTGTGGTAGAAGGTTAATATAAAGATTATTGTCCAGAACAGGATCTGCTGAATCCAGATCTTTTATGTCTTAAGTAAAAACATGAATTGGTTTTTGGATGAACAGAGGTCATGAATTTGCCTGTTTGGTATGAACCTGTTTGTCCAGAGCAACTGTTTATTTCACTCCAAAGCAGTGAGAAGCAATCTTATATTTTGTTGAGCTCTTCTTTTCTTAGAAGTTACCATGTCACCATAAAATGTGGAGCAAGCAGGTCACCCTTCATCTGGCAAATTGAGCAAACAAACACTGTACCCCTACACTTTGATAAAGAATTCAGAGTCCTCCCCATGCAGCAGTAAATGCAGCTTTGTTGTTTTTCTTTTAAATAGCATGTTGTCCTTCCAAGTTCAGGATGATTAGTCTCCTTGTAAATGGAAAGATCCACCAATCACAGAGTCACAGAACCAATTGGGGTGGAAAAGACCTCCGAGATCATTGAGTCCACCCTATGACCAAACACCACCATGTCAACCAGACCATGG
>NW_008245842.1:0-1723 GCF_000691975.1 Corvus brachyrhynchos
TTTTTTTAGATTGTTCTTTTAATTGCTGCAACTGAAGTTCAGTTTGCAAATGATTTTCTTCTTAATTTGTAAATTCAAAAGAAAATCTTGGTTTCTTCACTGCTTTTTAACTTCTGGAGCAAATCTAGAGGTACATTTTTTAATCAGTGTATGTGTCCATTTATTTGTCTTGTGAGCTCAGTCAGTGGCCGTGCTCTATACAGAACCAGTCAGTCACTCAAAACAGGTCAGGGAAAAGAAATACTTTTTTCTGAGACAAGGCAAAGCTCTACTTGGAAGCAACTTGTCAAGTATATTTTATTGCTATGCTGATGATATTTTTTTATTTTACAGTACCTGAAAAAGATCCGTTGGAATTGCTCCGCCAGACCATAAGGAAACAGCAGCACCTGCTCAATCAGAAGTGCAAAAAGTAATTTCTCATCCCCCATAAGCCCAGACGTAAGGGAGAGGTGAAAAACAGATGTCAGAACTGAGATGGAAAGAAAAACTTAATTTTCAGAATTACCTCTAATACTGACAACCTGCCAAGTGTTTTGACCTCCCCTCCTATCTTGCATTCAAATCAATTCTGTAACATATGAAAATTGTTCTTAAAAGTGCAAAGAATTAACATGAACATAATACAATCTCCTAACTGCTGCTGCCTTGCAAGCTGTGGACTCTATCATCTCATGGGTCTAATTGTGCTTTTGCACTGTGATTTGTGCTGACTCTGTTGTCACTATGTGGCTGGATAACCAAATACAGGGCTTTAGCTACTCATAACCATGGCTGCAGGATTTCATACCATCACCAGGAATCAGCTGTGGAGAGCACTGTTTGTGGGTAGACTCGCAGGAAATCAAGGCTAAAGTTCTCTGTGCTTTTACAGGACTTGTGGCTACAGCTCTGTTCTGTCACTCGTGATAATCAACACGTACCTGGCTTCAGGGATTGAAAATAAACTCAGAAATCCATCTCATATTTAGAGTAACAGCTCTCCTCCTGGTTTCAATGGACTCTCCAAGCTGTGCTGTGTGCTCAGCCCTGGCTCTGCTGCACCCATCAGTTGTCAGCCTAACAGAAAGAGCGTGGCCAAATTTTGGGAGCTCAGTGGTTGCTCCAGAGGACCTTGCAAATATTCCTTCCTCCTCGAAGGCAGCAAGGCACAAAGGGCAGCTGCTCTCAGCCCCTCAGATGAGGCAAAAGAAATGAGCCTGTCCTTCAGCACTTTCCTGACCTGGGCTTCTCTCTGGCTGCCAGCTGAAGGAGCTGGGAGCAGCCAGTGCAGGTCAGTGCTGCTGCTGCTGCAGAGTTCCTGCAGTGCTGCAAATCCCTGCAGACAGCAACCCTCACTCAAACGTGGGATTTGTAATCCTGCTGCAGCCTCACAAAGCTTTTGGATGAAAATGGGTGTCTAGGAAGGTGGGATTTCTGAGTTAGATGCTAAACTGGTGGTGCAGTTTAATTCCCCCATACATTTGCTTGTTTGCAAAGAGACTGCTGGGAATCTGAGACTTGTTTTAATGTTCTGTGCCTTAGCCTTGAGGAAGCAAAGAGCTGAAAGACTGGATGAAAGCAGCGTAAGGAAACAAGCAGAGTCCAGCAATTATTTAACTAAGCCTTCTAATAGACATCAGCACTCTGAAAATTTTACCACCTAATTACTTTTTGACTCTAGGTGACAATCTTGGACCGTGACACACACTGAGAGAGCAGCAGTTCTGCACAGATGTTTGTG
>NW_008245843.1:0-1697 GCF_000691975.1 Corvus brachyrhynchos
AAATTAGAAGTGGGTTTCTAATCATTAAACATGGCAAAGTTTGCAGCAGTCCTCAAAAAAGAGCAGTGAAATAATTGCAGAAATTGTCCAAGTCTGAAGTTTGCAGCAACTGAAAGGTTTTATATTTTGCCAAGTAATTGTCAATTTTTTGGTTTAGCTTATCTCACTATATATATATTTAACCTTTTATGAGTAGTGACTCAAAAATTAAGCTTTTCATCTTCTGAGACTCCTTTTCAGGCCCTGCAGTCAGACATTTATTCATTAAACTCTGTGATGCGTTAGAGCTACTTGTCTGCTTTTGGGTATCATGAACCCAAACATTCACGGTCGGGTTGTTTACAGTGCCGGCCCTGAATACACATGCAGGAATTACCAGGTGCTTACATTGTTTTAGGTGTGACAGATCTATGGCCTGGTATTCCTGGTTTATTATCTGTTTATTTTAAAACACCTGATTTAGTGCTGGGGGAGTAGACTCCTCGGAAGCAATAAGCATCTGTTGCTGTTGTTACTCTGAGCATTTGCAGCCCATAATGTTCTTGTCCCCTTTGGTAGCCGAAGATGAACAAGGGAACAGCACACAAGTGTCAGTGTGGGGGGACGTGGGTGAGGAGGGGATAGTGTGTGACTACAGAATTAGGTCAGAATTTTCTTCCCAAAAACATCTTTTCCATGGAAGTTCACCTATAAATAATATGAAAATTGGAATTTAAACGACAGTCTAGTATCAAAAAATTTATTTCAAAATGCATGAATTAGTGAATTAGTTTTGCATAAGTATATTCCTAAGAAAACCCCAAGCAGCCCTCCCAATAAACCAGGAGTGAATATTGCAATGTTTTGGTCAATGCTTTCTCATCTGCAGTCAGATTTCCACTCAGTTCAGGCTATTTCCTTTCAGCCTTTAAGTTTGAAAAGATTGGGAGTGGTTATATTTACATCTGGTAATTGGTATTCCATAGATAGGAAAGGTGGGCTTGTTCGTGCTCCTTATTGCCACGGTCCCCCATCACATTTTACTGTGAGCCCTTATTTTCAGGTACCTTTGTATCTTCAAAAGGCATGTGACCTTCCCTCCTTCCCCTACCACTGTCTCCTTTTAGATAAAGTTTTCCTGCTATTTCAGCTAAGATAGCCATTTTCTGAAACTGAATTAGGGAAAAATTCTTATTACCCATGCTAATAAAATCACATAAGCATTTAATCCAAATGATCTCATATCCTCTGTATGGTGGAGCAGAGGCTTGAGATCAGAGGAGCAATCTTTTCCTGGGATGAGTTCTTTCCATCTCTCTGAAATTTGCCTATCAAGTCACTCGTCTCTGAAAAATCCCATTTTAGGGCATTTACTAGAAACATATGGATTTTGGTAGCTGAAGTCTCTGGAAATGCCCTGGGCACTAAACCTTCTCCAGAAGTAGAGCTTCTGAGTGAGCTGTTGCTGTTAGCATCCTTCCCCACTGCAGTTGGTTTTCCTGCAGGGATTGGGACCGTAGAGACCAAGACTGACCTTGGCTGTTCATGCTGTCACCAGTTCCTGACTACAGGATTGAACCATTCAGGGTCTAATTTTGATAGCATTGGATACCTTTCTTTTTTTAATTCTATTTTTCTTCTGCAAAATGTTTAGGGAAAGGAAGGAGGAGAACAAAAGAGTATTGTCTTCCTTCTTTTTTTTTTTTTTTTTTTTTTTT
>NW_008245844.1:0-1750 GCF_000691975.1 Corvus brachyrhynchos
AAAAAAAAAAAAGTGGCTGAAAAGTGGTGAAAGCCTGCAGCAGTGCCACAAATCTGTCTGAAACTCCTGTGCTACCCACACGACCCTCTCCCTGTATGAACCCTGGAAGGAAATACCATAATAACATCACGAGTAAAATGGTGGGGTCCCCTAACACGCCCCTTCCCAGACTGTGTGTGGAGATGCCTCCTTTGAGTGTGATCTCCCCTCAAGGTTATTCCTCAAGGCTGAGAAATAAGGTAGGCCCACAGTTGTTGAAATGAATGAGCAATACCCATCTCTATGTACTAATTGGTTTTGCTAGCTTTAAAATCATTGCTTCAGCATTCCTTCAGAAACAGGGCACTGCACTAGCAGTTCTAGCTACCCTCACTGTGTACTAAATCATTTTGATTAAGGTCTTTCAGCCTATTTATTATCATAATAAATAATTTCCTCTAGTTTCTCTCTATAAATGTGGCTCGCCATCCTTAATCCCGCAGGGTAAAGCTTCCATTACACCTGTATGAACCTTTGGACATAAACCATGGACAAAGCCTGGATGTGCCTGCACCCAGACCCTTCCCTGAGGAGAAGCTTAGAAAGCCAAGGGGGCCCTTCTGCTGCTCTTGACCCTTCTCCACTAACCTCGGCCTGCAGCTCCCACTCTGCCCAGGACAGCTTCCTACTCCACGAACCCCAAACGAAGATCTCAATTACAACATTGGCTCCAACATTCACCTAAGGTCTGGAGAGGACGTGGGGAAAGCTGCCTTGTAGAGAGCCTGTTCTTTTCTAAGGTACACAGAAACACAGGGGTTCTGCTGTACCTGCAGAACGCCTCTGACTTCAATTGGCGAGCTGCTGGCAAGACAGTAGAATCTTTCCAGCCATTCATCCCAGGCATTGGTAATGACACAGGCTGCACCCAGTCCTCCCTCCTCCATGGGATGCTCTCTTAGCTCCGAGTTGCAGAATGCCAGGGTGAAAGGAAAGAGATCCAAAGAAATACGAATCCCACAATCCCAAGGACCGTTCCTTGAAATAAGGCAAAGCAGTGAGTCGGTCCCAGCCTTTTCCTCATGCACCAACAGTCTGAGCTGTGCAATGAAAAGCCACCGGTGCTAACAGCAGGCCTGAGCTGATAATACTGAGTATCAATCTAAATCCTAACTAGCAGTAAGGACAAAATGCCCCATCCCTCCTCACCCAGTCACCCCAAACACACACAGAGAATAACAACAAGGAGCATCTGCAAGTACCTATTTCTATTACTGTCTCCAGTGCGACAAGGAAAACACTAAAACACAGCTGAGACGAGCTGGCTGAACTTTTGTGAGGTCAGACAGTAGTAACCTCCCAGCTTTCTCTGAGCAGAACTGACCTCACACAGAACTCCTATTCACCACCGCTAGAGTGCGGCAAACCATCAGTATTGCACAGAAAAACCACACTACAACTCCTACAGGGCTTTTTGCAGTCAAATACTCCGCTGTTGGCACAGAACTTCCCATCCCCTATTCCAAATTGTAGAACTTAAGGAGCACATGTATTTATTTGCACTCAGAGTGCTCCCATGTTCCCACCCTTCACCTGATTCTAGGAATCGCAGCCACAGGACATGAGGACTCTGTGCGCTGATCTGTCTAGAACCACTGGCTGCAAACCCTCTGGGGCTTGGGGGTTTGTGTAGGGGGTTTGGGTTTTTATTTCTAGTATTTTCTTCCTAGTCTGTAAAGCTTCCCGAATTTTTTTCCCTTTTTAAATTCAT
>NW_008245845.1:0-1745 GCF_000691975.1 Corvus brachyrhynchos
ATAGAGCTACTGGCTTAAGAAAAGTCCGAGAGCTGTTCTGGTGCACCTTGTTAAATATGAAACCTGCTGCACATAGTCTCACTCTGTGTGAGCTGTTCTTTGTTTGAAATAATTGGAATAGCTGAGACAAACACACATCAGTCTTGGAGAAGTTGTGGGATAGCCAGTGCACAGGTACTGGCAGAGCTGCTAATTCCTGAGATTTTGTTTACCTGAAGCAATAGCTCTCCTGCTCTTGCTTTAGTCATGAGTATCACAATGTAGTATTTTATATGATTCATTTCACATTTCTTCCTGCCTCAGACTGGTTTTCAAAATGTGGCATTAAAAGAGCTCAAAGACAGCCAAGCAATCCTTACTAGTCCTGGAAATATTTCCTCTGCTACTACACAGTCTTTGGGGAATGGATGCAGAGAATAGCAGCAGAGCTTCTCTAAGCCTGGGAACAAACCCCAACTGCTCTGCACCTATAGCTACCCTTTTTTCCCAGGTGTATTTGGTTTCTTTATCATTCTTTCTAGCTCTTTTTCCTTTCTCTTGTAGACAATCTCGGTGTGCTTTTTCAGACTTGGTGATACTTATGACCAATTACACAGCCTGGAGAATGACACTGGCAACTGGCAGTGTGTGATACGGAGCCACTGCTGCCAGGATGAAGAGCAGCGTCACCGATCCAAATTGGGGAATGTAGTGGGATGGAGTTGGAGAGGCAGTGGGTCAGCATAAAGGCTGTGCAGCTTCATAGTCTTGTAAATGCTTAGCAGGTCTCAGTTGGGTTTTGGTGTGGTTTTGTGAGGATACCTTTTCTCTGTGTTTCTGAGTGCATTTTTGTGGGTTTGCATATGGCCTGCGTATCAGTGCTTTGTGTGAAATCTAATTGTGATGAGGTGCTGTGTGCTAATGGGTCTATGTTCGTGTTTCTCCACGATACATGGAGCCTAGTTCAAAAGTCAGTGAGCTAAACACCACTATAGACAAACTTATTTAAAGCATGGCCAATAAACATGGCTCATCCCAGTGCTCACAACTGGTCTCAAGGATGTTCGATTGCATGACTCAGTGAAAAGAGAGAAGGTATTGTATAAATCTGTTACTCTCCTTCTTAGTTATGGTTCATAATTTCCCTGTCTGCTCTGTTTGCTTGTTGAGAAACAAGCAAATGAACAATATGGGATACAGAACTGGAAGAACTTTTTGAAATGGGGACATTAGAGGGATGAAGGCTATATAGTTGGAGAAAGACAAAAAACAAACAATACAAAAGAATTCATATAAAAGTAATCTATCTGGAAAAAGAGAGAATGTACATCTTATTCAAGAAATATTTTTCATGAGATGTTATTAACCTATAGTACAGCCAGGTATATGGCATCAGTGAGACTAAAAGACATTGTGCCTTCAAGATTTTATGATTTTGAGAGAGAGAATATTGCACAGAAACCCTTTAAAGTGCTCCCAGGCACAGAATCTCTCCCTGCATTAAAGCAGAAACCAACCACTGTCTGGCAGGACATCAGATGAAATCCCCCATGAAGCTGCCATTCTTGCAGTTTTCATCTGGATTTCTTGTGAGCTATATCTTATAAATCAGCTCTTTGAATGCTGCTCATGAGACCACAGGTGCAATGTGGAGCTATTCCTCTCAAGTTGCAAACTTACCTTTAACTGTGTGCACAGTGAAGATGCCAAGCCAGAAGAGGAGCAGGATTGCTGCAGTGTGGAGCTTCATTGCTGTGGCTTCTGGG
>NW_008245846.1:0-1792 GCF_000691975.1 Corvus brachyrhynchos
GGGAAGCCATTCTCTGTGTCCTGTCACCCAACTGTGTCAAACTATAGAATTGATCTACACTCAGGTTGTGATGTTTTTCTTTTTTCTGATATTTTGCACATAAGGCTTTGTACATCTTCATTTCTAATGTTTTGGAGTACCAGAATATCACTCTCATGCTTCAAGAAAAAGAGTATGAAGGCCCTTAGAATGAGATTTGGGAAGCAGAAAGGAAACTGCCCAGGACTGTGTATCATCATCATAATGTCATTGAATAAATTACTTCATGATTTAACTTGAGCACTCCTGGATGGATTAAGCCCATAATAATTTGACATGGGGCACTCTGTGTGTTTCTCTTGAAGATCATAATTCAGGGCAATGCTGCTTACCGTGGGAAACTTTCTTTTAGATGGAGGCTGGGAGGTCCATATCTATTTGTGAAGGACAGGGAGTGCTTTTGTTACCTTCCCAGAGCCATTATGGGATATGATTGCTTGGGGGAGTGTCTGCTTATGATCTGTTAGAAAACAGCCTATTAATAAAACGGAGGCTCTTGTAATAGAGCACTTCTTAATCTTCTTCCTGTGTAGTTATTTATAGGCTGTGACATCTTAATTTGCCTCTCATGTGCATCGACTTCTGTTATTTTAAAAGATCAAGTAGTTTTCACACGCCTCTGAGAATCACTTCTGGGAGAAACTGACTGTTTTCTAAGGAATCTGACAAAAAGGGGTTCAAATCATAAGTTTGTTGTGACAAACACATTAAGGTTTTTGCTGGTGTCTTTCTAAAGGACAGAAGTTATGGGATGTGCTCTTGTAGCTATTTATATATTAATCCTGTATTTGATTGCAAGCAGATTTTCCTGAATTCCCCAAGGATTTCTAGTTGCTGCTAATACTTATTTTCCCTTAGCGACCTACCTGGAGCAATATTAAATCCATTATTCTCCTTATTTTTGTGGTCCTTTCCTTTCTCAGAGTGGTCCCAGTGCCAGGTCCTGTCACAAGATGTGCATTGACATCCAGCGACGGCAGATATACACCCTGGGGCGGTACCTGGATTCCTCCGTGAGGAACAGCAAGTCCCTGAAAAGCGACTTCTATCGCTACGACATCGACACCAACACCTGGATGTTGCTGAGCGAGGACACTGCAGCAGATGGAGGCCCCAAGCTGGTGTTTGATCATCAGGTCAGCCACACTCATCCTCCTACTGCAAGTTCTCAGTGTTTAAAAGTCAGTTTCGATCTAGTCTCTGCCATTTCAAGGTGCTGCACCAGGTAACAGAGCAGGGATGAGGAGGGTGTGAGCACTCAATTAAATCCTAATAGCATTGCTGCTCAACGCCACTGGATGCTGGTGTTCTAATCAAACTGAGTCAGAAGAATCATAAAAACCTTTGCAGACAAATGCATTTTATTAAGACACGTTTTATTAAAGCTCAAAGCACAGTTCATCTGGTTTTAATCAGTCTCCTTGAGCTGGGTTTGCAGACCTGCCTGCCCAGAGGGCCTTGGGGAGCAACCTGAAAAGCTGTGTATTGGTACCTTTGGAAGAATACTCCAAGCAAGCTGCTGGAATGAGGCCAACACAGGAGCAGGATTCTTTCCAAGCTGGTTACTTTAAGAACTGTAGAATGTGCTTGAGTTGTAAAGATTGAAACACCTTAGAGGAATGGCTACTAATCCTTTAAAAAGTCACATCTGTCCACGTGTTCAAATTGAAAACTTCTTTACTTATGTTGTGTTCAGTGGTTTTTGTCTACTTGAAAAAGGTATTTTGTTCTCAATTGATTTTTTTTTTTTTTT
>NW_008245847.1:0-1750 GCF_000691975.1 Corvus brachyrhynchos
TGCTGATGCAGCTATTTTTCTAACAAGTATTTTTCAAGAAATTTATGAGGCTTCCTGTGGAATTAGGCTTCCAGACACAGGCATTCCTCTCTATTGCACACCACACAACCATATTCCTCAATTTCTATGGAATGTTTATTTGGTGGGGTTCTTTTGCATTGAGCAAGAGGCTTCTGTATGACTCTCTTAATATAAAATCTCTTCTTTCATTTTCAGCTTATCACTGCTTTAGGTGCACAGGAGGCAGAGAATAAATACCAATCTCTGTTAAGTCATCTATCTCATCCACCAGGTTTTACAACTGTAAGAGTAAATACCCACTTGGCCTCAGTGAAACGTGAAAAAATTGCTGTTTGAAGAGATCCAGAAGGTTTGTACAATTTCTTTGCTACAGCAAAAATAATAGGGTATTTCATCTTTTGCCTGAACACGAGACCTTTTCATTACAGGAAGCTATACCTTACCTTTATGCATCCACTAGTTTTAACATTATGCAATCACACTGATTTCCTGTCAGTGTTAAAGAAAAATGCATTGTGTACCAGTATCCCTCATCTAATCCCTCTGAGAAAGGCAATAGCAGAGGGAAGAAGCATCCAACTTTTTTTCATATGGCAGATCCAAACCTTTGATAGGATTGAGGTACTGCTGGGCTAAATATTGTAAAGGTGTCAAGTCTATAGAGATGACAGATAAAAAGTGTAGTTCAGTATGCTGTCTTCAGCATGGTTAGAACACTTTTATTTAAGACTAAAGGAAAATGTCTGTGTATCTCACTGTAGAAACTGTTTAGGAAAGTGAGAAAATCGGTATGTTTTAGAAACTGGAGCCACAGCAATGCCCTGCAGCCACTGTATTTTCTTTTTTTAAACCTGTGTTTAATCTTTATATAATTTTCTGGATTTTTAATTCTCTTAATTAAACATTTATCTGATAATATGTAAACCATTATGTTCAAGAAATGTATTATTTTGAAACTGTGTCCTAGATCTTCACTCTGTCTAAAAAGATCTGGTTCTTCTTTGAGTAAGTTATTAATGCTAGTGGGTGTACAGGGAGCTTTTGCATGACAGGAGCCAAGACATTTCTGTGGTGGCAGTTGACAGTGTTCTGCTGGCTGGGATGATAATGAGTTCTGCTAATTTTAGCTTGATTGTAGAAGTCTGGAAATGGGTATTGCAGGGTTATATTTTGCTTTAAGGGAAAAGACTTTACTGAAAACTGACATAAGACCAGCTTTTCACAAACTTTTTGTATTCTGAAGTGTGATTATGTGTTAGAAAAGGAAGCCACATAAGACTTTTGAACAAAAGTACGATCATGGATTGTTTTCTTTTTTAAGAAAAACTACTTATTTATTAGATGCTAACTGATTTATGGTTTTACATGCTTTAAGGTTATAATTTAGAAGGCTCAGATGAGAAGTCATCATCTTGTTTAAATCTAGAAACCTTTATAAAATGGCAAGCTGTCATTTTTTTTCAGGTAGATACATAACTCAGGTATCAGTACCCAAACTTGGGCTGACAAGAAGAATGAAAAGTATTGCCAACCTGGCCTATTAAATAAGACAAGCAATACATGAGTAAACAGTAGCTTATAACTAATAACATCAAAGAGTTAACACAGGTGACACCCAAGCTTCTATGGTGGTGTTGCCATGTTCGGACAACAACTCAACACAAGCTTCTTCCAGAAGAAAGCAAAAACCAGTGATAGGGTTATGAGTGTCAGAACACTCTCCCACTCC
>NW_008245848.1:0-1762 GCF_000691975.1 Corvus brachyrhynchos
CTATAACAATCTGAAACTATTATTATTGTTGCTACTAACATAAAATTGTGTTTAAAAGATTTTAAAAAATGGTAATCATATAATAATAAAGAATTAGGCACATATGCTAGTGACAGAATCTTACAAGGTCCCACAATAATTCTAAGTTGATTTGCAATATATTAGACCTATGAAGATGAAGTAAGTAATACAAAAATAGGTTTAAAGCTTTAACCAATCTGTCTCTTCAGGAATGAATTCCAGAGTGAAGACATGAACTGAGCTCCCTGCATTTTTAAAGGTAGATGCTGCATACTTCATATCAAGCTGCAGATCTGTGAGTACAGACTGCAAAGAGAAGCAGCAGGCAGTGATTTAATGCTAATTTGATGCATCATTCAGAGTCGAGACGGCATCTAAGACTTGTTTGACAAGATACACTCAAAATACAAAATGATCAAACTGAAATTGTGTCAGTTATTTTATGAGCAAATCAGGTCTCTGAATGTTGCAGAATTTCCTTTACAAGGGGCTGTATCATCAGAACAGATTAATTAGATAAAAGTAGAAGTACTACAGGGAACGACATCCACACTCGTGAAAGTGGGATGGATCAAAGAAATACAACAGAATCATGACATCCCTGAGTGACTACATCTTACTTTATTAAATGTTCCTGTAGCATGGCATGATCATTTTTGCACTTTATTTCTGCTGCTCAGAACTGAACAAAGTTCAAACATTTTTTTTCACAGAGTCAAGATAATATAATCTTCAGTTCTGATATGCCTAAATTGCCCTTTTCCAAGCTTGAATGACCCCACAACCCTCAAAACAAAAATGCAGTCAAACTTGTCATACTTTCTTTACTTATCCACTTACTCAATGCATAAGTTTCCATAACTATGAGGCTCACTTGTGACCCAGGATTGGACTGCAACCCTTAGATTGTCTCAGTTTGATTTTGGATGGTGTAATTAAATTGTCAAACAAAGATCTAGTGCTTTTGAAATACGAGAAGGAAATGGGGACTGAAAGAAAGGGAAATGAAAAGAGAGAGACATTCAAAGTGTATTAATAATGAGGGTATAAATAATGTAACATTTGTCCAGAAAGAACCATATCATTGCTTTTTTAGTTTTCATAAGCTCTCAACTAAAACAGAATATAAAAGCAAATCACACTAATTATTTAGACAGAACAAAACCTCACATTATTTCAGATACTTTGAATGGAAATAATGTCACCTGAAAAAAAGCACCAGTTATGCCACAGCGTTACCCTAGTACAGGACCACAGGAGAATGAAGGTTAAGGAATATGAAGTGTGGGATCAAGTAGGCAGCTTCTGCTCCAAAAGAGGTAATGTAAGTATGAGCTTGACTATGCCACATACTTTGGGGGTACAGATCAGCCCCTCTGGTTAGCAGTTTTCTCGTTAAGCCAGGCAGGCAAGCAGAAAACCTCTCCAGGTCTTCTACATCTTCCTGATTCAGACCTGGTTCTTAAGAAACTACGATCCAGTGTAAGGCTGAATGGTTTGGATCTTAAAGAAGCTTTTTACGGTTGGAGATCTCCAGGAAGCGACAGTTGTCCCTCCTGCAGGTTCACTCTGTAACACCCACACCCACACCCAAAAACACACTGTAGCTGGTAGCTACGCTTTCAAGATTTTGCCCAGTGTTGCACAGCTTTGCTGTAAATGCAACACACTGGGATTTTTCCACAGAACCCTTGCTTCTACAGCAACTTTGAAGAGGTTATGTCAATTAGCATTTTTTTTT
>NW_008245849.1:0-1761 GCF_000691975.1 Corvus brachyrhynchos
TTTGGCTGTGCCTTCTGCTGAGATCAGTCATGAGGCTTTCAGTCTTGCAGTTACAGCTTTGTTTCGTGACTGAAGTCTTCTTATGAACTCCTTGGCATGTCAGAGCTCTTTTAAGTCTGTTGCTCAGGTACTGTAATGGTGAACTCTAGGAGGGAAAAAATGCCTCAAAAGGGGCACACTGTATTTCAGTGTGCAAACTAGGAGGTGCAGGAAAACTGAAATCTCTCTGTCCCTATGCCCTGAATCCTTTGAGTGCATTATTATACCTGAGTCCAGCTTCTCTCCTTCAAAGGAGGCTCTAAAGTGATCATTAATGTTCCGTTGGTACAACCTTACCATCCTGATGAAATTCTATCTCAGATAATTGCATTCTGCCTTCCCAAACTCCCCGTGCCATTTCATCAGGATATGAGATTCTTTTCTCACTATCTGTTCCTAGCTGTTGTGAGCAATTGCTGTCTAGTGGCAATGCTGCAGTGGGTGAGCGATCTGCTTACATTGCCTCTCCTTCATTTATTTCCTGAGGGAATGTTGATTCTTAATTTAATATTTTTTAAATACTTTAGGATAAATTGTAGTAAGTATTGGCAAAACATTGCTTTCTTTGCTGTTTCAATGGGTCTGATACTTTGATAAAAGGTGTATAAAATAGTATAACATTTAAAATAAGATGTCTACTATGTATGGTAATTTTATGAGGCTTGTAACTCAGATGTAAATCAGTCCTATTTCTTCTGTTTCCTGGTGGTAGAAGACTTGCCTTGCTCCATGAGGCAGAAATAGGAGATGATGAAGTGAATGTACATGATAGCAGGAAGGAGGAGGAAATGAGGGTTGTACATAAAACAAGAAAACTAAACTAAATACAATATGTTGCACATAAAACAAGAAAACTAAGCTAAATACAATGTCCTTTCCCTTTCTGAGATGTGGTGTGAAACATACAGTTACATGACAGAATGACAATTTTGCTGCTATTATGCCTTCATGACTTTATTGATTAACTTGTTCAACCAAAATAAAGATGTTTTCTTTGGATTCAATATAGAATTTGCTTTAGTGGAATGCTAATCAAGGGTAGCATCAAGGGAACGATTTATTTCTGGCTGAGTTATGAACTACCCTGTGTTTTGATGAAGGACAGTAAAAGTCTTCGGACATATCCCACATGATAACCTATTTTTTACTGAGAGCAAGTCCATTAATAATATTTTTAAATATAAGAAGGGGAATTTGGCTCTGTGTGTTGAACTAGAATACATAATTCCTTGCTACAGTGCTATGGAGAATGATCTTTGCTGTAATTATCCTCACTGAGGGTAAAGGGAGAAATCTGTTGAATTCAAATATTAACATATAATGCTCCCTATTCAAATTGTGCTGGTGTCTGCAGCTATTGAAGTAACATTGGCAGTTACATGCCAATGGGGAGCTTAATTACGGCTTTGTGTACTGTCACCTACAGCTGGAAAGCACTGTCAGTGTCAGAAAGGGCAGCCCGTATCACACCCCCTGAAAATTTATGCCTGAAATAGATTACTAGATTATAGACCATGTAGACCATCCAGTCAGACCTCCTTTTTACTACACGGTATTTAATTTTATCCAGGAATTAGATTAGAAGGAATCAAAAACTGACCTGCAGAGTCTGTTACTGTTTTGGAGAAATCCCATCCAGTGGTTAATCACCCTGATTATAAAATAAAATCCTTATTCCCCATTTCACTTGTTTTGGGTGGAGTTGTCAGCTTCTTTCTATAA
>NW_008245850.1:0-1805 GCF_000691975.1 Corvus brachyrhynchos
GGGTGCCTGGCGTTTGGCCAGTGTCAAACCATGGTGCCACAGCACGTACCTTGGGTCAAATTTTTTTTTCCCTTTTAACCTTTGTAGTAGAGTCCATAGTTACCTACATGTGCACTTGCACACCAGGATTTCAGGTCCTGATTCTGACTGCTCTCAGGCTGTTGAGGGGCATAATCTTAGTGCTTTTGTGTACTTTCAGTAAAACGCTATGTAGTTTATACTAAACAGTGGAAGCCAAGACAACTACATTTTTCAGGTTATCTACTACTGGAAGAGTAACGTTAAATTAATTGAGTATGCAGATAACTCAGGTGGGTGCAGGTAACTTCTGGATGCTTTTTCTTAATCAGTGTTTGGAAGGCAAAGTAAATTTTGCATTTTAAAATGATTGTTTGATTGCAGACTAGCAGTATGCTTCACAAGTTATGGGTATTTACCTAGGCCAAGAGGTGATGGAAGACTATCATGACTATTTAGCTAATATATTCCTGTAATATTATGTTCTAGCTGTTTCTGTTCATATTTCTATGATCATCTTACCCGAAATTTCCAGTATTGAAACTCACTTATTGGGGTTTTTGAATCAATTTTAATAGCCATGCCCAAGAATTGATCTACTGCATTGTAAATCTGTCTGCCTGTTATCTTGTCTTGGGCAAGTGTAAGGAGCCTTAGACAACAGAGAGAAAAGAGGGCAGATGGAGAGGGATCACTCCCCAGGCTTCTTTTATCTTATAACTGAAGGGCTTGTGAGTTGAGGTTATGTTCCTACTGATGTGTTCTGCAGCAACACAGGGGCCTACCTTTGGTAAGTTTTGTTCAACTGCTTTTTTAACAGTGCAACTTCCAGTGGCCTGCTCTAAGTGCAAGCATTGTATTTCTTGTATTGGGAATACTCTTGGTGCGTCATTCTTCATTCTGCTCTACACTACTCCTGATTTTAGAGATGCCTATTCAGTTCCTTAGGTAGCTCTCTTCCTGGAAGAAGCAGCCTAGCCTTTTTAGTTATCCAAAGATATCTTGAAATTTCCCGATTATTCTTCTTGCTTTCTCTTTAATTTTTCTAGTTTTCATTAATTCATCTCAAGGAAAACAAAAGATTGTGTACAACACTGAAAGTGTTTGTTCACTATAAATTTACGTGGTAGTATAGAGTTGTTTTGTTTGAATCTTTGTTCCTATCCCACGTTGGTTGCTTTTTTGACTACCTCAACATACAAACATGAAAACAAGATTAATTTTTATATCTTTCTTTATCTATTGTCTTGGGTCTTGCTCTCTCCCAGACACAGTGCACAGTGCATTTTTGAAACAGCTCAGTCTCAGTTGGTGTGTTTTTCCCTAAGGTTGATGTAAAGAGATTTGATTGGGTTCCACAGTAATGTATGTGACTCATGCTCCTGCAAAGTTGAGAATGGACAGTAATGACAGATGGATTTACAGAAAGAAGTCTCACCATGACGATCCATAAGTCTGGACATATTCTGTTCAGTCTGACAGATGTTAGGAAAAGTTTGTTTTCCCCTCACCTCTTCACACTGCAAGGACATTAACATAACTTACCTGCTATGCATATTTAGTGAACTGAAATTTGTGTGCTAACAAAATAAATATACTTTCAGAGAAACTGCTGTTGATAAAGTCAAAAGTATTCAAAATAAACTTGATGCATTCTGTCATTGATTTTCCTTCCAAAAATCTAAGAACACAGTAGTTTGGAAATTAAAGCACTTGTCCAGTAAATGGATTTTAATTCCTCTCTTGTCAGTACAGGCTGGAATGTGCTGGCTGAGCAGCAGCCATGC
>NW_008245851.1:0-1809 GCF_000691975.1 Corvus brachyrhynchos
TAATGTTCTGTGTGCAGGGGAGGTCTATCAAAGAAGAAGAAAAATTGAGTGAAGAAATAAAGCAAAACATTTAGAATGAGACTCCCTACACAGTCAGCCACACTCTGGGTTCAGGGAGAGTTGCCTGGATACAAGGCACCAGTAAACTTCTGCTTCATCAAGTGGAGCTTGCATGGGCTTGTTTTGGAAAAGAAAGCTACTTAGGAAGTTTATCACACAAACAAACCGACCACACTGTGATTTCCAGATGCTGCGCTTCCTTATTATTTGTCCTTTCAGCATTCTCACCAGCCAACCAGTAACAGGTAAAGATTTGGTCTAGGACTACTAGAAAAAATTCAAGAAAATCCACCAGAATTCATTTGAAGAACTGTAAATGACAACAAAAATGATCAGTGACTGAGATTTTGAGAGAGAGCACACAGTACTGCTTTTACTAGCAGCATGAAATGTATCAAGCAATCAAGAAACATCCTGCGAAGGGTGTTAAACACACTACAATCACTGCATAATAATGTACATATTGTACATAGATCCTTGGCAAGTTTTCATGCCTCTGTTATTTTAATTGCAAAAAGAAAACTTAACTGATTTTTAATAATTCTTTGTGAAAATTTATCTTCCTGTTAGAAAACAGTGCTAGACCTGTCTAATATAGTGATCAAGCAGTATTTACCAAGAAAATAGAATACATTTACAAACACAAAAATATTAGTACACTTGTTATGAATCACTGACTAAAAATTAAACTTCTTGTTATTAAATCTGAGTGATTTCACAATGAAACCTTCTAACAAATATATGCAATAATATGAGGACTTCCATTCCCCTTCATCTACTTGAAAGCTAAAAGTACACTGTTACTTAAGTCAATATTAAAATGTCATTAAGATGCACAGTGGAAATAAAAAAAAAAAACAGCAACAAAACCAAAAAGATAATACATAATAGACAATAAGTAGAAATGGCAAGGTCTGGAAATCACCGACCCCCTGAATGCATGTTTTTTCCTGCAAGAAGCTTTTGAGGAGCAATCAGAACTACTCCTAAGGCCTTGAGAGAAGAGAGAGAAACCCAAGTCATCAAAATCCTGCAGGATAGATAAGGTGTGCTACAAATAATAATTTTAATCAAGATTTCACTTTTTCATACAATTATTTGATGATACAGCTTGAAAGTACTGTTGTCACACTGCAGCTCTGAAAACATTTACTACAAATTTTCCCTCTCCAAACAATGTAATAAGAACTTATCCTTTAAACTCTTTGAGCTCTCCATTTAGACTACAGTCATCAGCAACAATTTCCCAGTTTACTTGACTGTAGGGTTAAATTCCCAGTTTATGCACTTTTAAAATATACTTATCCGAAAACACTGGGACTACACATAATGGCACCCTGTGTGCTAGAACAGAAAGTCATTGATGCTCAGACCTGTATTGCTCACATCAGTTCCAGAGTTTATTGCCCTATTTTTCCGTCAGGACTAAATCAATACACAAGCGACATTTCTGTGACGCGGGGGTCAGGCAGGGTTGGTGACTCTGAACAGGCCCCCTGCACAGACTATAGGGTAACATGGTATTTATGGCTTCACACTGCACCACTTCCAGAGAAGAAGCTGTGAAAAATGCTGCTCTCATCTGAACTCCAGCCTGATCTTACTGTCCAGCCCAACTCTCTAAGGTAAGAATTACAAGGAAAAATACCTGACTGGATGCTGCTCTTCGCCCCATGAGGCCACTGCTACCTGGTGGAAGGACATCCCCAGTCTAAGGCACCCTCAATTTCAGTCATCACAGGGAAAATG
>NW_008245852.1:0-1813 GCF_000691975.1 Corvus brachyrhynchos
CACCGTCTTTAATTTGAGTGCAGGTCTGGCTGGGGCACCCTGTCCTGAGCTGAGGTGTCACCCCCAAGCTTGGGAACTGAGAGGGACCTCTGCAAGCATGATGGAGAAAAAGAGCTGCTTGAAGTAGAGCCTCCTGTGAATGGCAAAACAGTTCCAAATGTGTGTGGGGGTGTTCGCTGTTGTTTTAATTTAGTTTTTGTTACTGCAATTTCTTTACAGCTTTTCCACAGTCAGCATTGCAGCTGCCAGCAGTTTTTCATGTGAAATGTTTCTGATTATGGTCAGTGTCAGCAAACACAGCATCTGCAGCCCGTCTGTAGAGTTTCCAAAAATGTGTTAGCTTGGATAGAGGACTAATGGGTCAAAAATGCTTCCTGAAGTTGTGATAGTCAGGAGAGCTACAGCTGGTGTATCGTGAGATGCTGAAATGAACCATTCACTGAGTGGGGAGAAAAGGAGGTTCTGGTAAAGATGATATCAAGGAGAGTTCATGTTAGACAGCCACTGGGATTTTTTGCAGAGCTGAAACTGTCTCCAGCATTTTGCTCCCATGGTGCTTTTTGAATAGGCAGGTAGATGTGCCAGTCCCCGTCCCCTGCAGAGACCTGGGAATGGGGAAGGCAGAAAAGGGAGCACTGGTCCCTTCCCAGAGGGGTTAGGATCTAAATCCTTGCTCTCCCAAAGACATCTCTCCAGTGAGAGATCTCCATCAGTGATGGAGATCCTGAGAGTGATCCTAAGAGGACAGGTGGGAACAAATATAAACTTGCACAGTTACATTAGCTGCTGTTTAGCCATGGTTCAGGTTTCACACACAAAAAAGTAGGCTGTAATCCACTCACCTGGGTGTCTCAGGCCAGCACAACCAGACAGGCTGCAAGGGACAGAGCTGGCTGATGTAGGAGGGAGATGGGGCATTCAAGAGGAGCAGACATCAGTAAGCAGGAAGGAGATGGGAAGGGACACAGGACTAGGGGCATGATGGTCAACAGGGGACAGGAGGTGTGGATCAGCCTCTGTGGGAGAAGGGGTGCAGGCCTGAACATGTGGGATGGCAGAGCACACAGCATGTGGATTCATCTGGGAGACCTGAACTGTTCTGAAGCCAGGCCCTGAGTTCCGCATCCTTGTACAATGCTACACTATACTATACACTGATTTCAATCCCTGTGTGGCATTTAACCTATGGATCTCAAAGCAAGCCCTTGAACAAGGTACAGAGGTCCAATTATCCAAAAAGGATGATGGGAGGCTAAACAGCTCACCTCCAGAGCAGAGCTAACTCCAGCCACCCACTGCCTGAGCCACATCTAGGCACAGCTCTGTGGCCATGGTCACTGAGGACCCCAGGAACAGCCCTCACAGCTGTAACCACTTGATTCTTGTGCTTGTTTCTTGTTCCTCCCCTCCTCTGCTAGCATTTGCTCTTGGACAGAACTGGAGGCAGAGTGTTGGGCTAGTTTTGCACATAGATAGGAGCTCTGTCCTTGCGTCTTCATACTCAGAGTGATTTCAGTACTGTCATAGAGGAGACATATGCACAGCTGCCATCAGCTTAAGGAGGTCTGCTGCTTGCCATGTGTATCTCCCAAAGTCCTGCCCTAGTGAACTCCATGAGGTTGAGGGGTGCCAGGCACAAGGAATCTCACTCAGCATGTCCACCAGTGACACTGGGACAGTGGAACCTCTGTTTTCAGTGCAATCTCCATCTCTGGGAAGATATTTGCCATGAAGTAACTGTTTCTTCCCATCTGTTAAAGGAACTTACCAGTCTAACCATCCAGGAGCATCTCTGGCAGTCACAGGACCACCA
>NW_008245853.1:0-1792 GCF_000691975.1 Corvus brachyrhynchos
AGTAATTGCCCTTCATACTCCATGTGCACCACTCTGCTCTCTTCTATCACTCAGCTGCTCACATACTCACAAGGCCTGTCTGAAGTGCCCTTTCCTTTGACTACATCCTTTAAATGCTATTGCTGTATAAATGTCACCAGTTCCAATGCTACCCACAATACTACCCACTGCTGAGCCTCATCCTGCTTTTTTGCTCAGTGGCTCTTTTCTTTTTTCCTACTTTTCTTCTGGCTCTGGACCAATTCCTTCTTTAAAATTCCTTTTGAAAGGTTCAGCTTGAGAACACTGTTCATTTAAGTACTGACAGCAGGTTCATACCTTCAAAAGTTCTGCTGCAGAGCACAGGAACTCACCAGCATCATTCCCTTGATGAAATGCCTCATAGTTTTTTTTAATGATTCAAGGAAAAAAACTGTCTTGGCTTCTTTCTCCCCAAGGATTTGGCCACACAAATATGTAGAAAGATGTGTGAAAAGCCATTCTGTAAACAAAATTATTTAAGCAAAATGAATCCTATTGCACTGGTTTTGTATAAGTCTTGTGTCAATCCCATGGGACAGGTTGAATTTAACCCTGGCTTAAGTTTGCATAAATGAAGACAACTCTTATTTGCTATCTGAGATGCTGTCATGAATTCTTCTTCCATTCCATGAGCTTCCATTCTTCCAGAATGCTACCCCTGAATATGCAATGTGGTCTGGCACACAGCATGTATCACCAACAGAGAAGCTCTCAGAGAAAGATGGACAGGAGCTGGAGGGAGGCAAGCATCTGTTCAAACTATTCAAGGGTTAAATTGATCGCCTCTAAATTAATTGGACCAGAGAAAGGAGATAACAGGTTGGCAACTGAACACTGCTCAGGGGGATGAAAAATTCATAAAAAGGTTGGAGTACAGTGCAAGATAATTTATAACAGTGAGGCACCCTATTCCACTGGGCTGCAGAATTGAAAGAGCTGAAGAAAAAAGTTGGCAAACTTAATGCAGTGAATTCTTGGTAGCTCAGAAAAGTTGATAATAAAAGAAAGGATCTAGCAACTGGTTTTGGTAAAGAAAACACACGGATTCTTATAACCTTCCCTCTAAAAAAATCCTTATTTGCAAATATTGCCAGCATGGGTCTAAGTCAGAGCTGTATGAGGAAGGATGAGAAGGATTTGGAAGTCTTTTTTGACATCTCTTTTCAGGGGATGATTGATTCATGTCTGGTGTTGTACCTAGCATGACTCAGCTGAAATGAGGAAAAAACATTCTGTGATAATTTTCTTTACATTTTTCCTTCCCTTATCCCTTTAAGGAGCAGCATAAAGCAACCCAACCTAAAACCAAAGCAAAGTACTACCTCCCTCTTGCGGAGTGTATTTAGGCTGATAATTCTTGTTCCACTCCAACAGGAGGATCTCTCCTGCTTCACATTACCATGTATAAAATTTGAAACTAGCCCCAGCATCTGGCTGACAGACTGCAATGTCATCTCTGGGAGAAAGAATTTCTCCTGGTTAAGAGGGCTGTGGTGGGTTGACTCTGACTGGACAGCAGGTGCCCACCAAAGTCACTCTGTCACTGCCCTCCTCAGTTGGACAGGGGAGAGAAAATAGAGTGAAAGGTTCATGGGCTGAGATAAGAACAAACAAAAACAAATCTTGAAAACACCTTTCCCCATCCCTCCCTCCTTCCTATGCTTAACTTTAATCCCTATTCTCTACCTCCTACCTGACAGCAGCGCAGGGGGACTGTAAATGGGGGCTTTGGTCAGTCCATCACATGTTGTTTCTGCCACTGCTTCCTCCT
>NW_008245854.1:0-1799 GCF_000691975.1 Corvus brachyrhynchos
CTGTTACCAAACTCTCTGTGTGCTACTCAAGAGAACTTGCAGATCTGGCCAGAAGATCAAGGAATCAGTATCACCTTTTTATTTTTGTATAAGAAAAGTATGAAGAACCCACCTGCTTCTACTCCCCAGGGCCGTGCACACCTTTACTGCCTTCTTTGCTCACCTCCAAGTAATGCTGTGTCACTCTCATTCCTGCCCTGCTGAGTGCTGCTCCTTAGTGGGTTATTGCTGCATTATTCCGGCACTCTTCCTCCCAGGATGGGGCCTATTCCCAGCATTAATCTTTAACTCTGCTCTCCTGCAGCTTAAATCTGAAAAATGTTCTGAGTGGCTGCTTCAGGTTCTTTTCGAAATCCTGCCTCGGGATGTTAAGATTTAGTAACACAGATTCTAACCTTAAAATAGCAGCACAAAATGTTCTATTTACTCACAAAATGAATGCCAAGTATGCAGCATCCCTCAGCAGAGCAGGGGAGTGGGGGGGCCGTACTGATAATATCTGACAGACAAAGGAATTTGGTGGAAAAAAACCAATCTGTTGTCCTTCCTCCAGCGGGCAGCAAATCCCTGGACAGCATTCCTGGTCCTGGGAAAGGTGCTACTGCTTCCAGCTCCCCTTCTCCTGTCCCTCGGAAAGCTGGATGTTCTCTAATACTTCTTAGCTCTAAGAAAGATTGTCTTAGGCTCCATGTGAGGTTGAACCCTGAGCGCTGTGAGCCTGAGCTCTACCCAAGCCAGCTCCTGCATGTACTGCTTGGTCCATCTAGTGTTGGCTGAGGCTGGGACGGCATTCCAGCTGTACCAGTGTGCACAGAGCATTCCCAGTCCCTGAGCAGCACCTGCTCAGGCACTGCCACACTGCAGGGCCCGTGGCCGTGCTTGGGAGACACCAGGCACAGCCGCGTCCTGCAGGTCCCGGTCACTCAGCTCTGGTGGGGCCAGAAAAAACCCCAAAATGTGACCAAAGCACTCACCGCCTTTGCAACTGCCAATCCCAAACTTCTCCTGTGTCCTCCCAGGAGGCTGGGTGACATGTTGCTGCCATGGCATGACCCTGCAGAACGTCTGTGCTGAGTTTTTCCTGGGTTGTAAACCACAGCCATGCCATCGCAGTGACTGTCCCACTCCTGCTGTGCTGACAGTACAGGTGCACCTGGTATGGCACAGCCTGTGCTCCTCCTCAGAGCTGGTTTGATGTCTTTTCTCCTGCTCACAGGCAGCAGCATGAACCTGAAGAAGTACCTGGTCCGGGCGCTGCATCGCCTGCAGAAGGGCCCTGGTTACACCTACAAGGAGCTGCTGGTCTGGTACTGCGACAACACCAACACCCACGGCCCCAAGCGCATCATCAAGGAGGGGCCAAAGAAGAAATTAATCTGGTTCTTCCTAACGTTGCTCTTTGCGTCCCTGGTGTTCTGGCAGTGGGGGATCCTCATCAACACCTACCTCTCCTACAATGTCACCTCATCTCTCTCCATTGGCTTTAAGACCATGAAGTTCCCTGCAGTCACCGTCTGCAACGCCAACCCTTTCAAGTAAGTTCTTCTCCCAGTTTCCCCATCTGTGCTCTAACCCCTCAGAAAGATTGCCAGAGTGAGGTACTGAGGGCCCGTTCCTGTCTCAGACATCATGTTAGGAGCATCAGTGGACTCACCAAGTAGTACTAAAAACTAAATAAAGAACAGTCTGAAGATGAATGGCTCAGGGCTGGAGGAGGGTTCATCTGCCTGCAAGTTCTCCTGGGCTTTGTGGAATCCCAGAACAGTTTGGGTAGGGAAGGGACCTTCCAGTTCATCTCA
>NW_008245855.1:0-1767 GCF_000691975.1 Corvus brachyrhynchos
CTGTGCCAAGGCTGCAGGGCGGCAGGGGAGCGGAGCCTGCGTCCCAGGGATCTGTTCTGAGGGGAACACCCGGGCTCCAGGGGAGCACATGGTGCGCGGGGGGCTGGGTGCAGCGGCTGGACTTCCATCCCTCGGGACCCGCTCATCGATGCTCTCCCCAGGCACGCTGTCGAACTCCTCAAAGCCAACTAGGTGCCTAAATAATTAGGAATTCTAACAGAGCTGACACATAATCCCCTGCAAGGGGCAGCCCCCAGTCTGGGACCCGCTCTGGTTCTTTTCCGGCTGCTTTCCAAGGAATACGCTGCTACGTCTTGTAGCACCACAGATGCCCATTTTTAGGGGATGAAAATCAGAGACAACTAAGGAGAACAGGGAAGGGTTATGGACTTAATTCTTTAGCTGCACTACCAGCAATGGAGAAGAACTACGGCTCCTTCTTGTGCTTAAGGACTGCCCAGAGCAGCAGAAGAGACTTGGTTTCTGTTCTGTACAGGGGTGAGTTTGTTGTAACCTCTTGGTGCTCATCTTCAAGGGAATATGTGGAACGGTAGTGCCAGTATTTAATGGGGCGGTAGCTCCCATTCTTTCCCCCCATTAAATGCTGTCTTTGTCTCGATCTGAAGTGCTGGTGTGCACTCCAGGATGAAAGGACGCACGCTCCAAGCGTGAAGGCAGGACTCCTGAGGGGCATGGATGACTCCGGTGCTCCAGGTCTGGGTGCACAGCACCCGTGGCACTTGCTGAAAAAGATGCGGCTTTCCATTTGCCGAGCACTTTGTAAATGTTCTGCAGCTACCTCTGGTTGTGTCTCCTCAAATATCTGCTTAATAACTGCTGTGTTTTGGTTTATTTTAAACTGTGTTCAACGAAGTTAACGACACACCTCCCCACTTGTCCTCCTGCTTCTTTTCCTTTTAAGTAATTTTAAGCACGTGATCTTTCCACGTCAGTATCACGGTGACATAAGGATCTGCTTTGGCTGTTACATTTGAAGTGTTAGGAATGACCTTCCACCTCTATTCAATTACATGGGATCTGCTTTCTCAGCTGGGCCATTTATGATCATTTGTCTGGGATTTTCTCTATTGCTTTTCATTGTCCATCACAGAAATTTTCGTGCTTGCACTGAATAAAAAGAGGCAAGAAGTGATGGAATGAGTTGTTAGAAGCACGTTCAGAGGTGCCTGATTCCACAGATGTTACTTTATGAGCCGCAGGCCATCCTGGGGGGACACTTAAGGGGGAGGAGGGGACAGTGCCCAGGATGTGTCGCCTTTATGTCTTCTTACCAGCAAACTGAATGAGCCCAAATGTTTGGCATAACCAAAATACTGAGTGAGACTCAGGGGAGCCCCGGTTGCTCCGAACCCTGTACCTGCCAGGCGGCTGCAGCCAGCGGGGATTGGTCTCTTCTCCCAAGGAACGAGCTTTCATGATTCCAGCATTAAGGAAGCCTTGTTACTGCTCCCCACTGCTCTTCAGTGGCACCATACAAGGCAAAACCAAACCTCAGTCAAAGGTAAAAGGACTAAATAAGTGCAGAGGCACTTTTTCTGCTTCAGGACAGCAATAAACTGAATCAATAAGGGTTTTCATAATTTTGGGAGCTGTTGGCTCTAGGGTGTGTGAGGGCTCCGATTTCCGTGTTAATTTGGTTGTCTTCGGAGTTTAGAAAGACTGAAGGAATAACTGTGCAAGATTACTGTGTCTGTCTCATTTCTGTCATTTCTGGCAAAGGCTACTAAGGTCGTGGGGTTTTTTTTT
>NW_008245856.1:0-1798 GCF_000691975.1 Corvus brachyrhynchos
CATGCACTTACTCATGTTCATCTGCATAAAGGAAAGAAGGGCTTCATCTGAAATGCTTGCTTTTCATACTGGCTCCAGTTTGCACGTTTTGCATCCCTCTAAGTGTGTTTATCAATTCAGGGTTTATTACGCTTTTCTTTCTCACATGCATTTCTCAAGAACAGAACAGAGACAATGTTACAAATATAAATAGGAGATTCTATATCTCACTTGGCTAACTACAGTAGAGAGTCTGCACAGAAAAATATGACTCATATTTTAGGAGAACCTAATGACCTTTGTCGTCTCATTTTTACTGTCAACACCCAATTACGGGAAATGCTATATACCTTTAAGCAGATGAGCCAACGGCACAATTCATAGATGCTGTGCATTCTTTTTAAATTCTGGTGGCTTGTATTTACTGTGAATTGCTCTAAATCTTCAAACATACCTGAACATCAATATTCACACTGCTCAGAGATTTAGACAAGGTTTTGGCTGTTTGAAACAGGTTCTGTCTTATTAAGAACTGTAATAGCAATTAAAATTGCAAAGGAGAATATTTTTGATGACCGTATGTCCTTTTAGCCAATATCTATTCTGCGTGCAGAAGTCACATCATTTCACTTTGGTCACATAAAGATTCAACTCTAAAGGATTTGCTAATATCTTTTCTAGAAAACAGTAAAGATCTTAGGATACAAAGAAATTCTCATCCACAGATAGGTATCTCTAAATATGTAGAGTCTGGATGATAACCTTACACTTCAAACATATGAAGTTAGATGAAATGAATCTTATCTTGCATCTATTGAAGAATATTTAAGATTAAGTACCTAACTCAGACTAAAAGTCTGAAGGAAAAATTCTGAAGTAAAAAGATGTGAATCACCCGATGAATGCCTGAGCTTGAGGTACAAGCATTTCACAAATAAAACACTTGAAATTCACACGACGTGCAAGTCTTGGACGTGACAAGTACCTGGGTGGAAGGTTATGTACAAGCCTGCAATAGAGCAGGCAAACAACCGAGATGTGGCAAAATATATGAAGAATTAGACCATAACAAAGAATAGTAAAAAAAAGACATCTAGAGAACTAAAAGTTTTTAAAAATCTTTAAATCTTCAGAAAGAACGATAGCATGTAACACTTAAAATGCCTCCTAGGCAAAAGTATACCTGGAAGGACTTCAGGAAACTTGGCAGTTTCAGCTCAATGCATATTCACAGGGCTGAAAAATCTGGTATTGTACCTATACGTCTAGGAGAAGGCAAGGAAGATGTGTGATAAACAGACACCTCGCAGTACAAGTAGACTTTAAAATGACAGTAGAAACAAAATGGCTTTAAAAAAAGTTTGTAAAATTAAAGTTGGATTATTATTGGAAGGTCATGAACCAGAGTTAAGTTAGTTTAAGAAACAATGATTTCTTGATACTTGTCTCTTTTCCAATGGTCAAATATGGAGTAATTTCAAATAAATTCTTTTGATTCTTCTCTTCCTTAGCTTTGCACTATTCAATGAGAAATAATGTCTTTCTAAATGCTTAGCTGGCTAATCCTAAGCAAGCATTTGTGTCTGAACAATTTATACAAATATGCTAGGAAAAATGACAGTCAATGCCGCTTATGGAAATTTTCACAGATTTAAACTAAACTGCAACTTCTCTTAGTTTACTCAACTCTTGCTTTTCTCTAATTTCTGCCTATAAATACAGATAGATTCAGTATCAATTTAAACAAATAATGCTGCTTCTGTATGATATAATTACCAGGCATTATGGACAAAAAAAGAAATTATTTAAATTTTTTTTT
>NW_008245857.1:0-1837 GCF_000691975.1 Corvus brachyrhynchos
CAGTAGCCAAAACACTGGTGTGTTATCAGCACCTTTTCTAACTCCCAATGCATGGCACAGCACTGTGAGGGCTACTATGAGGAAAACTACCTCTCCTTCAGCCAGACCCAGTACATTGGACAACGTGGGATTTTAACGCTATATTTCACATTTGGTGTCAGTGTGAGGCAATGGAAAATACTGATATTCTCTGGATTTTTTCCCAAGGCTACACGAGTGCATTTTTTTTAACATAAACTCATCCCATCGTTACTCAACCTTGAGATTACTTTCTTGCAAAGATGCAGTGTGACGACAGTACTGTCTAATTTCAATTTTTATTACCTGCCTGTAGCTTTTAATGAGAATTTAAGCTCTTAAATGTCAGATTTTAGGGTATATTTAGATAAGGATAATGATGTGGTCTGGATTTTTTTTCTGATGGATATGAAAACTATGAAGAGCAGTCAGTTAGCCCTGTTCCCAGATGAATCACCATTGCAACCAGATCTCTAGTCACTTCAATAGCAAAGAAATTCCTTTGTGGGCAAATAATTATTGTTGCACTTACTGACAGGACAGCAGAAGAGTTTTGCTGGTGTACCAATTTTACAAATGACAAAAACTATAATAATGTTGTATGCGCCTACTCCAAAACCTCAGGCAGGACATCATCCTAGTTTACTTTAGTTCTATAACAGAAACAATGAAATAAAAAAGACCTGTGGGGTTAAAGGAAGAAGTCTCTCTCACATTGGTGCACATGGGAACTCTGACTGTCCAACAGAACTACTTAGAGAAGCAGAGATCACAGTTACATAGCTGAATACTTAATAATAAGCCATTTTAGATGCATTTCAGACCTATCTTGTTACACAACTGTATCTACTACAGGTTATTAATCAAGGAAGATTATGCCAGTAGCTGTGTCTGTTGTCATGCACATCTTTTTCTGTGCAAATCTGCCTGCACAAATGATTGTATCTCATTTTACATGTAGCAGTCAGATGCTACTGTTTAAGAAGTTTTTGAATACACAATATTTAATGAAGTGTTTCCTCAATCCAGTTTTAGAGACACTGTTCAAGAAGATTCCAGGCATAAAATAAAGCCATTTGTCTTCACTGTTTGAACAGATATGAAGTAATTTTAACATAGATCTGAGCAAATATAAAAAAAAAATGTGTAGCTACCCAACCAACTGAGAAAGCTAAAGTGACAAAGGCATTCACATGTACAATTTAAAACTAGGCCTTTTTTGACTTAAACCCCCACTTTTTCAGCAACGTTCTAAGGTGTTCCATTCCTGATGGTAACTGTAATCTGAAAAGCTACCCTGAAGGTACATAAGAAAAAGGATTTCTTTCTCAGACTAAGTGGCAGCCGCTCTGGTTGCAACAGCAGTAGCTTTGCTTGCACTGAACAGGACGCTTACCCAGAATGGGTGGACTTTTCTGAGGACAAGACTCTTCTGGTGGTGCTTCGTTAAGAAGTACAGTCTTTACTGTGATGCTTGTGGAGTCAGATCCAGTGGACAGTGATGATATAGAACATGTTTCTGCTTAAATACGAATATACAATAATGAACAACGTAGTGGGTAGTGTCTTACTGCTATAAGTGGTCCCATAAGGAGCCTACAGAGATGTGTCACAAGCTGATACGTTGTATGTACTTTCACCTGCACTGGTCCTTTGAGCAGTTGCATGAGGCACCTCTGCCCAGCTGTGAGTCTATTCCCCAGCCCAGCTCTGTTGCCTAAAGGTGACCCCTGAGCACATAGATTCCAGGTCAGCTACAAGACGATGCTGCAGCTGTTTCTTATCATCAAGGGAAAATTCACTCCTTCAACAGGGAAAC
>NW_008245858.1:0-1834 GCF_000691975.1 Corvus brachyrhynchos
ATTTTCAAACAAAAGCCACTGTTTCCTGAACCCCAACTTTGGAGCCTCACCAGTTTCTATATTTCTTTTTTAGGTAGTCTCTTGGGAAATGATAAAACTCGTATTAGTTAAGAAAACAATGACCTTTTATTCAGATATTTATTTTCAAATATTTAATATTAAAATGAATTTGTTGAAAGATTTTAGAGTTTTGGTTGGAGTTCTAGGTCACCAAACAGTATTCAAACAGCTTTTGTATCTCTATAGAAAAAGCTAGGTCCCTCAGAAGCCGTTGCCCTTGGTAAGTGACTTTGGAGTTCATAGCATAGTTCAAGAAATCCTTTGACAGCCTGAAAAATGGTTTCAGGATCAGATTTTTAAAGGAACTGAGGTGGCCAACTCTCGCTACCCACAAAAGTAGTTTATTATTTAAATACTTTAGAAGTCTGGCCCTTTGCCCCTTATGGAAACCTCAGCTTAGTTCTTTTACTTCTACTATCATACACGGCTTCTATACACATCCATATTTCAAACTAGGATGAAAAGTCCTATGTAATTTTCAATAGCTGATTTGCACCTTCAAGAAATCTGATTTTTCCGAAGGCCAATGTCATTAACATAGCAGGATGTTGGAAAATTGACTACTGGATAAGTACATAAGTACATATCCTGGCTGTTGACCAGAGAATATCCTGGACTTTTCAGGAAGAGTGAACAATCTTTCAGTGCATTAAGTCTTGCCAGTGCACAAATTTAAGTACAACAAAAGGGAAAGTAATGAACATGGCGGGGAAAAGCCAACACTCCACATACACAAAAGAATGTGTTCTGAACTAGCTATTGCTGTTTAGGGAAGTGTTTGTGAAGTTGTAATGAACAGGTAATGCCCAGAGGCTGTTCAGCAAAGCAATCCCAATATTAAAATTGGCAATGAACGGGACACAATGCCACCACCAAGGTCCTTCTTGTGCCTCACATAGTGTACTATGCAGTTTTGGTTCCCATGTTACAAAACAGACACAGAAAAGCCAAGCAAGATACAAAGACATAAGGCAAGGAAGATTAAAGCTATGAACAACTTCCATGTGAAGAATGACTAAGTAAATAGGACTCTTTATCCTAAAAAATGGACAATTGATGAGAGAAAGGACAGAGGTCGAAGAAATTGTGTGGCCACAGGAAACTGAGTAATGAACAACAATTCTTTTCTAATAAGGGCATTGAATAAATTGTCGTGTACTGAAAATATATGATAGTATATACTTCCTTATTACAAATCAAACTCAAGTGTGGAATTCCTTTACATGGAATGCTGTGGGTGCCAAAATTTTATGCAGGTTGAGTAATAAAAGGATTCAAAAAGTGGAAGAAAAATCCATCAAGAATTCTTATTTCCAAAATCACAACCTAAAGATTAGGAGCAGGCTGTGGGGGCCACACATGAGAAGTGTATTTAATGTGTTTGCCCTCGTATACTCTGTCCTACACAACTGCTACTCTCAGAACAATGAACTGGACAGATTTTTGGTGTGGTCTTACACAAGATGTGTTACCAAATTACTTTCAGTTCGGGAGAGGCAAATAAAAAATTTACAAAAGGAAGTGCTATATCGAAGTAGATTACTTTCATTAGAGTAATCCCTGTAAGCACTGAACTGAAAGGGTTAAAACTTCCACAAAAACTAAGTCTAGAATCATAGCACCATAGCATATCTATGTGGATCATAGACTCCAACTCTCTGCTCCTCACAGGATTACCCAAAACTAAACCATATGACCAAGAGGGTTGTCCAGATGCTCCTTGAGCTCTGGCAGGCTTGTAACACTCCCTGGGGAGCCTGTTTCAGTGAAGAAC
>NW_008245859.1:0-1860 GCF_000691975.1 Corvus brachyrhynchos
CTGAGAGGATAGAGGCAACGGCATACTTGGTGCGAAAGTCCATTTTACTCATTAATTCCTGTCTTACCAAAGACTTAGGCCACATGTAAATATGGAAATCTTTCCCCTGATTAGCCCCTTGGCTTCTAGAAATCACAGATTTCCCAGAGTAACAGCATTCACTACACGGCACTGTTCTTTCAAGACCTCCACACCAGTTCTATGCCAATGAACCCCACACTAACATGATGTGCTCATAAAGCAGTGCTTTCCTTCTTGTACTTTATAATTTCACTGAGCATCTTAATTAATGCTATTTTAAGGGTGAACAAATAAATAGTCATTTTTCACTTTCTGCATACCACTCATGATGTCACAGATTTCCAGCATCTTTTCTTAGTTATTTCACTTGTTCCAACTAATACTACGATACTGTAGACTCTCCTATTTCTCTGATCACACAGGCTGGCCTTCTTGTTAGCTTTTCTTCTCCTACTACATCCTTTTTGAGATGGAGGAAGTAATACCAAACATAGATTTTAAGATATGAAAAAACCAATAACCTGTGCTGGTGACAGAAAAGAGGGTTTCCTTAAACCTGTATGATACTAGTCATTTTTCCACATCACACATCAGTCATTTTTCCACGCTGCTCAGTATGTCACTGCTGTTTCACGACATTCCAGTCCCACATCTCTATTACAGATTTGTTAGAAACAATAAAACTGTATTACTACAGTCTAGCCAAGCACCAGGACAAAGGAGTGAAAACCTACAGGTAGCTTAAAAGAATCTGAAACACAATAAATTAAGGGGAGAACAGTTATCACTCAGAGTAACCTAATCAGGGTACTGATAAGAAATTAAGCACACAAAGCTTCCTGGGATAGTTTCCTTATCAGTGAATGAGGTCTGATACCAATAATGGTGATGGAGTACAGTAAGTATCACTTCAGTGATTCTAAACACAGATCTCAAGAATATGAAAGTCTTACTTGGGATGATGGAAGAGGAAGACAAATCAGTTTATCTGAACAATTTTTTCCATTCCTACTTTCTACCCTGACATTTTAATAACTCTCAGCAATTCTGCTATGTGCAAAGTTGTGCATAGGATGATGCAATTGTGATTTAAAGCTTGTTTCTGGCTCTTCTCATGACTCTCTAAGTGATGAACTGAACAGCATTCACATTAAAATTATTAGTTTTAAATAAAAAGTCTTTCTTTCAGCTCCTGTCAAGCGTGGGTGAACACCTCAGGGGCCAGATTCCTGGTTTGGGACACCTTCCACCCACTCTGACGTTTTAGCTGCAGCAGCCTCTGAGAAAGACATCACCCCAGTCTCATTCTCTCCTTTAGCCAGCTGCAGCAGTTAGGGGATGCATAAAAAGGTTTTTTGGCCATCTGATCAGACCTACCTTCCTGAAGAAAACCAGCAAGTTGGACAGAAACATTCCCTACTCAGATTTGAATAAGGTACTGCTACCATGTTAAAAGAGAAATAAAAAAATCCCTGCACTGTCTCATCAACTCAGGTATCTGTTTTTCTTTTCTGCTTCCCACTTTCCCCACAGTCTCCTGACAAGCCCTCACCTTTACTTCAGCATATTTTTGCTCTACTGAATCGTATCAGTTGGCTTCCTCCTTCGCTACTGCTGAAGTCACTTGAAACAGAAGGGCAGCTGTCATCCGTCACGACCACACTTGTGCTCCTTCATTAGTGAAACTTCTCCTGACATAGGAAAATAGCAATTCCCTGATCAGTACAAGTCCAGACACATGATTCTGAAATATCTATGCCTTGAACAACTTTTGTCCATTCTCAATAAAAACTGATTGTCCACTAATTATTTTCCAAGCAATTCTTTCAAAGGAATAAA
>NW_008245860.1:0-1861 GCF_000691975.1 Corvus brachyrhynchos
TTTTTTTTTTTTTAACGAGGAGAGGCTGAGGAGATAAGGAAACAGGTAAAATACTTTGCTGATTTATGGTCTCAACATTTTCATTAATGCAAGGTGGCAGGATGACAGATATTGGGAAAACTCTGCAGGGTCTGTGCAGCCATGCAGAGGGGATCTTGCCAAGGTTTAGTAAAAGAAAGAATGATGAGACAGAGTGTGTGTACAAGGCCTGACCTGGTTAATTGGTGCTTGGCTTGTCCAGATGTTGGAATATTCGAGTAGCTTAAAGAGTGACCTGTAAGCAGAGTAAACAGTGTTATGCATGTACTGTTAAGGCATTAATCTGAACTTCCTGAGGGATTTAAAATACAAAGTAGAACTATGATTTTACAAAGGATGGGGATTGGGATTATCCGGTCTTAATATAGCTATTTCTTTTTTATAAAGCACATGATCTCTATTCAGTACAGAAACACTTACCTCCTAAAACTACTGGGAAAATCCTACAAGCAAAGACAAACTCAAACATTGTTATCTGAAACAGAGGGAGGTGAGGGGGAAAATGCAGTTTTCATACAATAGCATTCCCTGAATTATTTCACATGTCTTTGTATGGATCATGTAGCTTTTCCTCATACCTTAAATTTAGTGCTCTACCACTGGAATTGTGTGGGTTTTAGCTGCTGAGGTTTTTTTTAAAAGGTATTTCTTAAAGAATAGAGATAATACACATTTTGAAAAGTGGCATTTTAGGAACTTTCAGTGGTTGGAGATGAACTCATCTTTCCCCACTGTTCAACAGCAACTTTTTGCAGACATTTGAAATTTTTCTCTAAGTCCCAAAGACAGATACTTTTTTGCCTATTCCTGATTTTCTTTACCAAGCACAAATCTTTTGGATTAGTTGTGTTTAAAAAAAGAAATCTTTGCATTGATAAAATTCAATATCTTTCTACCGAAGTTGATAGATCTGGTTTAGATTTATACCTGGGCAAATTGAAATCAGAATTTGTCTTGTTATGCCTGTACATATGCACACACTTATTTTTTAAATCTCTCATTATGAAGCTATATATTGCTATATATTACATTTCTGAGACAGTGAGCTCAGATGTCCTGACCACTCTGGTTTGCTGATCCAGTGACTTTTGGGAATACTCTTAACTCCTTTATCATCTAGCTTTTCTCCTGGGTATTGATTTCTTATGCTTTAATGCAGCTTTTGTTCACTCGTGTCCATCTTGGATCACTGCAGCCAGAGCTGTAACTTCTAGGAAGGTGTCCAGGTTCAAGTGTGCAAAGTGTTTTTAATTTAATTCTTAACTCAAATGTGGGTTATTGCCTGTGTGCAGAATCAGTGCATATCTTAAAATTCCCTCTTACTTTCCACCCATTTCCACTTGGATATTTGTATCAGTGTATCAGAAGTTCAGAAAAAATTATGAGAGATCTTTCCCAAGTAAAATTTGGAAATCTATGTCATTTTCATTGAGTTATTACTTGAATCAGCTCATGTATCTCAGACATTGGATACTTTGACATCACCATGCTTAGTCCAATACTACAGAGAACTCACATTTTACTAAAATAACTGTAGATTATCAAAGATGATATACAATCACATCACATGCAACATATGTCTGTCAGACCTTATGGCATTCTGTAAGATCCTTGAATTTGGTGCTTAAAATTTCAGTTCAAAGTATGTAAAGACACTGAAAATAACCCTTCCCTCTAAACTTAGGTTGAAAAATGTAAACCCTAAGTCCTGTCTTCCCACACACCCCTCAAAATATGCCTGCATGTTAACAGGCACCTGCTTCCTTAGCAGAGATGACGCATTTCTGAGTTTATAAATAAGGGTATGTTCCACTTGGTTTGG
>NW_008245861.1:0-1820 GCF_000691975.1 Corvus brachyrhynchos
ATATTTGAAGTTTCGGTACAAATAAGGATTACTAGACCTCTAACCTTCCCTGTTTGTATTTTGCTTGGTTCTGTAGCCTTTTGTGTTTAAATTGAGCGTTTAGTTTTGTTGCTTTTTGACGTAAGAAATCAACTGCAGAAACGTGCTGCATTTTCTTCTGTTCTGTTAAATGTTGTCACAAGTTACTTTTTCCTACTCTCTTCTAAAAAAAAATTGCCTTTTGCCTGCTCTGTTTTCCCCCTTCTCTTTTTGCATGGCACTTTGGGACCAAAAGGAATCAGATTCAGATCCAGAACCAGAAGAGGTAATGTTGCTAAATCAGCACGTTCTTGCCTACACACACTGCTCAAACACAACTAAGAGACACAACTCAGAACTCAGACACTTAGCTCAGTGCTGCGAGCACAGTGAAGAGGGCCTTGCACAGACTCACTTGGGGAAGAGACAGGGTTGAACTTCCCCCACGTTAAAATTACCAGGCTTCTCCATTTACCACATCCAACAGCCTGGATGTTACAGGTCTCTGCCGGATGACTGACGCCCGGTACAGAACCAGCGTTAACCCAGAGGTCACACGTAGAAGGTTTGGAATGTTCGTCTTTAGCGTAAACCAAGTTGCATCCGCTCCCAGCCCCGTTCTGGCACTCAGAGATGTTGCTTGGGCTCTGACCCCGACACGAATGAGTCACATTAGAAAAGCGTCCCCACGCTTCGATGACGTTCAGCTGTTGGAAACACTGTGAGAAGGGCCAGCTCCCCAGGGAGGATGGGCATCTTCTCCGTGCACAGATTCAGCAGTTCTGTGGCACCAGTTGCAGTTTCCTATTACCATTCCAAAAATATTTACCGCTGCTGTGGTAAAGATCACTTCTGGTTTTTGTATAGGAAACTAAGGCACAGAAAGACAAGCTCATTGATGGCTATAAGCATTTTCAACTCTTTTTTGTTTACTTCATTAATTTTTATCGTAATTAGTATGCTGACATACATCTGGGCTGATCTGGAAGAACTGAAAGTGAGGGAAGTTGAACGCCCTAGGGATGCAGGGTTACCATGTAGGGCAGTCTGTGCATCAGAGGAATTTGGGCTGTTATGGACCTGTTACACACACTGCTGAGCGTGAGATTCAATTACGTGGGCCTAAAGGATTGCCAGGCACGTACGAACATGCACGTGTGGCCAGGGATTTCCTTCTGTTCCTTGTCAGCTCATGGCAAGGCAAGGATTTCCTAACATCTTGATTGAGACTGTGCATCGCATTTATCTTTATAAAGAATAGTTGGAACTGTTTAAACCTTTTCAGCACTCGCTAAAGTTACCTTGGGGGCTTTACCATGCACAGCACCGTGTATCAGCAGTACTGCACAGCTGATTTGCATTCTTCACAGCTGTCCTACCCCTACCACAAGTTTGCATAGGAAATTAAAGGTTTAACGCTGCTTCTGACTTTGCATATTCTGCCATAGCCAAATTTAAACAACATGTGCTGGTGTGGACAAATGCTAGCGGAACTGAAATAAACTGAAATTGCAAGGCAACCTCAAAAATTTGCTTCTTGAGTTTTCATAGTCTGACACTGTGTTCTGTTTAATTCTTTTTTTGGCAAGGACTTTGTTTGCTTTTGAATAAGAGTAAAATTGTAGGACTTTGTTGATCTGTACCCAAATAACTCTGAAAAACCAAAAAGGTGGCCTGTGAGGGCCATCACAGCTTCCATGTAAAAGTATCCATAGCTATTAGTGGCATCCAGCCCCAGGGCATGCCTCGGGCAGTTCTGCCATCACTTCTGCACCTGCATTTCGTCATCACTAAACACAGAG
>NW_008245862.1:0-1879 GCF_000691975.1 Corvus brachyrhynchos
TTTAACCTTTTAATTGTTTTTTTGAATTACGTTTGCAGAAACCAGTTGGATTTAAATACAGAAGTTCCAGTCATCTACACCCAGGAAAAATAAGAGTACAAAAACACATGGAAAGGGATTTAAGTCTTCATCTTTCTTCATCAGGCCAGGGAGGGCATAGCCCAGTTGTAAGGGTTGCTTTACAAAATGGCCACGTTCAAGTCAATTCCAAAGTGAGACATGCCCAGCAGAGCTTCCAGCTTGAATCTCAGCAGCCTGAGCAGCCTGTTGGAAGGGAGAGCCCACCACTCCCCACTATAGTTTCTACACATTCATTGCATTCATCATACACAGCAACTAATGGAATGCCTGACCTTTCACCACAATCAAATCTTGCTCCCAGTATTGTGGAAAGTACTGTCAACTTTGCATCTTCACCAGTGGCATCCCCATCAATACCAGCACCATCTGAGCCCAGTAATGAAAATAATGCTGTGGAGTTGAACTACAGAAATACATCTGAGGATGTGAATATTAGTGAAGAACTACCATCTTCTTCAGTCTTCATCAATCCTAACTTTGGTGAGTTCCTTTGCGAGAAATAGTCAGAAACAAAAGCTAAAAGAAATGGCTGGTACTACCACAAACTTTGATTTACAGTAGGTGCTTTGGATTCTTTTAACTCTAGGCTCTTTTTCTCTCGTAATGTAACCTTTTTTAACCTGTGTATAATTCACAAGCAATGTGTGCATGCTATCCATGTGTTGGAGGAGGAAAAAGAGATTGCCACAAAAGCTAAGTGAGTCATATACCTGTGTGCATGTTTTAAGAAAGCAGCTTACCTGATCTGTGTGAAGCAAATACCTGTTTTCTTCTTGTGAGGGATTTTATCCATGAAAAATCCTTTCTATACTCAAAGCCTGCAGTGTTTGCTTTCTTTCAAAATACTTCATTCCATAGGAAAAGAAGAATTCTATAGATCTTTGCATTATAATAAAGATACACATATAACATAGCACCATGTATTAAAAACTAATGTCTTCTTAAAGTGTAAATGCCCCAAGTTATGTGCAAGGCTGAGCTATGACTTTTTCATTGCTTTTGGCCTAAAAAGTAAGTTTGTACAGCTGAAGAGCAGCATGAATAGTAGATGAAATACTCAGCTGTCTATCTAAAAATTTGTGAACAATCTGTGATTTAGCAGTTCTATGTATGGATATGCCACTCTTCATGAGTCAGTGTCTTGAAAACATACATGGTATCTGCACATGTAAAATAGGCCAGTGTGAACATTGTGGACAATTGGCTGTTTAATGTATTTTCTTGGGTGTTTTGATTTCACTTAGTTATGTTGGTGGTTAATGTGAATCAAAAATACACTTCTGCTACCATTCCAATTTAAAGCTGCTTTTGTAAGAGCAAAGATGAGCAGTAATACATAGTAGAATTAACTGTAGTAGAGAACATACTCTGAAAGTCAAGAGAAAGAGTTTGAAAAAATGTTCTAACAACTTGCTTGAGATTTTAAATATTTTTCTTTGAATGTTTATGTTTTACAAAAGAGTTTGTTGGTGACCCAGCAAGAAATGTAAAAGTTCTTGGAAACCATTTGTTGAAGGCTCAGCAAAAGACTAAACCCAAGTATGCAGCGCGCCACTTGGTTCGTGTCTTGTTCCCCAAGAAGACTTTATTGTGCAGCATTATGGGAGCAAGTGCACGAGGGCGCAGGACATTGGACCCAAACAAAATTGCTGCAATAAGAGGTATGTTACCTTTCAAAATGCACAGTTTTACTTCTTTCATGCTTAAAGAAGTTTTGAACTTACGAGGAGCCCTTTTCTGTATGTTTCTGGCTAATCATTGTCTGACAGCTGATGAACACATAAATGCCATAGTGGAT
>NW_008245863.1:0-1895 GCF_000691975.1 Corvus brachyrhynchos
ACTAAAAACCTAAACTATGCTAAACCATGACACTGACCTAGATCACAGGAATTTCAGGCCTTGAGTCTAACTTGCCCAAAGCAGGGTGTGCTGCGTCAGCCCACCTTTCTCTGGGCGTTAGTTTTATCTTGGAAAGCTCTGAAGACAGATACCATGCAACCCTATCAGGGCTTCCTGTTCCCGAGTGTCCTGGGGTGAAAAGTTGTTTCTGGTAGTGGCTATATAAAACATGATGGCCTGAATACAACCTCCACAGCTGAGTTTCTGCTTATCTGAAGCTGTGAATGGGAAAAAACCCCACAAACTCCTAAGATATACACTACCATCTTTATTGTACCTTCTTTTTGGTGGTGGTTGGGATTTTTTTGGTGGTTCTCTTGTTTTTCTTTCTTTCTCCTGGTGCCCACAGCCCCAGACAGGCCATTCACAATAGCCAGCCTTCTGGTTTGACACATTTCTAAAACTCACCATGAGCAGACACTACTGAGAATGGAAGCTATAAAGCAAAAACAACCCTACCAAAATTTTCTCTGACCATGGGGAGAATCATCAAAATTCTGGGATGGGAGATGCCAATGGGAGTTAGGCAACTGCTTTCACTGCAACCAAATCACCTTGAAAGGCTTGGCCTTATGGACAAATTTTAACCCCCACCCCCACGAGGCCATGATCATGTAAATAAAGCTTAAATGGAAAAACCTGAGAGGACATGAACAGCAAGGAACACACTGGATGCAAGTTAGACCAAGTATTAGTATGTATTTATGCACAAGAATAAAAACAGCTTTACAAGTTGAATTGGAAATTTAAACAGAGGAAGTTTAACAGCTTTTGTATATTATATTAAATAACCAAAACACCTTTTTCCAAAATTGGTAAAGAATAAATAATATAATTTACAGTATGGTACAAAAAATAATCAGTAAGGACAGGCATTTTGCTTTATACATACACTATATAGGTATATTTATAATCTATAAAACAAATTCACATCTCAAACAAGCCAGAAACCTTAGATGATATGGCTTAGCTATTATTAAAAGAAACAGCATTAAATTCTGCTGCCAGAACCATAAGCTCTAAAGCAGTTATCATGTTTCAATAATTAATGATAACTTATTGCCGTAGTGCTTGCCAAGGTTTCATTTAGTTAACATTTACAAATTGCTGTGAAATTAACAGATTCAAAGGTTTGAAAAGGTTAAAAAAAAGTGCAGTACTTTCCTTATAAATGCATCTGAAGTCTGAGTGTAGAAAACAAAATGCAACTGAATTTCTACTGGGGATCTGCTGTCAGTAAATGAGATGTCTTTATAGGTTAGATTTGATTCAAGCCATTTAATTCAATTTAGAAATATAGAGGGTGTCAAAAAAAGGCTTAACAATGCTGTATGAAAAACAATTACTATTCCTATGCTTAGCAGATTTAGTGATACATGAGAAAATGGATTGCGTGGGTGATCAGGATGCAACACCGTGCACAGATCTCTGTCAGTGTGTGTACACACACCGGGGTGGATCCAGCCTTGGGCTATGGTGCTGCTCTGCCCATGGTGATGAGACACTGAATCTCCTGCCATTTACCTGGTCAACTACTCAGACCTGGCTTATGGTAGGTAAGTCACTGAGAGGGAAAAGCCTAGAGCAGTTAATCCTAGACCTGGAGGCTGTTAGTGTCCATTAGTCCTCTCCAACACCTCGTAGTGCCCCAGGAAGGTACTAACCTAACGAAGTCATTTCTACCTCAGAAATGATATTGTGTGCATTTCAGTGTCACTTGCTTGGATGTCTGCTTAGCCTGACATTGTCCCTCATACAGATTTTGTTACTGCTGAAATAATGAAAATTGAAGAAGTTTTGAGTATTACAACCCCCCCACCCCCCCATCCATGTGT
>NW_008245864.1:0-1885 GCF_000691975.1 Corvus brachyrhynchos
AAAAAAGTCCCACCAGATTCCAGAGATGAAGAGCAGCGATGTAAATAGTAGGGTAGAAGGAAAAATTGGTTCTCCATTTCTCTCTGAAAGTTTACTTAGCTTTTTGTCTGGGCAGACTTTTGATAGATTGTAGCCATGGAACTGTAAAAATAGAACTTAGCTTTACCTGCCTCTATTACCAGCAATGTGTGGTCAAGGCTTGCTTGCCCCCATCACCTACCATATCACCTCTCTAAATTATTATCAATGCAGAGCAGTCTAGATCTTGCACCTGAGTATAAAGTTCAAGTAGCCATGCCAGTTTATGTAAATGCTTAGAAAATAATTTCAAAATTAAGTACTTGCCTCATTAGTCTGATCTGCAGGAAATGGACAATTATCAATTGTAAATAAAATACTTTAAATACAGATTAATTAGTTCCATTTGTGGAGCATTAGCTAAATATGGTTCTGCTGTTACAAAAATCATGCTAAGATAGCCATAATACATTTAGCTAGATAAGCTAAATGTTTCAGCTTCCCTTTTAAATGGGCACCTTTATACCCCATCTCTGATCCCTTTGAGGCTGGACTTCACTCAGCATCTTTATTCACAGTATCATTTCCTTACTATATCATTGTTTACTGCAGGAATTCATGAGGCCACTGGTGTCTTCAAGACACCTTAATCTCATAGTTTATTAACATTTCAAAAGATCTTCCTTGGAGTTACAGATAACATCATCTGTGGGAGAGAAATCTGATTTTTTTGGTATTAAGTTTGTTGTTCGCTCTGCTCCGAAGCAGGAACAGCTCTGAACCAACAGCTTGGTGTCCAAATTTTAACTTTAATGATTCATTTAGAGCATCAAAAATGAACTCCTTGAATTAGCATTGTCAGAACTGACATCCTTGTGCAAAACTTCGGACAAAGTTATTACGGGTGCTATTGGTGTGAAGAGGGAAAGGTGATCAGTCAGAGATTGAGCCAAATGAGGCACCTCAGTGAAAACTGGATGGGGAATGAGACAGGTTCTGCACAGGAAGAGTTAAAAGAACAGCCAGGTCATGGGCAGAGTAAGAAGCAAAGGGTGAGATGAGAGAAGTGAGGCTAGCAGAAGCATGAGAAGAAGTATGAATAAGGAGAAAAATGTTAAGGGTGACTGACGGGTCAGAGGCTGTGGAAATCTGGTAATGGATCAGAGCCTGGAAAGGAGAAGGTCACTGCAGACTGTCAAGAGGAGTTTCTGTTAACAGCTGGATTTTGGCTCCCGTGGAGGGGCAGGGGCCTCAGGCAGAGTCTGTAAACAAGGACTGAGCTGCGAGCTGAGAGGGGGGAGAGCGGCGTTCAGTGGTGGCTGGGCGGAGGCTGCGGCCTCGGTCTGTGCATCCAGAAGGGCCGGTGGGAGCCCGCGGGGCAGCCAGGGGCCGCAGCTCTACGGAGAAAAGCTGGTTCTGGTGTAGCAGTTCATCTTCCACTGGATCTAACCCGAACAGAGCAAGGCCTTCACAGCCAGGTTACAAAGTATGGCTGGAGGAACAGGGGCAGGGGGCTCAGCAGTTTGCTTTAGTGCCCAGGAGACACTGCCACTACCAGCTTCAGTTCCACCCTCAAGGCAAGATGATGCACAGAATATGATTATTTTAGAGGAAGAGTTTGAGGCTTTAAATTGTTGGGTCCTGTAATCCATGGACATACATTTTCTGTGAGTGTTATGAATATATTAAGTGCATTTAATGACAAAAATCATTTGACTCTGAAGGAATGGCTAGGATAATGTGCCAGTATTTCTGTATGAAACAGGTTTTTCTCTTTCAAATTAATACCTGAGGTACTGTGAAAATAATGGTTTTTTTCTTGTTGCTTCTTAGTGATAGATTTTTTTTTTGGTGGTGGTTTCAGATA
>NW_008245865.1:0-1870 GCF_000691975.1 Corvus brachyrhynchos
TTTCTTTGTACTTGTACTGGAAATACAGAGAGAACAAAAGGCGTGTTGCTCACCTGGACACAGCCACCAGACAAAAGGCTTCCAGCTCCCCAGGCTGTCAGCCTGAGCTTCACTCAGTTCTGCTGAGACACAAGCACCACATGAAGAGAAGGCTGTACCTCACTGGCAATATCTCTGGAGGCCTTGGCTTGCTTGATGGGAATGGCATCAGCTCTTAGGTCATAGCTTTTCGCCTTGGCCTCATCCCAGGCCTTCTGATAATGTTTCTGCAAGGAAAATTAATCACCTTTGTTAAACATAGTGAAATGCCTTCTCTAAAAATCTACTTCCTTGGAATGACCAGCTTGGGAGCCCTGTTTGCCTCCTGTAACTGGCAGAGTTACAATAATGATCCTGGCAAGTGTCTTAACAGAAAACTCATGACTTAAAATAGGTGTGAGATCCAAAAGACAAAGAGGCAGCAGAAATATTCCTGAAGACAGACTACTATGTCTGCAGACTCCAACAACTCCTCCATGGAAATTACTTGGCAGGTTTTGCCAAAGGGAGCAGGAGTTGTGTGGGATTGCACACTGAGCTTGGGTGTTTGCTCATGAACACACCACCTGTTGATAGGCTGAAAGGTGATAAAGAGCCCCTTCCTGTTTACAAGCACATTAGAAGGTGGATTTGTACACCACAATTTACAGCAAAAACTGAAAGAACAATTGCCAGTCTTCACTTTCTAATGCTTCACAAGGATTTCATTTTGTTTTCTTACATTGCTGATGTTGATAGCGTTGACTTTGGACTGCAGCATGACAGGAGTGTCCGAAGGGAGGGAAATCTGGGTCTTGTCTTTATCCCAGGCCTCACGATACAGACGCTGAGGAGAAAAGAAAGGAAGAATAATGGCATTTCAATAGGGTGAGAAAAAAGCACCAACAGGAATTCTTTGGTAATTCCAATTTGCAAAACTTTCAACTCGACATTCCTGTGGTAGACCACAAAGAAAAGAAATGAATCCCGTAAGTGAAAGGGGAGTGCAAGGTGAGCTTACATCACTGAGCTGCATGGCATTAGTCTTGGCCAGGACAACATCTGGGGAGTCAGTGATGCTGGTGAACTTCAGCTGCTCCGGCCGCGTGCGGTACAAGCGCTCATTGAGGAGCTCCTGGGCTTTCTTGGCTTTGACCACATCCACAGAACCTTCTGTTAGCCAGCCAATGCCTCGCAGCCATTCCAGGTCGGACTTGTACACGTTCTACAAACAAATCAAGGGTTACTGGCATTGCAGAGACAACTTTTTTGCCCAGAGAGCTTGTGGACTCTCAGTCCATGAGGACATTCAAGACCAGTCTGGATGAGGCTCTGAATAACCAGGTCTAGTGCAAGGAGTCCTTGCCCATGGCAGGGGGTTGGAATAAGATGATCTTTTCCAATCCAAACCATTTTGGGATTCTGTAGTTCTAACTAAGTGCAAGAAGGTTTTTTTCCCCAACTTCTCCTCATACTCTTACACAACAAGCAGCCAATGAGACTGTGGTGGAGAAGGTCCTTTCTAGACACAGAACCCCTGATTTGCACAGCAACAACAATACTCTTAAGATGCTGCATTCAAACCAGGGGCATCATATGCAAGTACTCTGCAAGCAAACGTTCTACAGTAGACCAAGAACACGTGGCTTCCCTATGAACTGCCCCGAATATTTCTGGCCTCCAGGCTGAAATCCTTTGGAAAGGATAACATACCAGGACAGACCGTAGGCTCATGAACATGCATTTAGAAATGCATTTGCCAGTCACTAACAAACAGAGCCTCACACAGCCACCCTAAAGCTTTCCTACAGTTATTGTCACTCACGTCGCTCTGGAGGTCATAGGCCCGCCG
>NW_008245866.1:0-1895 GCF_000691975.1 Corvus brachyrhynchos
AACAGTAACAATATTAATAACAAAAGTATACAAAGAGAAAGTGATTTACATGCAAAAATGCTCACTGACTGACCGACATGGCACCACATGACCCCAAAGATAATGACAAAATGGTGGCAGACCCACTGCACATCACCTTTTTCTTTCTGACCTGCTCCTTCTTGGAAGTGAGAATCCCTTATTTTGTCCTCACAGTGGTGACATAAGGTGGCATAGAACAATAAGCTAGACACACCCACAGGGCTCTACACCCTGCCCTCTCATGGCTACTGCGAAAAATTGACTTGGTCCTTATAATACACTGGGAGCACAGACTTAAAAAATGACACTTTTAAGACATGGAGCTCATGAGGGTGCTAGCCTAGATCAAACAGCAGCACCTTATAATTTTAATGGCACTTAATACAGGTCATATATTGACAGCAAGGCTACCAAGAGCTAACAATACAAACATCTGCTCTGCTTTGAAATGCATTTCAGGTTTTTCCGCATATTTTCAATCTTGTCTATCTTTGAATTGATTTTGAAGGTTGCCTAGTAATACCTCATTTTTTAGTATTAGAAGCATGCATACTCTTGCTGTCTTTCCTTCATGCTATAGACAAACCACAACATCAAATAGAAAGTCCAAATGCTAGCATAAGCATCAATAGAGAAAGGGAAGAACCTATGCTCGTAAGAGCTGTTCATCAAGTAGTTAAAACAGAGACACTATTAAGTGTTGAAAACATTAAAAATAAGAACTATAAATACAGAAAATATCTAATTTTTTTTTTGTCATGTGATGCAATCAAATGGAGTAAAGAGTATAAGGTGTCTGTGTGACAAAAGAGCTTTTCTGAAGTGAGATGCAAAACCTCCACAGGTATATATGAGGAAACGGGATAAACTAGAATGTGAAAATTATTTGAACACTTGCTGACTAAAGTAAGAATCAGTGATGAATAGGGTAAAACTTGCTCAGCTACTTAAAAAATTTATTAATTTGTAATTCTTTCCTGAGACTAGAAATCTGAGGAGCTGGCAAGTGCCTAGTGCTGGTAATTTCTGCTTGTTTAGCTACTAGTGTAAGGTGATAAAGGTACATTTTTTTATATACTTTTATTCTGTACACTCTCATATCTAAAGTTGGAAAGTCCATTTTAAAGAATAATGAAAAGTGTACTTTATGCTAAATTGCTACAAAATACAACACAGACTGAGCACCCAAACTATTGCTGCTATGATCAAGAAGAGATAAAACAGTGTACATTAAAAGATAATATTCTCATGTCAAACCAGTGAACTTCACAACTTTCTTGTGTAAAACCTTGTGATGAAACAATGCTCAAAGAAAAGTAGGTAGACCACATAAACATGTTACTTGTTACAGGAAATCATGTCAATGTGTATTTATATTACTTTATAATATACATTGCCTAGGTAAGAAATAGTTCAAATATGCTGAACATAAGGACATACAATTTGCTTATGAGTATATGAAAATTGTTCCAAGCTGAAGATAAAACAGGGGAAAATTTCACCTAAGCCTCCAGAATTCTTAGAAAGATGCATTATTCTGTAAATCCAAAGAATGGAAGTGGCAAAGAGATCATTTGTATTTCAGAGATTTAGAAAATAACTTCAGAAATATAATGCCTTTTTCAGTTTGCGAGTAGGCAATAGCTGAAATAAGAAATCTGAGTAATTTGTTTTCTGTTCAAGTTCTCGCAAAAATGAGGTATATTATAAATTGAGCCCAAATACTTACAGGTCAGAAAACTTTCTTCCCTGGGGATTTTAGAAGACAGAAAAGTAGAAATTCTCACCAGGTTCTACAAAGTGATAAAGGTGAGGCATGCCTTAGGAGCGGCCAACATTATTGGTGCAGTGGCTAAGTCCACTTTACACCCCCC
>NW_008245867.1:0-1911 GCF_000691975.1 Corvus brachyrhynchos
AGGTGCTGCACTCCTTGCTCAGCGCTCTGCTGCACCCCAGCCGCTCCCGCGCTGCCCCGCGCACTCCGGGCCGCCGGCTCTCCCTGGCACATCCTCACACCGCCCTGCTGACACATTTTGCCATTTCTAGCAAAGTCAGTGGCCGCTGGATGTCACTGTTTGATCTCCGACAGAAAGACACACGGACACTTTTCTCTGTCTCGAAATAGAGGAACTGGCATCCTTGAGAACACAACCAAAGAAACAAACCAAATAAATCCAACCAAAAAGACACAGCTTACCGGCCCAGCCCAGGACAGCTGTTTGTGGCATTCCTTCCTGGAAGAGCAGGTGATACAGGAGCAGCGCGGAACAAGCAGGGCCCCTGCTCTAAGAGGGATGACACTGCAATGCTGCTATTGCTGGCTGGACCGCGGGGAACCTCGGCTGAGGTACTCGATCAGTTTCGGGTCTGTGAACTCTGTACACTTAGAGAAGCGATGAGGGCTTCTTTCCATATGCAGCACTAGGAGATGGTAGGTCATTTTGGCACTGGCCATCTAAGGTAGAAGCAGAACATTCCCCCCTCCAGTCCTTTCTCCGATTATCTCATCTCCTCTAACAGAAATCTGTGTGGCAGACACTCAGCTTTCCACTTTTCCACTTTTCATTCTCCCTGCTTGAAAGCTGCACTTGCAGACCACTCAAAGTTTGGAGACACTGGATTAAAGCAGGTCCTGCAACCTGGATTTGTTGCTCTGGCCTACGAGGTGTAAAAATGTCACACAATCCTGCACTACTGAAGCCACAACACCTTTCCCTGCAAAGGCTTGCCCTGGCGTTAAACCGGGCCTGGGCGCGGAAAGGCTGAGAAGTGAAAGGTTGTCTGTATGAAAATATTTTTCCCTCAAGGGACTTCCAGACATCTGTTGAGCCAGGGAGCCACAGAAAAAGGCTGTAGTGACCATGTGCTGAGCACCTGGCATCTCTCTTGCACTGGGGTGTGCTGAGGAGCCCTGTCCTTGGGGGTTGTTAATCAGAGGACAACATCCCTGAAGGACAGGGAGATACGATAACTGTGTCCTTCTCATTTTCTGAATTTCTGGCACCGTGTTCTTGTGTGCTGTAAGGCTGAGCACTCGGCATGGATGGAAGTCAGTGGGAGTTGCCTTCTGAGCAGCTCAGGAGGACTACAAAGATGTCCTGAGGTTGTGCAAGGAGAACATCACAAGGGACAAATCCCAACCGGAACTGGATGCTGGGGGAAACGAGAGGACAAAGGATGAGAAAAGGCTGAGGTACTTCATGCTTTCTTTGCTTCAGTCTTGAACAAGACCAAGTTGTTCTCCAGGTACCCGGGCCCCTGAGCCGGAAGACAGGGGCAGGGAGCAGAACAAAGCTCCCAAAATCCAAGGGGAAATGACTGGAGCTACACCACTTAGACACATACAAGTCTGTGGGGCCAGAGGGAATTCACAGGAAGGTAGTGAGGGAAATGGCAGAAGTGCTCACCAAGCCACTTGCCATCATTTACCAGCAGTCCTGGCCAACTGGAGAGGTCCCAGGCGACTGGAAGTTAGCAAAACTGATGCCCATCCACAAGCTTCACTTGGGCACTGGGGAGGTCACACAGCAGATCCTCTTCAGAGCTATCACACGGCACGTGCAGAACGACCAGGGGATCAGGGCCAGCCCACAGGGCTTCCTGAAAGGCAGGTGCTGCTTGACCAGCCTGATCTCCCTTTAGGACCAGGGGACCCACCCAGTGGATGAGGAACAGGCTGTGGGTGTTGTCTACCTGGATCACTGTAAAATCCTTGACGGTTTTTCCTACAGAATTCTCTGGGAGAAAGTGGCTGTGGCTGCTGTGGCTTGGAGGGGTGCACTGCTCACTGAGTTAAAAACTGGCTGGTTGGCCAGGCTCAGAGAGTG
>NW_008245868.1:0-1913 GCF_000691975.1 Corvus brachyrhynchos
CAAGTGCTTCCACGTCTTCTGCTTCGAGTGCGTGAAGACGCGCTACGACACCCGGCAGCGCAAGTGCCCCAAGTGCAACGCGGCCTTCGGGGCCAACGACTTCCACAGGATCTACATCGGCTGAGGCCCCCACAGAGGCCCTGCTTGCGCTGAGCCAGCCTCCCTCGCTCTGTGAGCTTCTGCCACCTGATCTGCAGTGTCTCCTGGGAGGTGCGTTCAGGGTTTCGAAGGAAACGGACTCCAGATCTTGGTTCCTTTCTTGCCCCTTTCCCTTTGTTCTTGCCCTCGGTTTTTATGTGCTCTTTGTGCCTGAGAGGAAATTCCCCATCCCTTGCTTCCACACTGCCTAGGTGGGAACATCCAGCTGAAGTCCTGCCTTGACGGGATGGAAACTGAGGTGCAGCAGAGATTAGTGAGAGTTTTATTTGAGAGGTCTGCTTTGGATGCTAATTAAATCCCAGCAAGGTATGGCAGTGCTCCTGTGGGTGAATAGTTTCCCAATTAACAGGCCAAATAGAGGCCAAATAACTGAATCTATAGACTCAGTGTAGCAACTCCTTAGGTGTGTATCTTCCTGAGTCAGGGCAAGAACCTCTGAGGGCTGATGCACTAGGAAACATCCTCCCTTGCCCCAGACAGACACATCTAAAGATCCAGTAGAGGAGAAAGGAAAGACGCTGGAGACTCTTTGAAAGTAGCATTCCACTGATGAGCCCTGGTTGATGCAGTCACCTTCCCCCTAGGCTGAGGCATTGCTGTCGTTGTCCTTATCAGAAAAGGATTTTTAGGGGTTCCTTTGTTGCAACTTTACCACAAAGATTAATCTTGTTATGCACAAAATCTAATTAAAGCTGTTGTTCGGTTTATTTTTCCATGTTTCTTGCCTTGGTAATACCTGTTTGTGCTCCCATCCTTTGTCCAGGCATTGGAAACATTTCTCACAAGCTTTAAACTTCTACAGCAGAGAGGCTTAACTTCTTCCTTCCCCTGGTTGCAAAACATGCTCAGCTAAAACAACTTTTGTCCCTTTGGCTGTATCCCCAGTACCTCATTCCTGACACAACAAGAGGGCCAGGATGCTGGATTATTTCTGCAGTCATTTCATCATGGCTGCTGAGAATTTTGTGAGGGGTGTGGTGTGGGTTAGAATCTCAGTGCTCCCTGTGGTTGGTTGAAGTGTGCTTCTAAAATCAAAATGGGAAGTTGTTTCTTTGCAGCATTCCTTCATAGGGTGTAGTATTTTTCCTTTTTTCTGTAAACTTAATTTTCATGGTTGGTGCACCTGTCAGAGGTTTGTCTCATGGGTGTCCCTTCCCTGAATCATGGAATCTGTACTGCCTTCCTGTATCCCCTGCAGGAAATAACAAAGTGCAAGGAGTTAATCACAAATGACACTATTCATTATTATCTTTGTGAAAACATTCAGAATATATGAATAAAGCCTTGTAAATGATGATGAATCCTGAAGAGTGAGAAGGAGCACATGACCCTGCCTTTCCAAGGAGAGCAAAAATTCATTCCCAAGGAATGCTGAGAGTTTCTGGCATGGTGTAAGAGCTGTTAGAAGGAATGGAGTAGAACCCTCTCCTCTTTCACTGGAAGTTGCTCCTGGGATTACAGGTTGTGGCACCAACTTGGATAAAGAATGGTGTGTTAATGCTGATGGTAGATTTTGTGCTACAAATGCTTGTTCATCAGAACCAGGACCTGGGTCATGAACAAACTGACTGCATCTTCAAACAGCTTTGCTACAACAGCAAGAGTTCCTTTTACAGCTGTGAACAGCAATCCAAGCTAAACAGCCCCAGCAGAGCTGCAAAGCCCCTCTGTCCTTCCCCAGTCACTGTTGTATCACCTTTCTACTGAAATTGAGCTTTGTGAGCACGCTGGCCATGTTGGGTTCCCTCTGGTCA
>NW_008245869.1:0-1880 GCF_000691975.1 Corvus brachyrhynchos
GGCCCCGCAGCGGGGTTATTTACCATGTGCTTCACAGGTGCTGAGTCTGAATGATCTGATGATCTCACACCCAGAAAATCTCTTACTCTGCGTAATCCTCGTGACCTCTTCCTCCGTCACTCATTTATCTACACTTGGAAGAGGCTGGCACGTGGCCGATTTTATGGATGGCGTGCCGCATGTCCTGGGATCAGCCTTCGTGTGCCGTAATTCTTTACACAGTCATTAAAGCACTATTAGGGACCTCAGTCTGGGACTGGATATGGTCATTGGAGGAGTTCCACAGAGGTTATTCTTGTGTTCCTCTGTCTCCAACTGCTCAGCAAGCGCGAGGCAGCAATTACAGGAAGGGCCCCTTAGCATCCAACCCGTACACAGGGAGGTGGGGAGAGAGATTTCAGAGACATCATCCCCCATTCACCAGAGCACAATAAAACACCTTCTTTATTTCGGATTTTATTGGTTCTGTCTGCTCTCATCTGGTGCCTGAACATTTTATCTGTTCACGCTGCTTTTTTCTAATGCAATAAAAAGAGCAGACAGGATTTCGCCCTTTATTTAAAATGTTTTGCCACATTTAGAGGTAATTCACAGCCACTTTTCTGTGTTGTGTATTTTCAGACTTATCAGAGAGAGAAATGTTTTGATAGCAAGCGTGCTCTGCAGGGTCCAACTGTGGTCAGATAGGAATAGTCTCTTCCTACCACCTTCCTTCTCTTTGCTCTGCTATAAACCTGTCCCTCTCTCCACATCTCTGGGAGTCAGGCACCCATGTTCCTTCATGCATAATGAAGGAAAAAAGGAGAGGAAAGATCTGGCTCCCAGTCCCTCCACAAACAGAGTTTGAGTCATTCACATGAGGAATTCAGCGAGCAGACATCTTTACTCTCAAGCAGATCTGTCTTTTCAGAAACAAGCTGACACTCTGGGCACCAAAACAGATCAGAGGAACTCCAACAAAAAGCAGTGTTCTGCCAAAGCTGCAGGCAGGAGTCTGTCAGGGAGAATGATGGAGCAAGAAGAGTGGTGTTCTAACAGGCAAAGGGGGAAGAAAGAAAGAGTGAAAAGGGTAAGAAACTGGAAAGAGACTTCAAGGGCCACAACGCTGTTCAATGGGGCAGAAACTGAGTAACAAGTGAACTACAGTGCAGGGTGATTTGCATTTTCCAAGACAATTTGTAAAAGGTGAAAAGCTGTAGATGAAATGCTTTGATTTGACTTTATCGCACTCTGCCTGTGCACCTGTGTCATTCATTTCATGTAATAACCTCTGCTAAACAGTCAGAGGCTGCAGCATAATTGTGTTGACCTTAAATTAAGGCAAAAAGCTGCAATTCTGGAATTTGAAGCTTGTAGTGCCTTGCTGGCTAAAGGGCAAAATAAAGAAGTAAAGATGAATGACAACTTTTCACGTCACATGAAAAATCAAGGCTTATGCACCAGAGAACTTCACCACAATTGATTCGTATCCTTTCAGCCTATGTCTCATCCTAAAATTGCATTAAAATTAAACTCTCTGTTTCTAATTCTCATCCAGTGGAGCTTAGATGAACCGCAGATTTTAGATGGGGGTTATGTTATGGGAATTGTTTTCTTTGCAACATAAAGCACCAAGAATGGGAAACAGTAGCACTTTGGGGGGATTCTTTCTAATTTCTTTCCTTTTTATTCCTTTCTATCCCACACAGCAGAAATGCAATCTAATTGAGTAGCAGGAAGACAACCTACATTAAGTTAACAAGTGAAGAAAAAAAGTCAATCTTTCTGGCTTTGAAGGAATTTATACCAGGAGAAAAACTGTGCCTGCAATACAAAGCCAAAAGATATCAACTATCCTGAGAGAAGTTTTCACAACAAAGAACATAAACTAGCAAAAAAAA
>NW_008245870.1:0-1926 GCF_000691975.1 Corvus brachyrhynchos
GGCATGGCTTTCCCCAGGTTGTTCAGCCCTTTACAGCCACTCGCTTCCACCCTAAATGCCATTCCACTGCTCGCTCTGAACGAAATACCCGCGCAGCCCACAGAATGCAAACCTGGGCAGCAGCCATCGGTCCCTGCCTGACAGAAAAAAACACGCAAGTCAGCAAGGGAAAGGTAGAGCGTTTCAAACCTCTGCTGGGCACAAACTTTCTGCTGTTTAAAAGAACAAACCCAAACAGATATGAAGAGTCAGGAACTCTGCAGCAGTGGGACATTACTGCTGCAGTGTGTCTAATTCCCCACAAAGAATGTGGTGACATTGTGAAGCTATAGAGGGGAATACCAACTGTAATACATACATGACTCTTTTGGGGTCTATATAATTTTCAAGATGCTTTGGGAAAATACACACACTTTCAATAAAGAAAATGCCATGATCTTAGAGAGGCTTCTATAGACAACATCAGCAATAGAACATCTTTGCTGATCTTTTAACATGAAAAGTACATTGAAAATTGTGACCTGACATTATATAATTTCTGGGGTTTCTTTACTCATATGACTGACCCGGAGTGAAGTTACTTTCTGGGATTGTCTAAAAATGAGTGTTATCCCAAATATTCAAGTCATCTAGTCAGTAGATCTATAAAAACCAAAGCCAGCTGAAGAACGGTTTGGAAAGTGACAAGAGGATGGACGTAACAGATATGGGGATTGCTGGGAAATTCAGTGTGGATTTGCTTTGTTTTAAATTCATAAAAACATCTTTTGCTGAATTCAGTAGCAGTGCTAATTGTATCTGCATACCCAAGTGAAATTAACACCAAATGCTGGGTTTGTTTTTGATGATTTCTTATCAGAAAAAAAGGAATTTTAATTTGTGATGTTCTTTTTGTCTTTTTTTCTTTTTTTCCTCCTGTAATAGAATAAGATTTAATGTAAGATCCACAGGAAGATTCCCTTATCAGACAGAATTTGTAATGTGTGGTTAGACTACACACTAGAATTCTTGGCAACATTTGTAATTCTTAATGATTCTTTTAGAATAACCCAAAAGACAAGGTAAACCCAATTAAGATACATCAATCAAGCTTAAGAGAAGCTTCCTGAGGCTGAAAATCCATTTTCTCTGCTGTTGTGCTCCTGGCAGGGAGCTCAAGCACCAACTAGACACCTCATTGTCACTCCTCACTATTACAAATTGAGCTGATCTGAGCTGCACTGGGAAATGGCAAAGTCTGAGCAGAATCTGCTTAAATTTAGAGCACATTTTATATTCCTTGCAATTCACATGGACTGCCTGGTTCGTTTGACTAACGATGAAAACCAGTGAAAAAGTCAAAATAGCACACACTTACGCAAATATATTACAGAATTTGGAGACTGTCACTATATAGAAAGAGTTGTTACTATTTCTAGTAGGAATAGTTATTGTCTACCGCTTACTTTGTAGTACATAAACTGCTATTTCAGCTAAATCAGACCTAAATTATTTCCTTGTTTCTCCGTGAAAACATGCATTTAAATGATCCAGTAATATTTGTGAAAGGCATTATAAATGTTTATCACTATTTTTACGGGTATTTATTTTATTTCATTTCTAAAATTAATACCAGAACCTTTGTTTCACATTCGATCCTCCACCAAATACTGACAAAATGTTTCTCGCCGTCCCCTCAGGCGTTTCGCGCCCTTTTTGCCCACCGCGCGCTTCCCGCCACAGCGTGAGGGGGACGAGCAGGATGAGAAGGATGATGAGGAAGGAGCGAGGAGGAAAACTCCCCGATCGGCGCCGCGTACCTGGCGGCTCTGCGAGGGGCGCTGCTGGCGCTGCAGCCGGCCCGGGGCGTCGGGAGGGTGAGGGTTCGCCTCAGCGGCGCCCAGCCCGGGAACAGCAGAAGGAGGAGAAAAACCCAGTGGTGGCTGC
>NW_008245871.1:0-1935 GCF_000691975.1 Corvus brachyrhynchos
GCCTAGCCAGTAAAAAGCTGTGAGTATTCCACACAAAGGCTATTAGAATGTAACTTTTTTTTGCTATGCACAATCTGTGGTGAACCAGAAAAGGCCCTTTTATTCCTGCATGTATCACCCTTCAGAGGTGAACAGGATTCAGAGCCAAAAACACCACAAGAAAGCAGAAGAGCAAGGTACTTACTTGTCAGTAGTGTCTTCTCGTGTGGAACTAAAGCAAACACCTCTGCCCAGCACCTCACACAGACTGTGTGCCAACAGCACACTGCATCTGTTCACAAACCACCATTTTTTTGTAAATGATCACATCTGAGCCTGCTTTTGTTACTTGGGGAAACCCATCTTTTCATCCACTAGTTGTGGACACTTGCTCTTCACTAAAGGTGGCCCTCATCAGCACTGCACACCCCAGTTCTATCCTGCCTTTCCCACCTTCTCTTTTTTCCCTGCCTTTACCCCAGGTTCAAGGGCCAGAGCATCTCATTCCTTGATGCACACACACCTTCTCCAGCAGAGCCCAGCACTGCTGCCCCCACTTCCCCTGTGCCCAGCCCTTGCCACCTGCAGGGAAGTGTTGAGTAGAGTTTTGCATCAAAGGCAATGGGAAATTGCGGTGAGAAATGGCATAGCCTAGCAGCATCTCCCAGCACTCCTAATGAAAAACAGTGCAGGAATTGGTGAGGCCTAAAAGATTTTTAGAAAATAAATAGTTTCTCTGCATCAGGGTCTCACAGGAGGTGGGTCTGGGCTTTTTTTTTGCCATATTGAGAAATAGAGATGGAGAAAAGTATGAGTGGTCATCTCAGGGCATGGCACAGAAGAGGTAGTTATGATCTTGAGATGAGAAGACTTCATTCAAAGGGACAAATAAAGCAATGAATTAAGGTATCCTGGTGGCAAAAGGGCTATTACATGTGAAATAAACAACTTTAATGAGGTTGCAACCCTGGATTTATAGTCCCATCTCCATGTGGAGGATTCAGGTGCGTAACTCCATTAGCACTAATGGGATGTGCACAATTAAAGCCCCACACAACAAAATGAGACTGCTGCTATTAAAATCAGCCATGAACAACCTTCAAAGTAGTTCTCCCATTTAGCTCAGCAGAGTGATCCAAAAGAGAGAAGCTCATTTGTAGTTGAGCTGATCACTTTGCAAGGTGGTCAAGTATGAGCACTTGCTGTGAATTCTCTGTGTGGTAGATATGAATGAGTTGGATGCTACTTCTGCCCTGGACATTTGAGATCTCCTCTGCCAGGAATAGGTTTCTGCTCTCCATGAATGGTCAGTAAAACTGTTGGCTCCAGTCACCATCAACTCTTGCTTTCAAACTGGGGAAGTGTTGGCACAGAGGATATACTGAAACTTCTGCCCTCCCTCTAGATTCCTTGGCAGGTTGCATGGAATGGCCACAGGCTGGGCAGAGCGGCTCAGTTCAGACACAGCGAGTTCCCTGAGGCTCCCAGCCTGAGGGCTGTCTGTGCTATGCACAGCACAGAGAAAGTGCTCCAGGCAGCTGGGGTATCACAGTCCAGCGAGGTGACTTATCTCAGGCAATGATTCATGCCTCTGAAATACTTGCTCCCAAAGCCAGCTCTGGGCTGGCCCATGCTCTAGCACAGCAGGTAATTAGCTCTGGAAAAAAAAGCCTCTGGGAACTCAAAATCAACATGACACAGCATTGAAGATACTCTGGAATATCACTGGGACAAAAAAATTGCCTCACACATACAAAATACAGGACAAAATAGCTCAGTGCTTTAAATCTGCAAATGTCTCACCTGTTCTCAGGAGCAGAGCACACATTATACACCCAAGTGACAATAGGCCAGCTGAGACCCTGGGATGCTACTTGTTTACCTGCTATTAAATAGTGCCACCAGGCAGCCATCTCCAGTTGAAAAGGGCAGCAGTTTATACTACCAGGTTTTTTT
>NW_008245872.1:0-1861 GCF_000691975.1 Corvus brachyrhynchos
AAAAAAAAAAAAAAAAAAAAAAAAAGAAAAATGTAATTACTAATTTCTATATATAAGTCCACTCATTGTCATGTGGGATGGGTGCATGTTTGTCTCATGCATGTTTATCACGTAGCAATTACTGAGGCACAAAAGAAAAGTGACGTTTTCATTGTGCTGCAGTCCTGAAACTGCATGGAACATGAAGCAAAAAACCTGCTCTCAAATTTACATGTCAGTGCTTACTGTTGAAAGAACGATATCACGATTTAATATAGCAAGTGCTTAATTATTTCTGTGTAACATTTCCCCACATTTAATATTACTGTCTGTCTGGAGTGGCTGTTGACCTAGTTTTCAATTAATTGCAGTGAGAATAAAAAAATGCCTTTAAAGCAGTGATTTTTTTTCCACTGGATTACCCATGACAACTGAAATGGTGAATTCATAACTGATAAACTTTGTTGCCACCATCAATAGTGAACTTGACATTATTACACAAAATCTTACAAAACACTAATGGCATCAGAAAATATACAGAATGTGGAGAATATTCTGTGATTCTGTGAACAACCAGTATGCCTCTCCAGTAGATAGCATTTTAATATTTCTTTGAATATTTCACATAGGTTTAATCTTTGTTCAAAATTTAACTGCTGGAGTAGAACAAAAAGAAGACAACATGGTAGTGACAATGTCCCTTTCATATAACAAGCTTTGGTTCAATTCTTCAGTTATCTTTTATTTTAACTCATTTATCTTAATCTTATTTATCTTAACTCCCACTGAAACCCAGGAGAATCTAAATTCCTCTGTAAATATGATGCCTAGAAGTCAGAACCCTACTCAAAAAACCTAAAACTGAGGTTCTCTGCTGCCTGAGGGGATTCAAGCCCAGTATTCTCAGAGACTGAGCTGGTCCTGCCTACATCCAGAGTCAAAATACCACTCTCCCATATATAGAATTTTGCTACCATCAGATGATATAATGATTTTATAACTGTATTTGTTTCATCAATTTTATTATGGATTCAAGGATTTTAATGCTAATAAGACACACAGATGGAAACTAAAGTCAACAGATGGTAAATACTCCCAAGTACCTGTGACCTCTCTGTTGTGCATCCAAGCATAATTCCTTCTACTTTTTTTTACTTTTTTTAATGTTTTTACTTTTTTCCCCAGAAACACCTCTCAAAGTAAACATTAAAAGAACAAATGGCTAGCAATTAGGTTGTTGCTGACACGTCAGAATACAAGATGACTGCGTACAATTTAAATAGCATGCAGACTGTAACTTACAACATTAGAGACATTTAGTGTATGATTTTTTTCAGCACTGTAATAGCTATGGACTGTATTCAGCACTTGCTGGTAAAATTAGCCTCAGCTAACTGTATGTTATTTGTCTGTCTCTATTTCATTATTCACCACCATTTTTTGTTGATATCTACACTGTTAGCACCGTGTGAATCACCTTAAAGCAATTTAATCAGCCAAGTTCTCCTGTCATTTAATCCTGGTAAATTTAGGCTGCCCTGGTATTAAGTGAATGCATAATGTAGCTCAATGGATGAAAATTAAAGGAGATCATGTTGTTATACAAATTTCACTCTTATTATTTGGATTTCAAGTTGGTTGTGCTTTAGTAGGTTTTCCATCCTGCATAGCTCACTTTGGTGACAAGGGGTAACAATGGCCATAGTAGCTGTTAGTGTGATACAACTCACAGATACCACCCTCTGCTGTCAGACCAGTTATTATTCCCCATAAAACTACTTTTAAGTATGCAAGTCAAGCTTGACAATATTGTCATGGTCAGCCATGGACATATGCAAATACGTAAGAAATAGTCTGGATTTTTATTAAAAAAAAAAAAAAA
>NW_008245873.1:0-1964 GCF_000691975.1 Corvus brachyrhynchos
ATTTTCAGTATCAGGAAGGTGTTTAATTGTCTTACCTCTTTGTAACCTCATCTTGAAATACTAGTAAATGGAACTGGATGTGAACCATGTTTCTCAGGTAGCCTCGGGAGCTCAGCATTGCTGCAGCCAAACACCAGTTTGGATACCTCTGCTGGGGGCTGAAAAGGTTCAGGACTAGCACTGCATAGCTCAGAGGTAAGGAAGGCTCTTGGCTGCAAAGCTCAGGTGCCTCCTCTGAGAGTGTGAGTGAACTGTTCTGTTTCTGCATGGCCTTCTCCCAGGTCTTACAGGTGCAAATGACTGAACTGCATTGAACTGCACTACTTGACAGTTTTGAACAAGGTCCTTTAGAATCTAGGCTATTAAGGCTCATCAGTTGTCATAGCAACCCTGTATTGTATGGATTTATATTATGAAGCTGTAATAAGGCTGTTGCTCATCCCTATGAAATGAGGCATAAATCACTAATGCAGCTTCTCAGTGACAGGACTTCTTTAAGTATTATTCTGACAGAGAAACTGATTTGCATTAAATGACATTTCTGTCAGCAAAGACGAATGATAGGAGTGAAACTTTCTACAGGTATGCTATAGGCATTTTTATTTGTAACCCTCTGTAAAGTCACCTTCTACACTGAAATAGTTCGTGTCATTAGAAGCTCCAGGGGAGGTTGTGCAAGGAATTACTAAACTCAGGTAAGATGTGTGAAGCCCTTGCTCTTGGCTTGTCTCGTGCAGGGAATGCTGCACAGCAATCGAATGCTGCTCACATCAAGGCACATGGAGAACATATACACAGATGATTAAATATTGGATTTTTTGTTTAATGTTTGTTCCTCGCTGACACAATTCTTGTGTAGAACAGTAGCTAATGTACCTTTTTGTCATTGCTGTGCAGACAATGCAGCTGTGCAAACATGGTATACTGAGATTTCTGTAGGGTGCAATTGATCAAGAAAGTGAAGTCACACAGAATTACAGACATCTATCAAATGATTAAAAATTAACTGCTGGCAGGTTTCAAAATGTAATGCTAAATATGCTAGGCATGGTTTATTGTGAAGGGGAGTTGTGTCCAATTTGCTGATAACTTGTAAAATCCCCATCCTTGAAAGTTTTCAGGACAGATTTTATACAAAGCCACAGTGATTTGACATAGCTTTGAGGAAATTTCTGCTTGGAGTAGAAACCTCCAAGGTTTCCTTACAACCAACATTTCGGTGGTACAGATGGAAAAAACCCTAAACAAATAGCATTTTAATTAAGCAGACGGTTTTGCCTGTCTGCTTTGTATACCAACAAATCTAAGTGCCACCACAACACCTGCAACAGAGCATTCAAGGGTGTTATGAAAGCACTCTGTGGTGCAAGACATCTCTAAGAAAGCAAATGTCAGTCCTGTCTTCCAGAAGGGCAAGAAGCAGTGTCCAGACAACTATGAGCCTTACCACAATTCCTGGGAAAGTGATGGACAACTAGTCCTGGAAACCATTTTGAGATACGCGAAGGACAAGATGGTGATCAGGAATAATCAGCATGGACTTACAATGGGGAAATTGTGCATAATGAGCCTGATAGTTTCTACAATGAGATGTCTAGCTTGATGGATGAGGGGAGATTCATGGATGATGGGAGATTCATGGATGTTGTTTAACTCAGCTTTAGTAAGGCTTTTGACACTCTCTCCCATAACATCCTCATTGACAAGGTGACAAAGTACATGCCAGATAATTGAACAGTAAAGTGCTTTGAAAACCACCTGAATGACTGGGCCCAGGGGGCTTAAAGAAGAGAAAGCTCAAGAGGGATCTTATCAGTCAACATAAATACTTGATGGACCTTGGGAATGAAGAGGAGGGAGCCAGACTCTTCTCTGGAGTACTCAGTGACTGTAGAAGAGGCTACAGGCACAAATTGAAACACTGGAAATTCCATCTGAATAGAAGAAATTATCTTTTTTTTTTT
>NW_008245874.1:0-1964 GCF_000691975.1 Corvus brachyrhynchos
CATAAAGTTAGGGCTCAGCTGTTTGCTGAGAGCGTAGGAGAACCGTGAGACATGAGAGACTCAGCTGCAGGATGGTGACACCGGGATATTTACAGCAGCCTGAAACTGGTGCAGGAAAAATTCCCAGGCATTACTTTCAAATACTCTGAGTTGGATTGGGACCTTTTCCATAAAAATCCTCCTTTGCAGCAGGTGAAATTTGGGAGTGATTCAATGTACAAGGGATTCAAAAGAATAATTGTTCACAATAGCTATCCCAAAAGAATTTTTCATCATAACAATTGGAAATCTCTCCAAAAGGTATCACCGGTAGTTCGGACAAACATGAGCAACAGCAAGCTCATGAGCTGCTGAAGCTCTGTAAAGGGGTAACAAATGTTTGGTGTTCCAATTTTCTGAACAGAAGTGCTTGTGCCGCCCCTTAGACTCCTAGTCCTGTGTTCAGAGGATGAGATCACTATGAGGATGCTGAGGTTCCTTTGCTGCTGTGTTCCAAGTACAGAGCTGGACCGTGCACCCATGTTCTAACTCCTCACAACAGGTGTACATGGACATTTCTCAGACCTGCTCCATGTCTGAAATCAAAAGCTCGGCGTAAAAAGCTCACTCTTGAAAGCAAATACTTCAGAGTACCTTTTTCCAAGGAGTTACTGAATTGGGGCTGGGCAAGTTTTAGAACCCACTGTGTTTCAACGACCTTCTTGCCTGAGCAAGGTGCACTGCTGGGGCTAAGAGCCATTTCTATGCATGTGTTCTCTAAACTCATCAACAAATAATTCTCCTGCATATTTAAATCCTCTTCAGCTGGACCCCACTGCAGAAAGTGCTGAGCCTCTACACAAAGTAAATGGGAAGTCAAAATTATTTTAAGACAGCAAATAATTTGATGCAAGATGTTCAAGTGTTTTGAATTTCAAATGTTCATTTCAGATTGTGATTGCTTCTCTTCTTGGAGTTTTCCTGGCTCCTGCTCTTGCCAACCACGTAAGTATAGAGCTACACACAGCTACTCACTGCTGCCACAAGAACTACTGGCTTTAGCTCTCACCTCTGAGAAATCTATTTCTGGAAGTGAAGCTGCATTTTTAAGTTTGATATTTAGAAGAAAACTTCTTTTTAATTTTTCTATGATAATGAAGAAATTATTTCCATGCTTGATGTATCAAGGGAAAAAGACAGTTACCATACATGGAATCAGGAAAGTCTGTCCTGAGATGAGCATAAACACTGAAAATAATGATGTGGAGAGAAACAAATATTAACGTGATCGATCTGACCACAAAATACAGTAGAATACTGTAAGTAATCTGGCACCAGCAAGATCCTGCTGGGGAAAGAACAGGAAGGGATTATTTTGATTACTTAAAAAGTAAAGGCTTCCCAGTCTTCATTCTGAGCCAAGAAATTTTCTCCCCTTTAATCTGATCTCCAAGAGCAATAATTTCCCAAAACATGGCTACTAGAGCTAATGCTTTATTGAGTGAAACACTACTGGGAATCCAGGAAGCTAAATCCTTACCTCTTTTTATCTTTTCCAAAAATCAGAACATGGAGAAAAACTTCAATGGGCAGCCCAGTGAAAACTCAAACCACTCTGACACCAGGGTCAGCACCAACCCAAAGGAGGGGTCTGAGGCCTGGAAAACCATCTGGGACTTCAAGACTGTAAGTAACTGCCACCATGGCACAAGCAAAACGGCAAAAGGGACACAAGTTTTCTAAAAACCACCAAAGCAGCAACAAAACTTCATCATATTTTAGAGGAGATGCTTGAAAACGCGCTCCTTCAGCCTCGGGACTGTTTCTGGTGTCCTGTGTGCTGCGCTGAGCTTTTCAGCAGCAAATTCCTTCACCTGCCCTCAGCAGGAGAACACATCATACACGTGGCATTACAAGGTCTCTCATCAGCCTCCATGACACATTTACCTAAACAATATAATTGAAAGGACAATATTTTTCTTTCC
>NW_008245875.1:0-1968 GCF_000691975.1 Corvus brachyrhynchos
AATTATAATATTTTCCCACACTAGAACTAATATAATTGCTAGTGCCTACAATGCCTGAAGTACAACAAAAAAAGACAGAGGAAAAAAAATTAGTTCATTTACAAGTTATTTCAGCCAGACAAACACTTAGATTTTCTTAAAATGAGTTCAGCACATAGAGTTGAATAATCACTTCCTGAAAAGTTCAAGCAACCAAACTGCTTCTTAAGAAATTTAAAAAATGAACTGTGCAAACTAACTTGTATTCAGCAACCATTTTAACCCTCCAGCTTGGGACTGATGAAATATTAGTAGACGTACTTTACAGTACACAGATCACTTTTTCTGAGTCTAGCAGATGATTTCTTCTTTAAAGTTTAGCAGAAATGGCACAAGCAAAGCAATGGGAAATGTATTTCTCCAGGAGCTGGAGGAAAGCCAGCAGGGCACCTCAGTGTTGACACAGGTACCAGAAGAACAGTTTTCAGTTCTCTCAATTTTTAACTACTGCTTTTTTACCCTCACTTTATAATGGTTTCTGTTATGAGTGCTGTTCAGGTCAGTCCTCTGCTTAGCATTCATGCACAGTGCAGACTAGGAAACAGTTCAAATGCATGGTGAGGGGTTAGTTGTGTGGGCTTTGTTAGAATGTCTGTGTTTTAAACCTGAGTGACCAAGATTCTGCCTGTGATTCATAAAGCATGGTACAGTTCCTGGCATAGAAACTTGAAATGGTGAGCAACTACCCTTGTGCTGAATAACACATCCCTTCAGCAGCTCCACTTATTGCACTTCCTAGCAGTTCCGCTGCCTACAGCGCTGGACACTGGGAATGCTGGTTCATGGGGCAGGCAGAGGTCTGGTGGGGTAACTGGGCAGGCATTGGTGCGAGATAAATTCTTTTCTGACTTTCTCATGCAACCACTTGTGAGTGAGGGGCAGCTGGGGCCTTCTGGATCTGGAACAGAAACAGGGCAGCACAGGCAGTTGATAGGGAGATTTAAAGAGGAGCCAGGCCTTCACCAGTCCCCTGCCTGCTGTACAAAACCTGGCAGCTGTTGGAGGAGGGAGTTCCTTTCACGTATCAAAGAAGAGTTGTTTGTATGAGTGGACATATTCATGTGCCCACCTCCCCTTTCCTGAAGTTTCCATTAATACGCAATGGCATGGGGTAGATTCATAATTTTGTTTCAATTAAAACAGGTGGTGTGAAATATTTCAGTTTGTAGAGAAGCCAAGGACACACTGCCTGTTTGGCCAGATCCCTCCCTTCCTATGTGAATTAAAAATTGTTTTCTGTTTTCTTTTGTCTAGAAGGATGGGTGTATGTGCATAACTGTCCCACCGAGGCAGGATGGAAAAAGTCCGCTTAAATTTTTAAAGCATACACCCATTCCATAGATTGCTCACCCTGGAGTAAGCACATTTATTACCCCTTACGCCCTCCATTATATTAATTTAGAAGAAAGAAAATGTCAGACTTTGACGATTAGATTTCCTATTTAAATGGCAAGTGCATGGGGTAAATATTAGGGCATTTCTTATCGCCCTTTCTGGGAGTGGGAAAGGAGGGGAAAGGAGGAGACAGGAGCCCTTTGTGACTGTGCTTTTGCCTGTCAACAGTTACCTGGTTTTTTCTTCCTGAAGCTCTCACTTGTGTAAAAACAGATAATTATAAAGATACATTTTTGTCTGTATACATATACATCCACAGTTTATGGTGTAAAGCTGCTGTGACCCTGTCAGGGTCAGAGTCTGACATGGATGAACTTGTGCCATCCACTTTGTGGGGATCAGGACTGAGTCTGACACCAAGCTGTACGGCCTGACTTTAGGGATATATGCAGCAATGCAGTGGAAAGAGAATGTGGTGTTCAGTCTGTGTCTTTAAATCTAATACTCAGAAAGCTATTTTCCCCCTAATTCCATACAACTAATGCTAATCCATGCTTGCGGGAGTGGGAAAGATAGAGGAGAGGGGAGAGAAAT
>NW_008245876.1:0-1964 GCF_000691975.1 Corvus brachyrhynchos
GAAAGGGAAAGGGAAAAAGAAAGAAAATAAAAGATACCCATTTGACTACTAAAACTTCAATGAACTACAGAACCAGACAGAATATTGCTTGATTATATGAATTTATGAGAATTGGGTTGTACTTGGGCACTGTCTTTTAATAAGCAATCTAGGGCTTGATTATGCAATAGTTGTGAATTCCAATCTCTGATTTACCCAATGAGAATAGATGCAGAGTGAAGCACAGAATCAGAATTGAGGTTTAATTTTTATTGTCTCTATACTAATATTTAATTTCCTAGTTATATTGACCATATGTCAAGGTTTACTGGGCACTTATGCTTCTTTCTGAGTACAACATAAAAAAAGAATATCTAAGAAACTATCTCACTAGAAACTACTCCTAAGCAAAACTATGATACACCAAGAGCTATTGAAACACAAGTGATAACCCCTACTGTAAGAGTATTTCACCAAGCCTTAATCCAGTTTTATCTGGTTTTGAAAATGGGAACATCAAAAGAAATGTAGAAAACAAGGTATGTGATAAACCAATCTAATTAATCAGATTTTCAAAAATAAGGATCATTAAGTGTGCGAATGATAAAGTACATTTTCTCCTCTCAGCTCTGTCCTCTTTACTTGTGAAACATGTCTTAATATATGCATGTCAATCTATTATTGATTTAATAGAATTATGTTATTTTTTCAATAAATATTACCGGCATTTCTGAGTGTGGCACCTTAAGGCAAAAACCCCTTGCATTCCAGCTATTAGATATGATTTATATATCATCAATTATTGATTTACTGTTCCATCTAGATAGTGTAATAGTTGATTTGAAATCTAGCAACCATTAAGAAATTTATTACTGTCAAGAGAATACAATAAGTGATAGGAAACAGCTTAGTCAAATAAAAGAAATACAGTCTGCACTTCTTCACTAAATGAAAATTCCTGTAACTGCTCTTAGGACAGTAGTGAGTCATGTGATGCAGCAAGGTCATACAAGAGAACACCATCCCAAACAGCTGAACACATATATGAATACTATAAACCAACAAAATGTCTGTGCTAGCTGTAGGCTCTGAATTTAAACATGATGTGAAATTATAGGAAACTCAGCAAACACGCAACAAAAAAAATGTTATTTAAAATACTCTGAAACAAAGAGCATGTTGGAAAAAGCAGCAGGACAGTTTAAGATGAAATTCTCACACCTGTAACTTCTCAAACAGGAAAAGATTAGTGCTTGCTCTATTGACAGCTGGTGGCAAAAACATTCAAGTTTTCCACTGCTAGTCTGCATCTTTGTTTCGAAAAGTTCTGGAGATTTTGTAGTGCCCTTCAGGTACTGGCAGCCTCTCAGAAGAGACACAAATAGGAAAATCCTAGGGCCACATAAGTTTTTCAGGGAATGCCTTCCGGCATTTGAAAATGTGGATTTACCACGACCCAGGTTCTGTCCTGGTTCTTTCTTGTGGGAAAATACCTTTGTGCTGAAGTCATACAGTACTGTGTGGGGAAACTGTGACAGTCTTGACATGTTGTTTCACTTCTGCCTTTTGTATTTTTGATAATGAGGCTAAATAACACTTTATTTTGAGAAATTCAATATTGCAGTGAATTACTTGCTACAAATACTAGTATTAGTCTGACTCTATAGGCACTCTTCATGCAGAATTCCTTCTGAAACAATAGAAATAATTGTTCAGAATTGCATTTGAGTAGCGTGTCTAAGACTTTCACAGTGCCTCTGTAAGTTAGAATGGATTTGTAGGAGTAAAAGCTGGTTGACCAGACTCCGTAAGGGTATTTTTTTATTTCATACATTTTATCATTGTATAAGGGATTTGCAAGGCTGCTAATTAGAGGTATTTTAAAACAGCTAAAATTCTTTAACATCTCACTGTTTTTTGAAGGTTAAAAAGATATCTTTGTAAGATACCTGAGTAGATATAAAAACCCCAAAAACCAATAACCC
>NW_008245877.1:0-1954 GCF_000691975.1 Corvus brachyrhynchos
CACATTTGGAAGCGTATGCTCTGCTGAAAATGGATGAGGTTTAAGATCCCAAGCCAGTTCTAGTTTGAAGGTCACTGCCCACATTTATCACCTCTTAAAGGCCTTCCCAGAATCCATAAAAGAAAGGCTTTTCTAGATGCTTCCTGAGAGGAACACAGTAAATTAAAACTTGGTACAAGTCAGCAGCTTCCCAGATGGCTTATCATCATATTTAAATCATTGCAGCAAGCCTCTCTTTTCCCTCGGAAGGCAAAACAGTGGAATGGAACAGGATGAAGAATCTAAGTATATGTTGAAATTTTTTGTGTGTGTGTGTTGAGATTTTACTAAGAAACAAACATTTAACTTGACTCATAATTGGGGAACTTGCTGAAGTGTGCTATTAATCATCTTCTCCTGCTAAGACTGCTTTCCTGAAGCACGGCCTGAGGACAAACCACAAACCCCTTAGACAAAACACTGGGAGTGCAAAAGAACTGCTCCAAATGAATCATTCAAATAAATATCCAGCTTGAGAGCTAAATTTGAAAGCTCACTTATATCCTGTAAATATATGCATTTTCAGATGTAACAGAGGTGTCTTTTCAAACAAGAGGTGTGTGCATAAAGCAATAACTGCAGAGCATAGCGCACTAATACACTCTATGAAGTCAAAGCTAACAAGTTATAAAGAGACTGAAACTTCTTATTCTCTATCCCACAAGCCTGAAGGAATAAGATGCATTCAGTTTACTTTATTAAGAAAGGATATTAAACCAATCAATCCAGGAACTAGCACGTCTGTGAATCAAAAAAAAGCATTGCTTCTGCATGTTGCAACACTCTAGATGTCCTTTAAATTAACTTCTAAATCACAGAAGTACCCTATCTTGAATCTGGTCTCCAGAGCACAGCTGTATGAAACACTCGAGGTAGCTTTTAAGTAAAACTTGCACATAAGGAAGAACAAATGGTATCCAACTGTATTTTGACACAAGCCACTTTCTGTGCATCAGGTTTGCTCTGAAGAATCACAGTGGAGCACAAAAGGATGCATCACAAACTCCCAGCACACTGACTGACTGGAAACTACATTTTGAAAGACTGGCCACTATATCCACTAAACTTTTCTTACTCCTACCTGGACTTCTTTAATTTCCTGAGGTTTTCTTTTAGAAGAATGATAGTCTTCAGAGAGAACAGACTACAAAGGTATGTGAAAGGAGCAGGGCTACAATAAATCCCGAGGAGAAATTTCCTGCGGAAGAGCACTAAGCAGTAGGACATGAAAGACGGGCAGCTTCTCAGATGCTGCACAAACCTGGAATTTTTTAGACCAAACACCCACAAAAATGGATGAGAAGTAATAAAGGCAGAGATAATACAGATGCAAAAACATGGCTATTAAGCCTCTTTTGCTCTGAATCACTGGCAAAGAAGAACTTGTTTGTGGTATTCTGGTTTTGACTTCTCTTGAGACACTTCCCATTCGTTAATTCAGAAATCTCACAGCTGTCACCAGGAGGGACAAGTGTGCCTCTCCATGTGACACAGAGACACCTTGCCACCCAGACAAGCTGTGCTGAGGGTCTCAGCACCTGCTTTGCCTTCCGTGGAAGCTGGGCCTCTGCTGGAGCTCACCGAGCTGTGCTTCTGTGGGTATCCTGTTACAGCCACCCTGGGCAGGAGGATTAAACAGAGCTTCAGCAGGGCTCCCCCAACATGTAAGTCACCAAAAGGAACAATCTTCCCGAGGGGATGTATGGCTGGGACACAGCACCCCTCGTGCTCCAGGCACTTGAGCAAGGCGGTGCAATTATGCTCTGTCCCACTCTCAAAGCTCATCTAAGCCTCGTGCTACTGCAGCAAAGCAGACTTGAGCCTATTGATTACATACCTATTTATGTTATGAAGGTACTTTACTATACAAAGTCTTTTTAAAAAAGAAATCCTACTTCTCTATGGAAAAAAAAAA
>NW_008245878.1:0-1951 GCF_000691975.1 Corvus brachyrhynchos
ATAAAAGTTCATAATGCAGCAGAGATACTGCAAATGCTTCTGTGGTTTATTGGTGGCATTGAAGGAACAGCTCATGTTAGACATAAAACCAGAAGCATTTTAAGTAGAAAAATAACAATATTGAAACCTTTACAAACGTCTGTGAAATCTGGTTTGTGATGCAAATGACACCTCTTTGTTTGATTGAATTCTTACATGCTCTGTGTTTTGCCCCTCTGTAAAGGGGGATGGTGGGAGAACACTGAAATGAGTCCGTGAAGTCTCGAAATTGCAGAACTGTGTGGGATTTAGGACCCACAGGGTTGTTGACAAGTATTATGCCATTGCACAGATCCCTTATACCAGAGTTACCAATGAAGCCAAAAATGAACACTTTTGAAAAAGTCCTTCTTCCGCACAAAAGATGGGAAACATCCTAAAAGAGGAGAACATCTCTTGAAGCAGCTCAGTTCTCAGAGAGGCGTCCCGATTTAAAAGTCCTGGGCTAAAACGCTGAGGGGCGCTTGTGGGAGTTTTTCCCCAGGGTCAGTACGCACCTCCTTGTTTGTTTAAGTGGCTGAGTGGCCGCGGATCCCGCGGCATTGCGGGTTCTGCATTCAGGGCGGGAGAGCTGAGGGAAGGAGCCAGGGCCACGCATGGAGCACAGGGCCGGGCCGGGCAGGAGCGCTGCCTGCCGGCTCCTTTAGCTGAGCTTGGCCGCCCCCTGAGCAGAGCCCGGCACAAAGCCCCTCCCGGAGTTCGGCCCCGGGCAGCGAAATTTGTATTTACAGTAGCACGGGCTGCCCGCAGTTTGCATTTCCCGGTGTTTGAGCTTGTGTTTGCTGCGTGTTTCACACCCTGATAATGTGTGTTGGAGGGGAAAGGGATGGGAAATGGGTTGTGGTACTTCCTTGCAGTGTGTTGTGAGTTCTTCGCTTGAGAGATTTAGGCCTTGAGAGACTCAGACCTTCTGCAAGACAAAGAGGGGCACGGGGCAGCTCTGTCCTGCAAGAAACCTCTTTGCAAGAGACATTTAGCTGAAGGACAAATGCACTGGCAAACCACAAGACTGTGAGCCTCCTTCTGAAACTTCTCAATACTTGAAGGAAAAGTCACTTCAGGAAATCTTAACAGGCTCTGTGACTGGCACGGGGAGTTTGCTGGCCCTTTGTACAACAGAATTCGTGGAATGATGGGTTTATGATGGAATTTTGGGTAAGGCTCAGAACTGGGATGCAAAGTTACCTGGAGTACATCATTCTGTTGTTAAAATAGAGTGCCTTGATAGAATCTCTTCCACAACTAGTGAAATACACATATATATCACAGTCCAGTCACACTTGTAGGCATCTAAGAATGACTCTAACATTACTTTAAGAGCACACCAATGATATTTTTACTTTTCTCCTGAGTCATTCCCCTTTCTTATGCACGGTACCGTGTGATTTATAAGAATTGGGATGTCTTCTAGTGATATGTAGTAACACACAGTTCAGCAAGGAAAAAGAAGTTTCATCTTGTTAATATTCCATATTTCATTTGGTTGCCTCAGTGAACCTTACATATGTATTCAGAGATCGTGCCTGTAGATGAATGTGGAGATAGAATTAGCAACAGAACCAGATGCAGAATGTTAAAAATGATCTGGAAAAGGTTTCAAATTCTTCATTTCTGTGACAAGAATTACAACTGGACAGGAAGATGGCACCAGGTACATGAATTGTAGTGGCACTTAGCTGTAACAATGGACAAGAAAGGTGAAAATTCTAGTCATTATTTTTAGAACTTCAAGGTCGTCATCACTCTCAGATGTTGCAGCATGGGGAACTAGGTAATTGTACCAGAACTAGATACACATTGGTTAACTTTACACAGTTTTTTCCATTAAGGTTACAATTCTCAGAATTGAAATTTAAGAATATATCTTTTCTATTTATTTCCTTTTTAAGACTATCATGCAAATAGTTTACAC
>NW_008245879.1:0-1954 GCF_000691975.1 Corvus brachyrhynchos
CCCCCCCAAATCTCCAATTTCTTGGTGTTGGCTCCAAAATGGATAATTTAGAGGGAGAACCACCAAAAAATGTACCAAAAATAGTGGAATTGGGTTAAAGGGATCCAGCCTGGAGGTCAGTTGAGGACCCAGTGTGGAGCAATCCCACTCTTTGAGGGAATGTTACATTTTTCTCCATGAAAATGGGGGAAATTGGGTGGTTTAGCGGCAAGAATTCCTATTTTAATTTGCCTGGGATATTCCTTATGGATGATCATTGGATCATCATCAGATAATCATTGGATCATTATTTGATGATGTCCCTCATCACATCCACAGGGAGGAAAATTGAGGGTTTATCATGAAACTGGGCTAAAACACTCTGTATTTGATGAAGTTTGCACCTGAATTCCAGGAATCTTCCAGGTTTCGGCTTGGAATTTCCTGATTCCTCATGAATCCCATTGTCTCCCGGCAGATATTCCCTGTCCTTCCAACAGCTCCTACGAGCTCTGCTCCCACACCTGCCAGCACACCTGCGGTACTGACTCCACCACATGCCCACGGCGGTGCCGCGAGGGCTGCGTGTGTCAGGACAGCTTCATGCTCAGTGGCGATGAGTGCGTCCCCATGTCCCACTGTGGCTGCAGCCACCACGGAGTCTACTACAAAGAGGGGGAGACATTCTACCCCACAGAGCAGGAGATGTGCCAGTGCCTCTCCGGTGGCACTGTGGAGTGCCAAAATACTTCCTGTCCTAATGGTGGCCCTGGGAAGGTCATTGATGGTGTCTTCCAGTGTCCCTCTCAGGTGCCTAGCACCTGCGTGGCCACAGGTGACTGCACCTATATCACCTTTGATGGGATGGTCTTCAACATCACTGGTACCTGCTCCTATGTCCTCACCCAGACCTGCACAGGTGACAACTTGACATCATTTATTGTCACAATCCAGAAGGAGGCACGGCAGAAGGGGAAGGTCTCCAGGATCCAAGCGTTGTCTGTGGAAGTCTATGGGGTCATCTTGACCTTGAAACAAGGAAAAGGGGCAGATGTCATGGTAAGGTGGCACTTTATGGTCCAAATCTCATGGGATCTCCCCTAAATTGGGTTTCCTTGATGGGAGGGACACCTCAGCCCAACTTCAAGCCCAGTCCATGCTCATCCCAACTTTTCTTTCTAAGCAAGGTCACTAAATGCGTTAAAACTTTGGTCGGAAGGTGTTTTCCCTAAATTTTTCGTTCTACCTCAATCAACCCCAAAACTGTATTTCCTTGATGAGGGGAGCCCTCCCCCACCTCCAGGACTAATTCATACTCATCCGAACTTTTCTTTCCAAGTGGGATCCGTAAATCTATCAGAATGTTGTTGGGAAGGTGTTTTCCCCAAATTTTTGGTCCCACCTCCTCACTGGAGGACTCTTCCTTCTCTATCCCAGGTGGATTCCATCTCCCACCACCTCCCCACCATCCTGAGTGAGGGACAGGTCCAGGTCTACCCACATGGGACAGGTGTCCTGCTCCGCACTGACTTTGGCCTCGTTGTCCACTATGACCTCGTCCAGCACGTGATGATCACGGTGCCCCAGATCTACATGGGGCACTTGCGTGGCCTCTGTGGCAACTACAATGGCCAGCGCAGTGATGATTTCCAGCTCTCCAGTGGCCAGCTGGCTCCAGATGCGACGGCCTTTGGATCCGCATGGAAAACAATGGACACACCTTGCAATGACACCTGTCCCAAGGATGAGTGTCCCACCTGCACAGAGGAAAAAGTGGCAATCCTCCAAAAACCCAACTACTGTGGCCTCCTCACGGCCCCCGAAGGTCCCTTTGGCTCTTGCCATCGCATCATTGACCCAATCCCGTATTCCCAATCCTGCATCCATGACCTCTGTATGACTGGAGGGGACATGCATGTCCTGTGCCAGAGTATCCAGAGCTATGTCACCGCGTGCCAAGATGCTGGAGTCACTG
>NW_008245880.1:0-1981 GCF_000691975.1 Corvus brachyrhynchos
CCCTGCTACCAAAACCCAAGCCATGCAAAACCAGTACAATGGTGCAGGCAAATCTGTAATCCTAGAGTAATATTGTTAAGAGACCATGCAAAACGTTTAATTTTCAGACATCATAAAATGCACAAATCTGTATTTTAATTATTTGGAGATGATAGTGTCAGCTTTTGTAATGTAAAACCAATCCTGTCTTACTGACAAAATATTTTTTACTTACTGAAAATACTTTCTCCCCTCCCATTCCTTACACCAGTTGCTCTTTGCACTGTTTTGAAAGCAGTTGCCTCTCCAAACAGCATTTTTTATGAATGAGGAAGAAATGTGTTGTCATCACTTCCTGTCAGAGGAACAGGTGAGAAAGCTGAGCCTGCAAGGCACACGTGAGGTTTATTGGGTTGAAAGTCTGCCTCTGTGGGTGTGCATCTTGGTATGCTGGCAGTGGCATTTTTAGGGCAGTACAAGATACACATGGCTGAGATCCAGAGGCCCTAAAATCACAGGATCACAGAATAATTGAGGTTGGAAGGGATCCCTTGAGTTCATCTAGTCCAACCCTTCTTCTCAAAGCAGGGTCAACCTGAAAGGTTGCCCAGGACCACACCTCCCAGGATGGAGACTCCATAATGTTTTGGGCAACCAGTGTTGGATGACTCTCACAGAGAAAAAGCGTTCCATTGCACATAAGTGGAGTTTTCTGAGTTTCAGTTTGTACCCATTGCTTCTTGTCCAGTTGCTGGGTACTGCTGAGGAGACTCTGATTCTGTCTTCTTTACTACCTCTTCTGAGATACTGGTGTGCATTGATAAGATCCTTCTGAACTTCTCTAGGTTAAGAGTCCTGGCTTTCTCAGTAATTGCTCTCATGTGCTTGGTGACTCCTTTCTCCAGAAGAGCCTTGAAACGTCAGACCATGCACTCTCTCCCAACTCAAAAGCAGTGTAGCTAGAAGTTCCTTGCAGCCAGGCAATTAATTTCCTTTTGGAAAGATAATGATACTGCTGTAACAAGCAACTGCTGCATCTGGACAATACAGTGATTTCCTCCCCCCCACCAGTGTGAGTAAACCTAACCACTAAAGCTGTAATGAGCATGAAATTGTTTGAGAGCACTGCACCTCTGGGGCTGTTTGGGGAGCTAGTCAGTTGCATATAACCTCAGCTTGCTTTCTGCCTGTGAGCATCCCTTCTTCCAAGATTAGCTTTCAGGATTGCTGCTTTTTTTTCCAGATAACTTGCATTTCTTTGTTTTTGTTTGGGACAGGCAGCTCCCACTGTATCCAAGATCCTTTGCACCTAATGTTTTCTGCAGAAGAGATCCATTCAGCTAAAAATATGGACAAATGCAGGGTTAACATAGGTAAAACGTGCTAAGGTAAAAGAGAGCAACAAAGATGGCTCTGAAAGCCACTGGTGATCTGCCAGGACTGTTACAGGCATGTGTATTTGTCCAAGGTGAGGTTGGCTCCAAACTCTGTCAGTAGATTGGGAGGAGGCAGTAAATAGGATAGAACTTGTGTCCTAATACTGTTCATAGCCTGAATCTTCCAGTGTGACACAGAATGTGAACTTTGTGGGTCTTTGTATTGATGGGTGCTTGTAAAGCTCCAGTTGGACTGCCCAGCCTCAAGCCATCCTGTTTCTTAGCCTTTAATAATCATCTCAGGAGGATGCATGACCATGCCAGCAACATGGACATTTTGGTTTAGAATTGCTCAGACCTCTGCTTGTCAGGTGATCATGCACTTGGCTTCCTGACATTGAGTGCATGCATGCTTCCCTTCACCCTTCAACTATGTGAGAGAGCTGTCTAAGCCTTGCTGCAGCTCAAAAGCTACTTGGGTGGGTTCCCTTGTCAAATTGGAGTATTGTTGATCCAACATCACTGATAATACTGTTCACCAAATGCACATTAAAGAGGTCAATAAGGGACAAAACCATGTGCCATGGTTTAGGACAGTTTGGGTTTTTAGTTAAAGAAGGCTCCAT
>NW_008245881.1:0-1968 GCF_000691975.1 Corvus brachyrhynchos
AAAGAAGAGTGAGAAGAGTTCTGTGATGATTTTGGGGGGGGGGAGCAGGTCTGGAAGTTGATTTTAATTGCTCTTACAAAGCTATTTGGTAACACAGGCCCTAGGAATCTCAATGTACAGAACTACCCATCAGTTTTGGTTTGTCTCCTGTTCTAGCCTCCTTTCCATCCCACTCATCCTGTTCCAACAGCCTTCCCATCAGCTCAAACCTATTGTGCCATTGTTATTATTTTTGTTGTTGTTGTTAAATTGCTATCATTCCAGAAAGTGCATTCTTTTCTTGAGAGCTACTCTGTCTTGATAGGTAAAAAAATGAACTACTCACTTTTTCAAAGAAAAATTGAGATCTTCTGCTGAAAGTTTTGAGAAATTATGAAATATTATTCAACTTCTTCATAAGAAAAACCACCCAATTTTCAGCTGGTTCCTCCTAAGGTTCCATCTACACCCCAGTTGCCTCAATGGTGGGAATCGGTTTTTAAACCCAAGTTTAGTTTGGTTGACTGGTTCTTACAGTATGTGCAAATAGCACTGCTCTAAATATCCATTTTTCTAATAAAAACCAAGGGACAGATTCACAGGAGAGAATCCCCTGCGAAGAAGTTATTAATAAAAGGCAAACATTATGGTTGTTTTTATTGACTCCTATAGCAGTTGGTAGGTGCTGTCCTCCTGATAACCAGGAAACCCACTGAAAAATAAGAGGGAAAGAAAGAATTTTGGGAATTCACTTATAAAGCTTTAATTGAGGGAGTACATGAAAAGATTATAAAAATCTTCTTCAACTCCCAAAACTATATCTTCCTTAAAGTTCTAACTTAACCACACCATTCTGTGAAAAATTGTACTTACCTATCGCAACTCCTTTTTTTCCTCATGCAGAGGGTACAATCAGGATTCTCTCTTGTTTCTTGCATTACTACCTGTATCACTGCTATGTGTGCTAAACTCCGGGTCTTGGGCTGGTGTTGCAGCATGGAAGTGACCTTGACAGGGACAGGATGTTCCAAAGTTTCAGCTGCAGTGTAGCTCATATAAGGACTAAGATATTGCCAGCTACTGCAATTTCAAATCTACAGGAACAAGATAATCATGCAGCTGTGCATATTGAATGCCGACAATCACTTGCGCTCTGGTGATTAATTAAGAAGAGCTCAGAGTAAAAAAGACTCACTTAAGAATTATTAAGGGAAAAAAAACTCACACTCCCTCCTGCAACTTTTTTGTCTCCTAACAGCACAGTCTTGTCTTAGGCTGCTTTCTCTAAAGAAGAGAGGACGTGTCTGTTCAACTGTGATTCACAGGAGGCTTTTCACAGCTGACACAGGGAACTGCAAAGTGCCGTCTGCTTCAATTCTTTACCTCCTCAGACAATATCTGGTGGTGAACAGGTGCATGAGAATATTAAATACAGACAGAGTTATATCTTACTGCAGAAAAGGGAACACAAAAGGAGGAAAAAGCACCCAAAGAGATGAGTGTCCTCTAACGAGGAGCATTTTCAGTAGTCAGTGGGAACGTACCCAGTTACTTACTGCTCATTTTAGTTTGTATTGGTTGATCAAAGTTAATTCCTTCCTATTATCCAAGAGGCATTTAACTCTCCAAATGAGACTGGAAAGTTATTTCAGATGGGTAAGAATAGGGAGGCACTCTGTGAAGCCAACAGATATTTAATGTGTCTTGCTGTATCCCCACAGTACTATGAGATACCCCCACAGTACTATAAGGATATTTAGGCTCCAGTTCACAAACCAGCAATGTGATGCAGAGGTGCTGTGAAGCCATTTATCAGGGGATATGCATCAAACCAGTGCCTAAGCCCAGAAGTACAGAAGGGTGCAAACTTACATCTATCTTCTCACTCCACTGGAAAGGATTATAGAACCCTAGAATTGTTTGAGTTGGAAGTGACCTAGTTCCAACCCCCCTGCCATCAGCAGGGACACCTTCCACTAGACCAGGTTG
>NW_008245882.1:0-1992 GCF_000691975.1 Corvus brachyrhynchos
TGGTTTCGGTTGGCATCAAGGGTATAAAGAGGGCGCTGTTTTTGGCAATGAACGGATCTTCTGTGGGCATGCATGTCGGCTTTGGTCCCTATTGCTACAGACCTTCACATCCTCTTTAAACTGTGGTGCCCAGCACTGCACTCAAGACTCAGGGTGAGGCTGCACCACGGCTGAATCCAGTGAGATGTTCCTGTCTTTTGGCCGGCTAGTGATGCTGTGTGGTGCACACTGAGGTGGGGTTTGCCCTCCTGGCTGCCCGGGCACACTCTGCTGACTTACACTGAGCCTACTGTCCACAAGCAGTCCAAATCCCTTTCACCTGTGCTTTTTTTGTCAAGTCAAAACTTATTTTCTGGATTCACTATATACATATGCATGAAATTTTTGCTATGGAATCTTCAAGGAATTCCATGAAAAAATGGAACTTTTCATATCTTTTAAAGTTAGAATGTAAATTTGGTTCTATAGCCTAATGCAGATAGGTTCTTGTTCAGAACTGCATACAGTAAGAGCACAATGAGCTCTCTACTCTTTGACCACAGCAGGGCTCCTAACTTAGAGAGAGAAAGAGAGAGAGAGGAAGATTAAGCAAGAATATCACCGCCATGTGAATGGTGGGTCACCAACACCACCAGTGTGCTGCTGGTCCTTCTTCACCCTGGTTTTCTTGGTTGTGGGATCCCCAAAGTCATTCCTCTGGAGATACCACCTTTATATAGTCCAAATCCCGGGTATCCATGCGGTGCAAATGCCATTCTCATAACTTGAAGTGGCATGTGTATATGCACTTGTACCCTTTCCCATACTTTGCTTTCCTACATGGGAATTTTTTTCAGGCTATGTTACCCAGATCAGTCTCATGAAGCCTGGAAATTAGCATCTTCCTGTTGTTGCCATCTGCGTATGTCATGAGTTCTGCTGCAGTGGCTTAGCTTACGGGAACTTCCTTCTCTAACAATGTTGTGAGACATGCAACTGCATTCTTTAAATCCTCACAACCACCAACTCAAGAAACCTTTTGACTCAAGAGAAAGACCAAGCATGTAGAGTAATTAACGTGAGAAGTGAGAGAACCATTTAACTAATAGATGGTAGAATATTAATTAGTAAGAGAAATAAGTAACTTGTAGCAAATAGAAAGAGGATTTCTTTATTTTCTAAAATGTATATAAAGTTTGAGGTTTTGAGTATTGGTTCTAGCTTTGTGGATTTACCAGCTAGCTCCCATCTTGGCACAAATACGAAATAAACAAATACCTTAACTCTTTGTGTGAGATTGCTTTACTGCACACCACATGATAAATCCCACTTTTAGGGACAACAACAGGAGCAATACCTGGGCCGTACACCTGGTATATGGTTTAGTACTTATTTCATGCAGAAAATGTTTCCTTTTACTCCTTCTACAGTATGATGTATAGTTAGTCTCTCAGGAGTTAGCCCAAAAATCCTAGAATCAAAACTCTTGAGAAATATAAGCACTATAAATATAGCTCATCAGTTTTCCTTTCAGAATTCAAAACTATCAATAAATGTGTCTTTTTTTTTAATATTTATATATACATATTTCTCTCAAAGCAAGTTCATGCCGTGCAATACATCCAATCCAAAATGTTTTCTAACCTAGTGAAGAGGCAGGTGGAAAAAGAGCAGATGTCATTACATTGTCATAGTCTATTGCACTGTTGTAGGTGATCACATGGTGTAGTGAGGAGAGCAGTACATGGACCCTCCACTTGGGAAAATGGAAAATTCATGAATTATCTATCACATCCAATTTAAAAACCTACATACTTGGTCCTCCTTGGTCCTTACCAAGAAAGGAGACATTACCACAGAAGTTCAATAGTACCCTAATACTACAGTCAGCTGTTTCCCAAAATGCATGACAAGCTATGTTTCATCCTATTTTTATCCATTTTGCTATCATCACTGCTTTCTGAATTCAACATAAGATCCTACTGTTGGGGTCTCCTCCCCCTGCCATGTAGC
>NW_008245883.1:0-1972 GCF_000691975.1 Corvus brachyrhynchos
GGACTGTGCTGTGGGAGACGGAATCAAAGGCACCTCAATTTCCAGCTTCTAGTAAACTATGGTTTCGGTGGTTTAAGCAGGCAGCCTGGTCTGAGGGCACTAGTTGCAGCACTGTTTCCATCTCCATCCTTGAGAAAATCTCCTTCCTATGAACTCATAGGACAAGTAATAGAAATCACATCAGGAGACATCTCTGCCCTACCAGATCACAGTGGAGATCCCATGTCCTTTTTCATCATTGCATGTTTCCTCACAGAGAGATTTACATGTGCCCCCAGGGTACTAATGCTGGGTGTCTGTACTTGCTAAAAGCACTCATATTGGATGCATCCCCTTCCACCGGGCCTTATCTCAGGAAACAGAAGCCAGTTTAGCCAGTTTATGCATATGATACCTATTCTTCCAAACCAGTACAAGGTTTTGCCTGACTTCAGACTGTTGAAGGGAGACAGGGTATGTGGCTGCCTTGCCTTGGCCCCCTACCCAGCCCCCAAGGCACAGTATCTTTCATCTTTTCTCTTAGTTCTTTTGTGCTGTTGCTGTTGTACAGTGGTAATAGCTGTAAAAACTCAAAGTAATGTGAACAACAACTCCAGATGATGCAACTAAAAATATTATGAAACCATTTTTGATGGGTGGAAGAATTTTTTCAATTGCGTCTTTCCAAGTAAATGATAAAAAAAAAAAAAAGGCTTTAGGGTAGCCAGGCTCTTGCCTTTGCAAAAACTCAAAAGAAAAAATGTAGCTACATTTAAACAATAAACCATTTTCAAGCAGCAAGAGCAAATGTTTTTCTCTGTAAATCAGAAAGTGAGATGCTCCACCTGAAATTCACTTTTCATTTTTTTGGCTAAAATTATTCTTTGCATTTCTGTCAGTTTTGAAAATACTTCTGGTCAACCTAAAGACTGCCTTCTTTTGTGAATGAGCTGCTTGCAAAAGTGTTGCTTTTCCCTCACACTGTTTTAACATACAAGATGCAGTTTGTGTCCTCTATATTTACAAAAACCTAGTGAGCTCTTCTGAGTCAGAAGTTTTTCTTCATTAAGAAAAGGAGATTTTATTAAATAGCTAAGTGACATTTCAGTTTTAATCAATAACATTGCTGATAAATACAGAGTTGGTCTATTTGCTGCCTCCTTCCCAACACAAATTTTGCATGAGAAAAAGATGTGTCACTGGTGACAAAAGAAACAATTTTGTCATTAAGTACTAACTGTTTTTGATGGCTGTTAGTGTATATCCCAGTAAATAAACATAATTGTGGAGCATACTTTAAAGGCTTACAAATTATCTTTTCAAGTTTTAACCCTATTGTTTAAATTAAGTTTCCATATTCATCACTTGATTTCACACACAAAGAAATGCTTTGTCTAAAATTTAGCCAGCTTTTACATCAGAGATTATTCTCTGTTTATTCTCCTCTGAGATATCTCAAATTCATTCTCAGGATGGGCGCAGTGGCTTCACTGCTATTGGTAGTTTTTCTCATTCTGCTACATACAACACCCTCAGGCATTCTCAGTAGTGAAATTGTTTCCCAACAGGGGGGAAAAAAAAGAGGGCGAATATTAAACAGAAATAGTATTTCATGAATTCTGATGAGCTGACTCCTGGATTTCCAGGAATAGAGTGGTGACCTTTCCATGGCTCAGCATTTTGTCTCTCACAACAACCAGCTGCAAAGGAAGGTGTTAGTCCTCTCTATGAAGTGCTACACATTACTGCCCTTATAGAAAAATTTCTTTTTGGACTCTAATGCCATGGCCACCACCACAGGACCTGATTTAGGCATTTAAGGGTAAAAGGTGTCAGCAACTGGCCATGGGTCTGGATTACTTAGCTCCCCTGAAAGAGCAAGTCAACAACCCCACAAGCCTTCCCCAACTTCCATCCATGGAAGTGTCCAAGGCCTGGTTGGATGGAGCTTGGAGCAACATGGTCTAGTGGAAGGTGCCCCTGCCCATGGCAG
>NW_008245884.1:0-2036 GCF_000691975.1 Corvus brachyrhynchos
TCTCTCCTGCCTGTTTTGAAAAGAGCCTGTAACCTCCCATTCCAGTGCTTGAGTCATAGGAGCCATCCCACCACATCTCTGTGATGCCTGTTAGCCCATCTCTAACTCCTCTCGTTCATCCCCATGCTGTGTGTTTGCACAAAGGCATTTAAGTTCAGTCCCTGATGAAGCCACCTTACTGGCTGGAGTGTCAGACTAGCATGGACACTTGAGCCTCTTTTGTTCTAAACGCAAAACATGAAGTTAGCTGAGCCAGCAGGAGCAGCTGATGGTGCAATAGTAGGTACCTGCATGAGCTGCCTGGCCTCACTGTTGGCAGTGCCATCATGCCTTTATGGCATGCTGTCGGGGTATGACAAACCATACAGTGAGGGAGGAACTACTCATTAGGAATCCAGAAAGAGCCTCACACACCTGTACGTTTCATGTATTAGCAAAGAGAAAAATCTCCCCTTTTTAGAATCTCTTTTATTTACTTGGATAAAAAGATAATAGTGTCTCAGCTGGTGCAAGGCAGACTCTGACCAGGGCAACACCAGATTTTGGAGACAACTGCTAGCAGTATTTCCTTACTCCTTTAACCTATTCTTCAAAACAGAGCTAACTGTAGTTTAACCTACAGCTAATTTCACATGGTCATTCTTGGGATTTGAGATTATACTTCACACACTGGCAGTGTAAGCACAAGTGAATGACATCTGAAAAATACAGGGGCCTTTGCTTTGTGCTGCATAGCAGATCCAACACACCCTTGCATCCAGAAAATACTTCTGTAAAGATTGATACAGTGAGAAAAGGTTAATCTTTTCTTAAACCACCCTTTATTAAAAAACATAAACATTTGTAAATATATAAAATTATAAAGTATCAAGTGCTTCTTGCTTCCCAGTACAGTGGAATTCAAAAGTGGCAGGTAAATTTAGTGTTAATCTGTTTGGTGTGTTAGTTCCAGGGCTGCAGAACTGACCAGTTAGTTTTGCAAAAGGCAGCTAATCTCATTCCTCTGACAGGTTTAAGCACTCTTGTTTCACTTTGGTTTCAGACTTCTTTCCTGCTCCTTTTGACAAATATCAGTGCTTACTAGTGAGAGCAAGGCTGGAGCTGTAGGAATGAGCAGGCTCCCTAGAAGGATGCAAACGGGTGTTTTACTAAGGGAAACTTTGCTGTCCCTCAGCAAAGTTTTCCAGTTGCTAATGGGGAAGAGAAATCAGACACTGAGAGAACTCTTGTACAATGTTCCTCAGCATTGGGATCATCTTCTATCTGGAGTGGATAAAGCTAGTCACAGGTTCAATTTGCATCAAGGTCCCTTAATCAGCAAATACTCAGATTGCCTTGAAATACATATGGTAAGAAGCATCACAAAATCCCAACTATCTAATTTTTTTTTTTTAACCACTTATGTGTTACAACATAAGAATTTCTCAGGTAGTACACCTAGACCTGAACACCAAAGCAGGACAGTACACTGCTGTGGAAGTACTGTAAAATGAAAAATTCAGTTGTAGCCACTGTAATTGTCACTGTAACTGAACTCCAAATGGGATCTTTTGTGTAACTTCCCATCCCTTCTAACACTAAAGAACAGATGTCAGTTGCAGAGAGAACTGGAAGGTGTTAATGTTGTTTCTTACTTGGTTTCCCCCACAAAGCCCCTGTCACCTGCAGAAACTTATGACAAGTCCCTGCACTAAAGGGTCACCTTTGCCAGTTCTTCTGCCGGCTTCCACCATGTCAGGCACTACGGTGTCACTGTCCAAAGAGTGATGCTCTATAGGAGAGCATCATGCTAATTTAATACTAAACCAGCAAGTTCATCTTCTTATGGAAAACTTAAACCACTGAAATTGCAAGAGAGGTGGAGAAACAGAATCCCAAGAGAAACAAGTTAATCCTGAATGTCTCAGCATTTAGCAGGGAGCCAGAGGGGGGTGGGAAATGCTGCTGTATTCAATTCTGCTGCTTACTGATATCTTCTCTTATAGGCAGCACTACAGGCAAGGCTTTTCTTCTCTTGTAGGAGAAGATAGTGACTC
>NW_008245885.1:0-1898 GCF_000691975.1 Corvus brachyrhynchos
TCTTTCTCTTTCTCTTTCTCTTTCTCTTTCTCTGTTTCTATTTCTTTGTAAAGAAAGACCTTACCTAGGAATTCCACTAGGAAGATGGGGAGGGAGAACCACAGCATGTAAGGATCAAGTGCTTCAGTGAAAAGGTATCTTTCTGGGTACATTGCATATAAAACCTGAAAGAATACAGCTTAGGAGCCTCTTGGCCAGTGAGGTCAAGCTGCAGGGAGGCAGAGCAGGTTAGGTCAGAGGTTCCTATTGCATTCCTTGCATCAGAGACCACAGCAGCTGCATTTTTCTCTCTCAGCATTTCAGTGAGAACCATCTCTATTGCCTCAAGAAGTAAATTGCATTTGCTGTGCTGCAAGCAAGGTGGTAGTTTTGAGGAAAGATTGCTATCATCTTTTACATGGAGACTCATTAATTTCTGTAATGTGCTAAATCTGCTCACTTGGTTGATGGTTAGTGCAAGCATTTTCTAATTTCTACCCATAATGCACTTCTAACCCCAGAGAAGCTAATTTAGCAGCCTTTATTTTCATCCCTTCCCATTTTTTTAAGTGGGATTATGTTGATATTGTGTAAATTTACAAAAGAAAATTATTTGTGCTCTATAAAGGTGCTGTCTGGACATCCACAGCAGAGACAAAGACTTCAAATGCTTATGAATGAAAGGAGGCAAAGTCAATATTATATATTTAGTACAAAGTATTCTTCCTCTTCGATGTTGAAAATATATTGGTTTCTTCCAGCTGCTATTTTTTTTTTTATGCTGTCCAATAAGGATGCAGGTTCAAACTAAATATCTATCTCAAGACCTTTCAAAAATTACTGGTTTTTTTCCTTCTCAGTGTTTTCATTTTTGAGGTAACTATCCAGAGATATCTGGAAGTAATACATCTTTTTTAGAAAAACGAATCATTTTCCCTTGCCTATGAAAAAGCAAAAATAAGACAGGAAACACAATGTCCACATCTGGGACAGTTGGCCTCGCACACGGCTGTTAGCACGGGCGCAAGAAGCCTGAGTCTTCCAGATTGCATTTACGTTGAGAGGCATCTCTGACTTTGATTTGAGTCAAAAATGAGCAGAGCCTCCAGCCTAAACTAAGGTTGCATTAGTGAGCTCCTGTCTATGCTGATGAAGAGCTTCCTGCTGTATTTTCCCTCTTGCAACAATCTGCTGTGGGGTCGGATGAACAGCCAGAGCTGATGTAAGGGGAAGAGTTTGCAAGAAGGTAGAGAAAACCAGCGACTGAATTTTCAGCATCTGTTCGATTGGTTTAGCGGTAACATGAAGCTTCATTTTGTACCCATCTCACCCATCAGCTAAACTTCAGCCAGACCACTCCAGCCAGGCATGTTATGTCCAAGATCTGAAGGGCCTCCCATTTTCATGTGTCCTGTTAAATAAGCTCGTTGCTGTTAGGCTTGTGGGCAGAAAGTTACTCTTCCAAAGAGTGCAGTGTATTGCCCCGGTTACAGCCCAAAAAAAGGAAAAATGAACTAGAAGCCAGAAGAAAACTCAAGCACTAGGTATAGGAAAATAGTCAAGTTCGAAAACAGACTGCCAAAGGTCTGTCCTGCATTGCAGTCTTTGCTGAAGGATTGGTCAGAAAAAGCTGGACACCAGTTTACTGTATCTTTTGGGCACAAAAGAACAATTAGCTTCGGAAGAGAAAAAATAACACAGATGCTGGATCTCCTCACCTGGTTTTTAGGGCTGCAGGCAATTTTCTGCACCTCTGGCTGGGTCCTGCCCTGCCATTAATCCAAACTAGTGGGATGTTCAGTGGAAAAGGACAGGACATGACATGAGAAATTGCTGTATGTGATAGATAACCATGTGAGGGGCTGGCAGAAGTTAGAGGTAGCACCTTGAGGGATGGATGGATGGATGGATGGATGGAT
>NW_008245886.1:0-2023 GCF_000691975.1 Corvus brachyrhynchos
ATGTCTGACAATTATCAGCCCTTAAGAGCACAGAAGTGCCAAAAGTAACCTGACAGTTCATCAAGTGAAAAAAAGGTGGAAAACCACTGATACTCAACTAAGTCACTAGGATTCTCCCACTCTGGTAAAAACACTATTTAATGAACAAACTGATTTGCTGACATTAGATTAGAGCTAGCAGGAAATGACAACTAATGTTAATGTAAGGGAACAGCTGCTATGCATTTAAGTAGAAGGAATCCGAAGATCAGTGTGGAGTAAACATTTATAGTTCTAGTTCCACATTATCACCCTACAAATTTCAGGCACCTTGACTGTCAAACAGGCAACAGAAGCTTCAAAAAGCTGAGACATACCATTAATCTAATACAGACACTTCGTAAATCTATGATCAAAAGCTGTTGTTTTACAGTTTGGTCCCATTTGTAGAATTCCTATGGCAGCAAACAGACTTAACTTTCTTCAGCAAGACTGCAAAATACCTTCTAAAAGCGCTTGTCTTTTTCTTAATGTATGTTGGAGCTTTCTCTTTTAGGCTAAGTGTATGAAGTTCAGCTTCCCTTAAAGAATTCAAAAAGATGAATCAAATTAACACAAATTTCCCCAGGATGCAGCCTCATTAAGATCTATAAAACTGACAGCCTAAGGCAACGTATGTACACACCTGTACTTAAGGACCACCATCTATAAGCAGCTGCATCTCCTCCAATTTTAAAGGCTGAAACTAGCTACAAATGGCACTCTTGATTTCCCCACTGTGAGCAAATTGCTGTTTTCCAATTAGGGGCAAAGAATAAGCTTATTCAGATTGGAATCACCAGCTAACAAAACACTCGTGCACTACTCACATTCTGTTAGCAAATGTGGAGGCTTTCTGGGAACATTCAGTGGTACGTGACAAAAGGTAACTACCTAAGATAAAGCTTTGCCATGCTAGACTAGTCCTTCCAAAGCTATGAAAGATTAAAGAGAGACTAATCTATTTTAGACCACCACAAGCTGTCTAGGGTCAAAGAGCACGCTTAGCTCAATGCAGAGAGTCTTAAAGAGAGATCTGTATGTTTTCTTTTTGAAATAATTAGTCTTCATATTGCTTCTCAAAAGAGTAAAACTTTTGAAGCTGAGATGTCAGCCCAGACTAGAATCAGGACTGGAATCCCTTACTAGGGAATAGACAGAGGGATCAGAGGGAGCAAAAAGTTGTTAACCATGTATGTCTCCAAACAAATGCAGAAGACCTGAGTCTAGTATATAATCTTAGCTATTGCTTCACTGGTATCTTCATAAATATGGTGTCCAATATTCAGCGTCAGGGAGGCACCAAAATTGTAGCACATACTAGGCAATGAGCCCATTGTCTCCTTAAAAGTAATTCCAAATGCCAAGGAGATAGAAGACCCAAACCTACTCTATACTTTTTTGTTGAAGTAAATGTGTAAATGACTTGGTGTGGGATAACCATTTACCATACGGAATAAGGCCTAGGAAACAGAGTAAAAACTCAGGGATTTTACTTTTTTGTGGTATTTTTTAGCCCTTTATTCCTCTAGATATGTTAACAATCTAATCCCACATTCACAGATTGCATGTATACCATGAGCATGAACCACAACAAAAAATACATGAAGAACCACTGCATGTGCAACTTCACACAAGCTCAAAGGCCTCTGTCAAGTCAGGAGACCTAACTAACTGTCTGCTGAGCCATTAAGCTCTAACACACCTCTTTCAGTAACCCTTCCGTGGAAGTTGCAGGACGTCTTTTAGAGAACAGCACCCTTTATGCTCTGAACACCTTGACTGTGGTACAACAATGCAGGATACAGCCGTATGTGTTACAAAAACACTTGGCAAATAGGAGATGAACACACTATCTAGTACCTATTAATACTTTCACTTAGTCAAAAAGGATTATGTTCATTAAATTCGTGACCTGAACAAGAAGAACAAGAGAATGACGACTTCAGGTGGGGGAAGCCATGCAGACAACCAATGTGATTGGTAAAGCAAGCTTCGTTTATTA
>NW_008245887.1:0-2032 GCF_000691975.1 Corvus brachyrhynchos
CTTCAGAGAATCTGTGCAAGAAAAGCTCCTCAACGTATTTGTCACTTTCTCCAGAATTAGTTCCACTCATTCCAGCCTGCCCAGGATCCGGGCAGATTCCAGCCTGCCCAGGAAGCCAGGCAGCAGGAGGGGTGGGAGCACACCTCTGCTGTCCCCAGTGGGTCAGAAGCACCCACTCCATCGATCACATCCCCACGGGATGGGAGCCAATATTGCCCGGTGATCTTGCTGAGCGTTTTCCACAGACTGGGCTGACTCTGCTGCTGCCGAGTGTTTCCACAGCTCAGCTCTGCAAAAGAAGAGAGACATCAGTGTCAGTGCTGAAAAATTCATCCTCACGCTCTCTGCTTCAGCTTGCCAGGAATTTTAAGGCCAGAATGGACCATTCTGATAATCGAGCCTGATCTCCCCGATAACCCAAAGTTCACCCCAGGATTTCTACATCAAAGCCGGACCTGGCAGCAGAACTGAGTGTTTGAAAAGGACACTGGACCTCAGTTCAAAAGGCTCCATATCCATCTCTCAGTAACCTGGCTCAGTGATTTAAGCACTGCCACTGCTCAAAAGTTCACTTTGTTTCTATTTGAATACATCTAACTTTCACTTTACAGCCAAATCACTCTTATTTACAGATTTTGCAGTGTAACTTCTATTCAGTTGCATCATTTCCTGCAGTAACAAATGGACCCACTGTTTTAGCAGTGATGGATCATCCCTGCTTGTCAAAAATAGGAAATTAGCAGGCATTTTGGCTGACAAAAGATGAGTTAGGGATTGCAGGACGCCTGTGCCAAGTGCAAGGACATTGGTACTTGAAGCAGTGGCAAGTGTGGGAGCTGTGGTGGCTGTGAAGATCATGATTGATACAGGTGTGATCCAGTGAACGCACAATGATTGATATGTTTATTATTTGAAGTTCAGTTTCATCATTTTGACTCATCCTTAAATGCATCAGGGTTTATTTGCACTTAAGGGAGACAAGCTCAGCTAATTGCTGGAGGCTCTGACTGAGTTTTCAGAAGGTCCAGCTCTGAGAAGCACAAAATAATTCCCAGTCAGGAATTAGTCAGGCTCTACAGCATCCCAGTCTGTTTCTGGAATGAATAATGCTCAAGAATATGCAGCAGCAGTTTCCTCCTAAATGGGATATTGTTTTACAACACAAAAAAAAAAGTGAAATAGGAAAATGAAATCTCTTTTTCTACATTTGCAAAGCTTTTTAGCCAAACGATCTACCACAGCCACTACCAAAGGTTTTCTCAGACTAAATCAGATTTTCACAGCGGAAAAAGAAACAGACTTGGGTTAAAAGAGAAGAAATCCCCTTGCAAGGGTTAAACACCCATTTAATTTCTCACTGTTGTGCTCCCGGGGCTGACATGTTGATTATCCCCAGGGTTCCAACACTGACCTTCCCAGAATTTTAGGACAGTTCTCTAGGAATTCATGATTGATGCGTAATCTTCTTCAGGGAGCAGTTCCTCCCCAACATCCTCACCAGGGTTAGGCAGCTGAGGAGACTTCAGCCCCGAAGCTGGGGGTGGCAGGGAGGAGAGAGCTCCTTCAGGCTGTAAATGACTGCAAACAGAAGGAGGCATGGGCAGCAATTCCTCAGCTGATCTCCTTCTCCAGGAAAAACTGCTCGGTCTCCTTTAAGGATGACATCTCCATGACAGGATTCCTTTTTAAATGCTATTTTGTTTAATAAATCATGTAAATTCCAGCATGTAAACCAGAGCATTACAGACAGGCTGGTAAATAATTAACTGCTCGTTTGCATGAAGGGGGAGAAAATACCCAATTCAGCAAATCAGGCAGGAAGCTGAGTGTTTGCTCTCCCGAGGAATAAAGGGTTGGCTCCTAAAATCCTTGTGAGTGTGCTGGGGTGAGGGGAGAGATGGTTTTTGCTCAGGATATTGGTTGGAGATTGGGAACAGTGTGATTTAACGTGGCTAAATGAGTGCCTCTGTATGTGTGAGCTTTGTAATAAGTTTTCCTTGCACTTGAGGTTTTTGGGGAGTTGGTTTGGAGG
>NW_008245888.1:0-2050 GCF_000691975.1 Corvus brachyrhynchos
TTTCCATGGGCCTCGTTGTCTGATACATCGTTTTGCAGTATCCGCACTGTAACACCCAAATGACTTTATACAATTTGTCTAACATACGTCACCATAGTCAAAGCTCTTTTCACAAAAAGAAAATCAAAGGTGAGCCCAAGTTCTGTAAGGGTCTAGTCCATGTCGCATTGAAGTCCCTTGGTATTTGTGCAGGTCCTGGTTCAGGGGTCAGGCTGGTATTTTTCCATCAGTTTTTTGGAAAAACTCACAAACACTCTTTTGGGAAGTTTTGAGCAGATCTGAAAGCAACATGGAATATATGTGCTCTAATATAGCTACAGTATTTTAATTGCAGGCATCTGCCACCCAGCTAATGCAGATATTCGTGGAAATGTTTACTTCATTACTGCCTCACAAGATCTTAATTAAGCTGACTGGAGACTTGAACAAAGGAGGATGAAAAGGCATCAATTATGTGTGTTAGCACATTGAGTACGGCTCTGAAAGTCAGACCCGAACTTCCATCAAAAGGGGCTGTTCAGGAACGGCTTCTCCCAGGCTGGTGATTGCAACCCCTTCATTTTGCACGCCCCAGGGCAGGGCTGCATTCTTCTGGAGGCAAAGACAGCCTTTCACTTCGGTAATTGTGGGCTGCTTATGCAGCGGGAATGTCAGCGGGGGATGGGGCACAAGCTGACAGCATTGAACCACCGGGAGTGACAGCAGGGATGTCACATCCAGCAATCAAAGCCTGCCGAGCACCAAACCCGGAGTCGGGTGTAGTGCATAGATATAGACTTTCCATCAAAACCCTCTATGAGTTTCAATTATGACACAGAACTATTTCTTAATCCAAATATGCAGCAGCACTGTGAAGAAAAATAAAATACTTCTGAAAGGAATTTGGGTATGTGTGAGATATAACACTTCCATGCAGCTTTATTCCTCCCAAATCCCAATGAAAACTACAGTTACCTCCTGGTAAATGTATTTGGAATAAGAAGTATTTGAACAATAGCCCAGATAAACCAGTATTTTATATTTTGCAAAATATAAAATACTGGTTTATCTGGGCTATTGTTCAAATACTTCTTATTCCAAATACATTTACCAGGAGGTAACTGTAGTTTTCATTGGGATTTGGGAGGAATAAAGCTGCATGGAAGTGTTATATCTCACACATACCCAAATTCCTTTCAGAAGTATTTTATTTTTCTTCACAGTGCTGCTGCATATTTGGATTAAGAAATAGTTCTGTGTCATAATTGAAACTCATAGAGGGTTTTGATGGAAAGTCTATATCTATGCACTACACCCGACTCCGGGTTTGGTGCTCGGCAGGCTTTGATTGCTGGATGTGACATCCCTGCTGTCACTCCCGGTGGTTCAATGCTGTCAGCTTGTGCCCCATCCCCCGCTGACATTCCCGCTGCATAAGCAGCCCACAATTACCGAAGTGAAAGGCTGTCTTTGCCTCCAGAAGAATGCAGCCCTGCCCTGGGGCGTGCAAAATGAAGGGGTTGCAATCACCAGCCTGGGAGAAGCCGTTCCTGAACAGCCCCTTTTGATGGAAGTTCGGGTCTGACTTTCAGAGCCGTACTCAATGTGCTAACACACATAATTGATGCCTTTTCATCCTCCTTTGTTCAAGTCTCCAGTCAGCTTAATTAAGATCTTGTGAGGCAGTAATGAAGTAAACATTTCCACGAATATCTGCATTAGCTGGGTGGCAGATGCCTGCAATTAAAATACTGTAGCTATATTAGAGCACATATATTCCATGTTGCTTTCAGATCTGCTCAAAACTTCCCAAAAGAGTGTTTGTGAGTTTTTCCAAAAAACTGATGGAAAAATACCAGCCTGACCCCTGAACCAGGACCTGCACAAATACCAAGGGACTTCAATGCGACATGGACTAGACCCTTACAGAACTTGGGCTCACCTTTGATTTTCTTTTTGTGAAAAGAGCTTTGACTATGGTGACGTATGTTAGACAAATTGTATAAAGTCATTTGGGTGTTACAGTGCGGATACTGCAAAACGATGTATCAGACAACGAGGCCCATGGAAA
>NW_008245889.1:0-2003 GCF_000691975.1 Corvus brachyrhynchos
GAGAATACAGCTTCAGACCTAAAATGAAAGACTTATTACAGGAGAATGAAACTGAAGAACAGCTAATAAGGGTTATTCAGAATAGTTAGTCACCATTACACCCACATCAGCATTTCAGGGATATTGCAGAAATCTTTTGGTGAATGTAATACTTCAGGGCATCGGAGTATGACAGAGCTACCTATAAACATGTCTACAATAGAGTCTTAATCCAACATGAGCATTTTAAGACAAATGATTAAATGAAATTGTTAGTTTTCAGAAGATAACTAGCATGTAAGCATTGTTGATCACATCTCAAAGGGCACATTTGATGGAAGTTTAGAGCTCTGTGACATTTCTTTTGTGTATCTATCTCACTCAGATGCCTTCATTCTAGAAGGCTTGTCTGTCCCTTCAAGTTGAAATCAGACTTACTGTCATCTGTTGACACCTGTGGATAAGGGAAAAGCGCTTCTCTTCTGTTGCCCTGTAGAAGACTGCAATTTTCTGTACTGATGATTTGATTGATTTATCTTAGTGCCACAGCTGTGCAAAGAGAACTACTGTCCAGTCTCAAGGGCTACAGGGAGCCCTTATATTATAATAGTTACTTACTACTAATGTAGTGAAGTTTAATGTTGTAATCTGTAAGAAAACAGATTTTATTTTTCTTACCCATCTTAAAAATTACTATCAGCAAGTTACAGATTAAGAGAAGGAAATTGTTATTTCATTCTGCTTCACCATGACTCAGAAGCCAATTAAGCTATCCCTGTTTGCATCACATAAGACAGATAAACTGCCACCATGCCTGTGTGGGTCCAGTTTTACTGAGGAATAATTCCAGTTGATATAAGTGGAAATTAAATGTTGCTTTCATGCTCTGTGTCAGGGAGGATGATGAAAACTTAGTAAAGTGTGGTTTGACTTCAGCAACTGCCATGGCTTTGGGTTTTGGAGACTTCTTTAGTCCTCTTGTATTCACATCATCTCATTCCGTGAACCTTCCTGTCCTTATAAGTGTTCCACTTCACCAGAGGATATACCAGAACTGTTCTTGCATTTCCTATTGCTCATATCTAACACAGAAAATCGTGTTATCATGCCAGATTTGTTTGGCAGGCACATAGACAGCTGTTTTTCAACATCCACCCTTCCCTGCTTTCTCCAAGGAAAAGCAAAAAAACACCCTGTGATTTTCCCAGGAAAGCCCTCAAAAAACATAAGTCTTGAGGTCTTGTATAAAAATGTACAGAGTTCCTTAGCAATGTACAAGAAAAGGGAAAAGACAAAGAGAACAAGATTAATTTGATCCAGTGCGGACACTCCAGATGGAAACACTAATTTCTGCCCTTTCCACAGTGGAAGTACAGAATGGGTACCAGCTGGTCCTCAAGTTTCTTATGTCACCCCACTGTCACCCCACAGCTACATCTGGTTATTACCTTGGCTCCTTGTTCAGACACGTGTTCAACTAATACACTGCAGGGCAGATGCAAGGTCTTGGTGCAAGTTCCATGCTTACTTCTGCTTGAAAATAATTTTTCTGAGTTTGTTCATTCTTCCCTTTTGATTTTTAAATGCTTATGTTTCAAAATACTAGTATACTAGTATCGTTTCTACTTTATTGTAGTTTTGTGTGTTTAAGGTTTCCACATGTCTAATTTTTCTTACACAACCAGGAAATGTTTCCCAAATTGCTAATTCTTTACTGTCCTTTCATCCCTTTACCAATGTCATTGAATGGAGAGAAATTATAGACATCCTCATAAAAGCAAGCCAAAGCCCAGGATGCTGCTATGAACTGCTGAAACTAAGTGCTCAGGAATTTTTTAAAACCACCATAGACCTTGTTGAAGCCTGTTAACAGCCATTTGCATACAAGTAGATATTTCACTGCCTTCTTTCACATCAGTATTCTTTTAGAGTTTATCTGGACACATCCACTATCCAGTGACATTGCAATAGTTCAAATGAGCCATGAGTACAAATCATATTGTACAAACTCCTTTTTTTTTTTT
>NW_008245890.1:0-2052 GCF_000691975.1 Corvus brachyrhynchos
TTAATTCTGCTTGATTACTCAAAAAATACAATTAGAGTACTGCAATTATCTGAACTATCACAGCAGAACAGTACCAGCAGAAACCATTAAGTGCTGCATTTACTTTTTCCCTGATCTATTTTTCAAATATACGTCAATTAAAAAAAAGTTAATTTAAAGGACATTGTCAGTCTCCTCACCTTCTATCCTACCAGCAAAAAAAAAGAACTGCATTAAAAGAGAACATAATTTAAAAATTGGTGCATCCCCTACTGAACATTGCTCAGTTTTGTTGTAATACAGTGTGCTGAAATATATTACTAAGGCAGGAGCTGCCGGAACACGTGGATGAGCTTTTCTTGCAGGAGATAAAATGGGGGTAGATTGTCAAGAATAGCCATTGCTGAGGGTATGCAAACTCCACTCTTAAAATGCCACATACCTGGCTGACCCCACCCTCAAGCAAAGGAATGGGGTTGATGACTTTTTAAGATGCCTTTTCCATAATCCTGTGATTTCATGACATATGAATCTGCAAACTATATTGACTGATCTTTTAGATTTTTTTAAATGAGCAAAGGCACTCTGGTGTGAACATCCACTTGCCTCTAATCCAAGAACTAAATTATTGTTTTCTAAAGCTGTACTCATTATATAAGCAGGCAGTTTGAGTAGTTAGGAAAAGACTATCCAAAAGCACTTTCCCAGCTAACTTGAAAGAGAAGTTGTAGTTTAGGCAGGGAAAGGGAAAGGTTGTTTCTCTAACATCATTTCAGAAGAACTTTAGAGCAGGTTGTTCTTCTGATTTTTCAGATGTGACATTAAGAATAAGGAATCAAGTGTCACCACATGGGACTTTTGCTAGCCCATTGGCTGGTATTTTTGAATAGTGAGAGGTTAAACATAATAATTCCTGAGGACTGCTCTCTCTATACCCATACCTCTGCTGTCTCTTAGATGTCCAACTATTACATTTTTGGTTCTTCTGAGACAAGAATATATTTCTGTTACAAGTATCATATATCTGATAAAGTTTTTGATTGCCTTGGTGCATTCATAGCTGGATTTCCTAGATGCCACAAAGATCAGCAAGCATAAGATACAAGACTAGTTCCTCAGTAATGCAGCTGATAATTAAGTGAAGTTTTCACGTTGTAAGCAACTTTCCTAATCTCTGTCTAATTTTCATACTTAGTATCTTCTTTGATTGCTGCATTACACATATTTCTTCATCTTTTTATAGCTCAGATAATCTTTGCACGGAGATATTCCTTTAGCAGAGCTGCCATATCATGGTACAGCTATGGGATGGGTTGTGACCAGAACTGACATAGATACACAGAGAACTTTAAAAACTCTCTTGCATGCCCTATGGACATTTTGATCTCATGTAATATTTCTGACATATGTGGCTACCTACCATTTCTGATCAATTAGTTGGTTACATGTCACTGGCAGATGGTGAGTTAGTCTCCATTATAGATGTGTAAGTTAGCTCCTGGATGTCCCACACAGATATGAAATGAGTACAGAAAGTTGCATTGCATTTCCCAGGAACATATTCTCGATAGTTTATATTCATTCTCCATACTGGTCTGAATAGTCTAGCAGTGAGCTTTGGAAGACAGATCATAGCTGAGGTCCAAGGACCACAATAAACAATTTGTTTCTCCAATATGATGGGCATCTATACAAGAATGGAAGAGTCTATTTGTGCAAGAGAGAGATTTATGGGATACTTCTATCTTTTCCAGAGTGTCTATGCATGATAAGACCAAAAATAAAATAAAATCTGAATCTAAAAAAATCCCCAGAACCACTCCCCCAACCCCCTTAGGAAAAGTACAGAAAAAATATCTGTCAAACCCCAACTTCTACATTATTCAAATCTTCTTATGCAGGGACAATGAAACTGCAGAACAAGCTGCAGTTATTATGTTACTTGATATTAAACACTTCAGGTATCAAGCTCAGCAATTTTCATTAGGAAGGATTTCTCAAGTTGCTGAAAACATTTTTTTTAGTCAAAACTACTGAGCTATCACAGATACTGTTTTTCTTGTACTTTGGACG
>NW_008245891.1:0-2019 GCF_000691975.1 Corvus brachyrhynchos
GGTGGGCAGCATTCATCTGCTGCAATGTGCACCTGCCTGCAGAAAGGTGGCTGCAAGAGCTGTCATTATTATCCCTTTTCTGAAGGGCACAAGCATCACCTCAACACTCCTGGCAGTCAACCCAGTGTCCTGCCAAGAGCTTGGGGAGCCCAGGGTGGGTGATTGACCAGAGCACAGGCTGGGGGACTTACTGGGCAGGTTGGTCAGCTGCAGGTGGTAGGCCAGTGTCAAAGTTTTGGGATCAGAGCTGCGCAGGCAGTTGGCCAAGATGGCTGTGTTGTCTGTGGAGCAGCCCACCTTTTCTCCAAGCTGCAGGAGAAGAGACAGAAAAACATCCTAGCGTTACCTCCCAAATCTGGGGGTAATTGTTATAGAGACAGATTATATTTGGTTTTAATCTCAAAGCAGTGACTTTCCACAGCTTTGTCTGGCACAGCTCCTGCCCAATCCCTTCCTAGCCATGCTCTCCTCTAGGGAATTGCTTTTTTGGTTTCTATAGTCCTTCAGGCAAGACTTGCACGTTACCTTTTTAGCCCAGAAGAGCGGGTCCCTCTGGATGGCCCAGCTGCACACCCCAACCCCACTCTGGCTGATGGCTCTCTTGAACAGGCCCTTGTTCTTCGGAGACAGCGTCTGGGGGGCAAAATGGGGACAAGAGGGTTTTGGGTACAAACTCCTGAGGAGACCACAGCCTGCCAAACCAGGCAGATGGCCTTGCGGGTCGTGCACGTGTCCCAGGGAAACTGCCAGGTCTTGAGGTGTTCAGCAGTCTTGGGATTTGAAGTTCAAAGGTGAGATGCTGAGAAGAGGAGCAGAGGAGGGGGACATGGAAGGTAGAGGCTGTTTCTTCCCAGGACACGTGGCTGCAGTGGTGGGACTGATGAAGCTGAAGAAGGAGGAGCTGCTACAAAGCACTGAGGCTGAGCATTGCTGTCCTGGCCAGGGCAGGACGTTCATGAGACAGCAGGTGGGGAGGAAAGCAGATGAGTACCAAGGGGCACTCTCAGTGATTGACAGAGAAGGGGCTCTGCTCTGGTCTGACAAGGACAACTGACCTGCAGGGAGACGCTGACGGCACCGGCCGATTCCCCAAAGATGGTGATGTTGTCTGGGTCACCCCCAAAGGCCTTGATGTTCCTCTTCACCCAGGCAATGGCCATGTGCTGGTCCTTGAGCCCGTAGTTCCCTGAAGGACAGAGAGATCATCCACCAGTGAGCAGGGGCACAGCAAAAATCACAAAGTGGGCATCCAGGACAGAGCGAGCAGCAGAGGTACCTGGCAGGTTTTCATCGCCGGTGCTCAGGAAGCCCAGCGGCCCCAGGCGGTAGTTGACGGTCACCACGATGACGTTGCCCCGCACTGCGATCTCCTCCCCATCGTACAGGTAGTTGTCCAGGAAATTGGCTCCCTGGCTGCCCCCGACTAGGAAGGCGCCACCGTAGATAAAAACCATCACGGGCAGCTTGGTAGAGACTGGGAGGAGCGGAACAGGAGCAGAGTGAGCCCCGACAGAGCTGGAAGGTGCTGCCCCTCCATCCCCTCACCCCCTCCCTGAGCATCGTTCCACCTGGGCAGGAGCTGACTTGATGCTCTGTAAGAGCCCGTGGCCAAAAAAGGCCTTGCTCTGCACAAGAGGCTGAGCCTCCCAACAGGGTGAAGGTGAGGGACGTTGTCTGACACAGTTGCCACCTTTCCCCCTGAAAATCACTGCCCAGCACCTGCCCACTATGGACCATAACTGCTGAGAGATGCTCCAGAAAAATTTGCCCAGGAAAGGCAGGTGGGGATCTCCTGCCCAGGTCCCTGCCAAGCACATACTCTCTCTCCTCCCTTGAGGGATCCAGATGTTCAGGTACAGACAGTCCTCACTCCCGCGGACATCAGTCTGTGTCAGCTTCATTTGCATACAGCGCTTTTTGAATGTTTTTGCTTCCAACGTTCCTGAGAGGAGAAAGGGAAGACAGCATGTCCCAGTCAAGGGCATCAGCTCCATTCTCTGGTTGCAACATGTCTGTCCA
>NW_008245892.1:0-1994 GCF_000691975.1 Corvus brachyrhynchos
TTTCAAAAGATAAAGATAATATGTGAGAAAGACACAGTTAATGCTAATCAGAGCTAAGGATTTAATTGAAAGTAATGAATTGCTGGCTTGAAACTGCTCAAAGGACATCAGTCTATATTTACACTTAGAGCCAGTAGTGCTCTTAATCCAAATCTATTCAGCTGTTTGTGTCAGACCTTGTGTGCATGTTCCATTCCCCCTGTGTAAGGCAAGTAGCATGTCTGGAGCCCACAGACCATTTTATAAACTTAATGGTCACTGGTCAAATGTAAGGAGGGTGATTAATGACAGAGATTTTTACAAGACTTAGTATTGTGCCCAAGAATCACCTCCTAGCAGTGAAGGAGAATTGGGCAACCTCTTCTTGGTTGCCATGAGCGTGAGAACCATCCTTGCTAGGATGGTAATGTCACCTGAGGGAACTGGCAGGGCCCTGGGCTACGAGGTGGCACACAAGAACTTGCTGTGTGGGCCCTGGGCCAGAGCACTGCCCAGCACCACTTGGGTGGTGAAATTGAATTTGGCACAGGCAGAAATCTGAACAGGGCACCTCACTGGAGGAAAGGCTCTGCAGCAGAGTTGTCACAGGCATTGCCTCTGATATCAAAGCAGGTGTTTAATAGCCCTGTGAGTGAACAAGAAATTTTACAGAGGCAGGAAGCCACAGAAAGCCTTTGTATTTGCAGGAGGCAAGGGCCAGGCAGCTGCTGAGCCCCCTGATGTGGGCACCTGGAGTGGAGCAAGCCTATAAAGGGGTTGCTACAAGGGCAAGAGAGGAGCAGGTGAAGGCTCTGGAAAGGGGGAAAAGTTTCTGCCTAATAAGCAAAACAGGTGTTTGTGTAGTTCTGGTTGTATTGTAATTTCTACTCATTTTCTTATGTGGTGTTTTTTTTCCTGATCTTCAATTTCATTCAAGGAAAGGAGGTATGATACGATTTTTCTCTTTCCTGAGGAAACTAAATTGTGTGGATTTTGCTGAAGATGGCTGCTAAGCACTGGGAAGAGAAGCAGATTAATGTGGACAAAGATGCTAACCTGACTGCTTCTGGCTGACAGATGCACTTTTTTGGGAGGTTTCAATATTTTAGGTTAATAGCTGGGTATTCAGCATTTACAGATCTCCTTGGTATTACTTGGTAGTATTTTGTTCTCCTTTTTCTCACTGTAGTTTTGCATATTACTGCATTTAAAAGTGTGTCACTTTCCCCTAATTTGTTCCAGCTTGCCTTTATAGGGCAATAAGAAAGTCACTTTATTTGAATACAGACCCTTATTCTCCTGAGTGTATTTAGGCTTGATAAAAGGTTGATAAAAGGTTGTGCAGTCATAATGCCTGTGTCAGTTTCTGTTGGTCCTCACTGATAAATACTGAGCCCACCAGAAGGTCTTCATCAAGTTCTATGGAGGTGTGAATCTTGACAGTACTTCCAGTGCCTCTACAGGGAAGGAGGGAGGGAGGGGAGGAAAGGGGGGTGAGTGTGTGTCTGAGGGCACAGGGAGCAGGCAGCAAAGAAGGGAGGAGAGGATAGTACAAGACCCAGCCAAAAATTAATTGTACACACAGCCAGAATAAACTATTGTATAAAGCAGTCCAGCTTACTTGGCTGCTGCTGAAAGGAACCCATGCCACAGCAAGAGAATGATGAGCCCTGTGTGTGATTTTCTTTCACTCCTGCAGGTGGGAGCAGGGCTGGGGGCTGTGAGCTGCAAGGGTCTGTTGCTGAGGGCAATGGGCTGCAGCTGCAGATCCTCATCCTGCCCCTGCATGGCTGTGGAGCTTTTGTTTGTCCTTGTTTTCCACCCTCCCCTCTTTGAACCACTAGTTGTCTTTAGTTTGTTAAGATATGGGCTGTTACATGGTGGAAATTGATTCCCATAATCATCATATTGGCAAATTTTGAATAATTTTTTTATTTGCTCTCAAATAATCCACTCTTTTCTTTAAATTTTGTCCTCTGGCCAAAATATTCCTAACCAAAGTACAAAAAAAAAAA
>NW_008245893.1:0-2060 GCF_000691975.1 Corvus brachyrhynchos
AAAAAAATCATCACTACCCCAGCCGAAACCAGCACAGCCAGCCGTGTTCTCCAGGGGACATAGGTCCCATCCTTGAGCTCCAACCAGGAAAACCACCAGAGGGACATCACCACCTCCGTGGTCCTCACCTCACTGGGAACCAGTGCCCACCCATTCCTTATGGTTCAACACCTGGCTCTGCAATCAGCATGGAGGCAGAAGAGCTCCAAAGGGAGAGCTCCATCAAGGCCCAGCCAGAGGTGGCATTGCCATGGGGATGGCCCGGGTCTCTCCCAACATGCCCCTCATGCTCCATGTTCTCTGGATAAGACAAGGCTGCGACTCTGCCGAAGCTGAGGACGGACACAGAGAGCAGATCAGCTCCGAAATCCTCTCTGGCTGCAGGGAACTGTGTTTGCCCTCATGTGGGGAACTTGCTGATTGGCAGCTGCTTTCCCAGAAAAGCAGCACTTCTGGGTGCTGGTGCAACGAGCTCCTTGGGTCTCTGTGGCCACAGGGCTGGTGTTTGGGCAAGCCTGCCCCACGAGCCACCATCCTCCTGGGGAGCCCATCCCAAGCCATGGCTCAGGAGGGGGGAAACATCACCTCATGTGTCTCCAAATGACCCCCTGTTGTCCCCAGTAGCTCCTGCTGACACATCTCCCATGGCTCTGACTGCCCCAAACCCCTCAGAACTGTCCTTGTCCTCCCTTGAACCTGACCAGGACCCTTTCAGATGTGAGGCACCTCTGGGTCTGGCTCAGCTGCCTCCTCCAGAGTCCCCAGTCCCCTCAGCTGCTCACTCAGCCACAGCTGGCTGGAGACCCTGTCCCTGCTGCCCACACTGGGGCAGGACAAGCCAAAGCCAGAGTGGTCTCAGCAACTGGGAGAAATGGCCTGATCAGGTGAGAGGAGATGGGAATCTCTAATGTGGTTGGACACAGCTCTGAGCTACCTGGGCTGGTGCAAGATGTCCCAGCCCACAGCAGGGCATTGCACTAGGTGGTCTCTGAAGATCCCTTCCAACCCAAACCATCCCATGACTTTGGGATTCTTTGTCCCTTTCTAATTCCCCATTACTGTCCTGGGAAGTTCCCTCCCCACAGAGCCAGGGTCCCCCTGCCCCGCTCTGGGGCACTCCATGAGTGAAAGCACCACACTGACAACGGCTTCACGGGGCTTCTTTTATTAGCAGAAACAGGGGGAAGCGCCCTTGGAGTCCAGGTACCAGCTGGAAAAGGGCTTGGCAGTCTCAAGGGACTGTTGGAGGTCAGGGCCACCTCAAAACACCCCCAGCTTCATGCCACTCTTTGAAAATAAAGAGGAGGGCACGAGCCTGCAGCTCTTCCAATGGCCTTCCCGGCACAGCCAGATGCTTCTTCCTATGAGGATACGGCACCATGTGGATCTCCGGTGGTCACAGCCATGGCCGGTGTCAGGGCCAGTGCCGGTGCCGGGAGGTCAGATCAGCTGCCGCGGAGTGGGGAGTGCGAGCGTGACTGGGAAGAGCCTGCGCTGCTCAGCGACGGGGTCGTCTTCTGCTTCCTGACACCAGCACCTGTCCTGCAAGAGCAGCATTCCTTAACTCCAAGGATCATCCCAGGGGGACACACAGTCCACCAACCCTGAGTCCATAGACCCTGAACCCCCGCAGTCTCTGCACAGAGCAATGGCCTGCGTTCCCTCCTCCAGCGTGGAGAGGGATATCTGCCCCCAGCTGAGGGGCCAGCCCCCATTCCAAGGCCCTTCCCAGCAGGTTCCCACCCCTGCACTGTTGGGGACCTCTCCAGGGAGGCCACCCCTTGTCTTGCTGCCCCTGCACTCTGCATCCCCCCAGCTCTTACCTGGTGGCCAGCACAGGGTCACCAGCTGGGCTGCCCCTCGCTGAGGTTGATCTGCTCCAGGATCTGGCTGTACCTCCGGGTCAGGGCGTTGGTGTCCCTGGTGAGGTGGGTGAGGACCTGCTGCAAGCCACTCAGGTGGTGGGACAGGCGCTCCTCCAGCTGGGCGTCCCCGGCCTCGTTGCTGTCCGAGGATGTGTCCATGTCGGTGTCGGCACCGGTCGGGCTCTGGTCACTGAC
>NW_008245894.1:0-2011 GCF_000691975.1 Corvus brachyrhynchos
CTGCTGTGAAGCAGATGGTTTCCCTGGCACGTCTTGGGGTTTCCCTGAGAATTCAGCTTCTACTTGTTCCTTGTGTGCTTGCCTCAGAAGCTCAGCCATGGACACTTCTGCCTCGCTCCTGGGAGTACTGTCCTGGAACGGGGAATAAGTGACAGACACGTCTTCCTCGGAGACCAGAGGGGGGTGTTCGGTTGGCTCGCTGTCCTTAGATACTCTCTGCTGTTCTTGCTTGTGCCTCGAGCTGTGCACTTCTTCTTGCAGTGCAGAGAACCCTTGCAGACAGAGAGAGCAGAAATCTCGTTACAAGTCTGACCAGGATACAGGAAGCCCTTCCCGTGCTCTCTGTGCATTTAAAATCCCTGGGCACAACTCGTTACCTGAAATTCTTGAGCACCTTGAGTGGGAGGGGACCCGGCCTCTCGGAATAGTCAAAGGAATGCTGGATTGCCACTGCTATGGCCAGATTTGGAAAGTAAAAGGCAAAATAACATTTACCCAGAAATTTACCTCAAGTAATTATGCTTGAAACCCTCAAAGTATAGAATAAGATTCACAACAGATTTGTTTTCCAGCAGATTAGGATAGATTTTAGTGACTTGTCCCCCCATATTCCTTATTTATCTGCTTCTGGAAAAATCAGCTGTACAAAAATAGACAAAAACACTTCACAGAGAACTAGGTATAGGAAGTAGTTCATTTATGTGCCATATTCACTGGAAGCCTGGTGAACTCTGGACAAAAACTTGGGGGGAAAAAGAAAAGCTTGTGCTGAATTTGAGCTGGACAGAGAGGTTATCATTCTAAAACGACTTGGCTGTGATATGAGAACGCTAATTGTGACAAACAGCCTTCTAGTCCTACGTTCTCTTCAAGATGGGACCTTTGCAGCTGTCTAATATGCTTCAGTATTGAGTTAGGCACACGAAAGCATCACTTCTGGAAAAGAGAATTTAATGCCAAATGATTTGGAGGTGTTCCTTCAGTTTGCAACCATTGGATCTAATCCACTGAACTTCCAAACTTAAGAAACGCCATAGCATCCTAACAGAATTACAATAACCTGGATGCTCAAATCCAAAGGGGGTTTTGTCAAAGCACGGAGTAGTTTTCCTTTGACAGATCTTGGTCAAATTCTAATACGACCTTCTGAGCTTTCATGAAAGCACTTGTATAAGCAAAAGAAAAACCAATCCCAAGGTAAACTGGGCAAACATTGCTGGCCACATGACTTGCTTCTGAAGAATCAGCTAAAGCACAGATCTTCTGCCTGGTGAAATGTGACCCGTGCGATGCCAGTGCGATTCGCCCGCAGTCTCTGCTTTCAGAAGGGGATTCTAGTGCTCTGTCACAGGCGCTCGCAGAGGACCCTGGGCCAACGCTCAGAGCAGAGCAATGCTTAGAGAGGTACCCTGGGCAGTTTGGGTCAGGAGCCCTTTACCTTCACTGTGGTCCAGTGCCATGGACTGCTCCGTGTCCGTGTACGCGCGCGGGCCGTGGCCCTGCCCGGGGTCTATGCCGCTGGTCTCCATCAGGTGAACGATGTCCATGCGGTTGATTTTCGTGAGGCATTGGGTCAGATTTGTATCTGTGGCATTGGAACGACACCGTGCAGCTGAGTTAAACATCACACACACGCTCTCTCCCTTCTCCTTTCCATAGGAAGGGCATATGTAGGATACTGACCAATATCATCTATAAATTACAGATACGTTTAGAAGCAGTGCTATGTAAAATCTAAAAAGAACTGAACGGCTGCCTCTAAAAATTAGCACTCTGGTTTTTTCCTTGTAACAGATTTGTTGAGTTGCCGTGTCATACAGACAAGACAAGAAATAACACTGAGTACAATCCGTGGCCATCCTTTCTGTAGCCTGAATTTTCCCCACGTTTTCTTGGTGATTGCAACACACAGCTGCCCCCTCAACGAGCACACTGGAGCCGGTTACACACAGGAACCGGAGACAAACCTGTTGCGTGTTTCCCATCCCTTTCAAGCCAGTATTTGAGGAGC
>NW_008245895.1:0-2084 GCF_000691975.1 Corvus brachyrhynchos
CAATGCTCTCAGGCACATGGTGGAATTCTTGGGGATGGCTCTGTTCAGGGCCAGGAGTTAGACTCAGTGATCCAGTTGGTCTCTTCTAGCTCAGGATATTGTGTGATCCTATGATGCCTAATCCTGTGGATAAACTCCACCAGCTCAGCCAGGTGGAGTCTGAACTCTCATTCCTGAGTGACATAACACAGAGTATCAGGTAGAAGAACAGAAACTGTCACTTCATGAGGTTAAAAAAAAAGAAAAATTAGTCCCAGAGTTGGCCTTTCCATGGATGGACATGCCCACTGCTTTTGACACATCTCACCTGCTATGGGTTCTCTGCTGCACTTGTTCAGTCATTGGATTCTCCCAGGTGTGAATCCAGGCTGCCTAATACTGAGGGTCCAAAACTCATTTGGAGGATGGGATACGGAAGTCTAAATTTGAAAGAGCCTCTGTCCAAATCTCTACTTCCTTCTCAGAAACAGGATTTAAACTTTTAATACTGTGACACAAGTTCTAGGGCTTTAGCAACCTAGGAGTGCCTAGATGACACTGCAGTCTGTCACTATTTGAATTGAGGTGTATGTTTTCAAAGGCCAGAGAGCTTTTGAGAGATTAATACAGCCGCAACCAATTTCACATACAGAGGTCTGGGATTTCCCTTCACATATTTGGTAAAACACAGAGCAAATGGAAACCTGAAACACCTACCAGAGAGATTCATAGATCTCGAAGGTGAATTGATCATAGCCCTCTGCAAGCATGACCTTCTGTTTAACACAGGCCATAGGATTTCACCTACTGTGGCGGAGGGAATTATTCTTTCTTTCTCCCTAACTGAACACAATCTAGCCCAATAACTTGCTGGTGGCTGAACTATAGCTTATCATTAAGTAAGACATCCAGTCTTGGTGTAAACGCTCCATTGTGAATTTACCACCTTCTTTGCCAAGCATACAAAGTGCTTAAAACACCTTGACTGAATTCATTCTTTTCCATTTGAATTTATTTGACCTAACCTTCCTGCTATCCAATTTTATTATGCTTTAGTGCACTGGACTGAATACTCCTTCATATCATTTCCCTGGTTAAGACTGTTAAACAATCACACAGCAGACACCAGGGACCAAAATGGGCACTTTCAGGACTAAAATCTGCTGTACCAAGAGTCTGAGGTTTTTCAAAGGTTCTGCTCCATGGCCAGATAGTTAAACTGGAACTGACACAGAGAGACACCCTGACCCACTTGCACCACCCCTGGTGTTCTTGAGCTCGCTGAGTAAATCAGTTCAGTGAGTTCAGCCATAAGAAGTCCAATACTATAAAAGTGATGGATCAGGATTTTCTTGGCTTGCTGCCTGAACTGGGTAGGCACAGGCCTTACCCAGTGCTGGAACAGGAAGAGGCAGCTCTGACAGACTGAGTTAGGCTGTGAGGAATCTGCAGTTTTGGGGAACCACAGTAGAATTGTACCATCTGTGCAGAATGGTCACAAAACACACAGTAGCCAGTAGGTTAAAGCTGATCTCAAGATCTGAAAATGCAATCCTGAACTTGCTTCAAAGCAAACAAATCAAACCAAACCAACCCAAACCTCCTTGCTTCAACTAGTGATTCCTGAATTAATCTTCACTGTTGGTCAGGGCATTGATCACCATGCGTGGACTTCTGGTAACAAAAGAGCATGGGAGGAGTGACAATTTATAAATAGAGTTTGAAAACCAAGATGGATGATCAATCCCAGAATGCATCTTTCAGACACTATATCCTGAACAACACCAAAAAGAGCTGCTGTGTCTGAAGTGAACTAATGCAAGGCAGATTAATGAACCGACCTGAATAAAGGCGATCCATTTTTCATATTCTTCTAAAATATTATCTTTTCCCCCTTTCTAAATAAATGGCTGGAATGTTAAATCAGTTAAGTGCATCAATTTGATAAAAACTATGCAAATCTTTAAATATATAAAGGCACCATCTATAACATTGACAGTTCAGATAAAGGGTTTAGTTTTAGCTGAAAATAAAAGTTCCCAGTATGGAATGTAAATGCAAACATTTGTTTTATTTATTTTTTTTTAAGTACTTTGTATTTTGTA
>NW_008245896.1:0-2081 GCF_000691975.1 Corvus brachyrhynchos
AAAAAAAAAAAAAAAAGGCCTAGGAGTGAAACTGGAAATAGCTGAAGGGCTAGAAACAACTAGAAAGTTTTCTGTAGCCTCTACTCAGCAAAACCCCTCTGGTTTTGAATTCTGTGGTAAAATAAAATATCTTTATGGAAACCTGATTTGTTCCTTTGTTTGTAGATAGCTGTATACTTCTCTGTCTACGAAATCTTGCGCTTTTATTCCTGGTCTCAGCTTTGGATATACATATTTCAATTCCACTCAGTCATCTTAAACATGCATCTGTAGTCATATTCGTTAGTAATGAATGCTTACATTCATGTATATTTCAGTTTGAAAATGAGCTCTATTAATTGCTGCTGCATGTGATTCATGAGGAGATGCATAATACGCTGTGTCTCCTTTGTTAGAACTGTTATTGCCTTTCATATCCAGAAATGTGTGGAAGGGGAAAAGTCAGACCACAGGACCTCACTGCATGCTCCTTCTTATCTGGCGTGGGTGGGATGGCAGTAGGCTCAGAAATTTATTGGCCATAAATCCAGATAAAATATTCTGAGGGAATGATATGAAAGTCCAGTGACATAAAATTCCAGTGACGTAGAGATAACTATGCTGTACTTATTCTGAGGCTTCCCAAAATATCAGCATGGACAGGTCTATAATTATGCTGTAATTAGGTCCCCAACTGTGCCTGTTTTCAAGTCCTTCCATTTCCTACCAGGAGGTCTGTGGATGCACGGAACAAGAAAAATCTAGTCCAAATTAGAGCAGGTTGGCAAACCTATTTAACAAAACAATTTTCCCTGATGAAAAATACCCTAATTCCTGTGAAATTTCAGTGAAGCAATAATCCGGGGTTTTGTCAGGTAGGATGCTTAGGAGACCAGGTCTCCTAAGTCTGTCATTGCCAACAGCTTCATCATGATTTATTCTGAGGCTAAGAATCCCAAACAATGAAACAGTGAAGCTAGAAGTACACAACTCTTTTAGCTAAGTGTAGTGGGTTGAGTCCAGATGGCAGATAAGCCCTTCCCTAGTAGGATGGGGGAGAGAATCAGAAGAACAGAAGTAAGAAAACTTGAGACTAGAGATAAAGATAGATGAATAGGAGAAGGGGGAAGAGAGGGAAAAAAGCAAGTGATGCGAAAGCAATTACTCACTACCAGCTGACTGATGCCCAGTCTCTGAGCAAAGACTACTTTGGAAAAACTCCCACCAAGTTTTATTGCTGAACATGACATAATACGGACCCTCTGGCCAGCTGGGGAGAGCTGTCCCAGCTGTGCTCCCTCACAATCTTTTGCCCATCCTCAGCCTACTGGCCTTTGGTGGCGTAGCTGGAGAGAGAGCCTTGACACTGTGCAAGTGCTGTTCAGCAACAGCCAAAACATTGATGTGCCAACAACGTTGTTTTGGCCATGAATCTAAAACACAGCTCCGTATGGGCTGCTATGAGGAAAATTAACTCCACCCCAATGAGCCCCTGTACAGTAAGATTTTTAATAAGTGTTTGGCCTTGAGTTCCACAAAACCAATGCCATTTCAATTACAACTGTTTTCTAAGGAAGACAGAGTGTTCCTGCTAACATCCTAAATCCCTAGGAAATTACTAGGATGTTACATAAAAACACTTTTGCTAATCTGCCCAGTTTTCACAAGGAAGTGGTGATTGCTTGAAAACAGTGATGGCTTCGTATTTGCAAATGACTTTTCCCTTAGTCATAACTTCTCCTTCTCGTGCATGTTTGCCAAAGAAGAGAGAAGTTAGGAAAACATTCCTATATTCACAGCTTTTAGATTGAGATGTTGTATGCTATTTGCTATTTTCTGCCTGCCTGTATTTCCAAATCCCTTTTTTCCATACTGTCGTGGTTTTACACTGGCCCAATGCCAGGCACCCATGAAAGCCACTGACTCACCCTCCCGTGCTACAGATGGGCAGAGGAGAGCAAAATTTAAACAAAGGGTCAATGAGTTGAGATAAAGACCAGGAGAAAAACACTCCAAAGGCAAAACACGTTCAACTTAGAGGTACAAAATGAGCTTATTACTAACAAAAATCAGAGGAGGATAACGAGAAGTAAAATAAGCCC
>NW_008245897.1:0-2075 GCF_000691975.1 Corvus brachyrhynchos
ACCTTTATTCCCTTATTCCTGTCTAGTCTGTTTTTTTAGGCGGCCACTTCAGGCATCACTGGGGGTAAAATTATTTTGTTGTCATGCCTTTGATTCAGGGCCGGCCCAGCAGCACGGCATTACTAGGCACAAAGTCACAATCCACTTCTACAGTCAAGTGATGAGGCTTTACAACTTCAGTGAACGATTCTGACTAAAGTGAAGAGCAGATTTGTCATAGTCAGGTCTCCCTTCCTTTTAAAACAGGGCAGGTGCTCGCCCTGCACAGGCCTGTGCAGCTCATGGCACTGGGTGCAGTAGATCTCCTGTGCCACGTGATGAGAAAGGTGATGTGTGCAAAGTATAAAGTAAAGCAGATGTACACAGCTTTGGAGGCTTTGGAGGACCAGCACCTCCCTGAAGGCCTGCCATCTTCTTTGTAAATCAAATTCCTAAGGCTGGTGTCTGTCTTTTCCAACAGGAGGATGCCATTCAGAAAGAAGGACACGTGCGATGGGGTGAGGGCTTCGTGCTGGTTTACGACATCACGGACAGAGGCAGCTTCGAGGAAATGCTGCCACTTAAGAACTTGTTGGATGAAGTTAAAAAGCCCAAAAATGTCACCCTGATCCTGGTGGGGAACAAAGCAGACTTGGATCACTCCAGGCAAGTCAGCACAGAGGAAGGTGAAAAGCTGGCCACAGAACTTGCCTGTGCTTTTTACGAGTGCTCTGCTTGCACAGGAGAGGGCAACATCATGGAGGCCTTCTATGAGCTCTGTCGGGAGGTGCGGCGCCGGAAGATGGTCCAGGGCAAGACTCGGAGACGAAGCTCCACCACCCATGTCAAGCAGGCCATTAATAAGATGCTTACCAAAATCAGCAGCTAAAAGAGCTGTCCTAAGCCAGAGAAGCATTTTAGAGCAGTTTAGCTCAGAGTAGGGATGGGGCAAGCAGAGCACGTTTAATGAAAAATGGTCAAAGCTTTGCAATGAAAACAAAAAAAGACAAACACCTTCACTTTTTTGAGTAACACGGAGTTGTACTATTTTCCTGTTTTGAAATGCATTTAGCCACACTGTTTCGGACTAATGTGGGATAAAAAAAAAACCAAAACACCAAGAAAAAAAAAACAAACACCAAATGAACTCCAAAGGACTAGACAATTGTGGGGATTGGCAACCAAGAGAGAATCTTCTGCTTCTGTGTGGCTAGCTCCAATCCCCTGCAAGTCAGTAGTGCCTAAACATCATTTCCAGCCAGATTCCTGCTCGGTAGCCATTGGAGAGTAAGATTCAGCCCTCTGAATCAACAGCCATCATCAACAGTCCACCAACAACCATCACAAGCGGTGTTGTCCGGGACTGAATACATGGAGAGGCTGCTGCGTTGTATCAGAAAGTTCACCTGACACCTTCACCAGCTCTAAGTTGGCTCATTGTGTGCTTTCACTCCAAACTGTCCTTCCTTGTTATTTTTGTCAAGTCCATGGGTGTTGATGTTCTTAGCAAGGTATGCAAAAAATATAGGAAAGGTCTATTTCCTGGAGTGTTTAGCCAGCTAGACACACATTTCAAGAGAGCTGAAGTTCAGCTGCTCTTCCAGCTCCTCTGAAATGGCAGAATTCTCAAGAAATAATCAGCTAGTCCAGTGGCATTTCAGCATTTCCCCCTCAAAGTGCAGTACTGTGCTTGGGGAAATGGGAGTATACGCGTTGGGAAATCAAACTGAAAAAAAAAGCCCAAAAAAACATATTACTATTGATTTAGCTGTGGGTAGTTTTTAGCTTTTGTTAATTTTTTGTTTTGGTCTTTTTTTCGATTCACGTAGTTCCTCTTAGTCTATCTTATACTGAAGAAGAACTGAATCCTTGGGAAGGCAAGTATTTAAAGTCTAAGCCCAAATGTAAATCAGATCTGAATGGCCTCTACCATATCAAAAGACCATAATTTTCAGCTGTTTAAACTTCCAGATGCTGCTTGGAGCACTCTGGGGCTTAAAGCAGCACAGGTTTTTTGTGACTGTTACCCCGCACATTGACATGAAAGTGCTTTTTATCAGATTTTGGTGCCTGGGATAAAAGGTGTCCAGTTTTTT
>NW_008245898.1:0-2056 GCF_000691975.1 Corvus brachyrhynchos
TGTTGAATGAGAGCAGTGGTGATCTCAAGCCTGTTTTATGCAGGGGTCCATAGTCCCAAAGTAATGTGAAAGAAAACCTTCGTAATACACACTTCATAGTGTGATACATTGCCATGAATATATTTCAGTTGTTCTTCACCTCTGCAATTAGTTCTGATCTCTTTCCTTTAGGATTCAATGTAGTGATTGTAAAGGTCTGCCCATTCAGGAGCCATGTTTCATGGAAGTAATTTCCCATATATTAAGGTAGGGGGACAAAATAGCCATCCTCTGAACAGTTTCTTATTTCAAGGTTCATACTCATTCCTAGGAATAAAATATTGGATTTGAGATTTTAACATAAAACATTTTTTTGGTCAAAATTCTCTATCAACAATGGAGCATAATGGGAAACTGACCTATTTCCCTCAGACAATATGTCTGCTTTGTCCAACTTCGAATTACTTGCTGTCTGACGAAAAGGTGGAGCTACATCTGGAAATTGATCCATGAACTCTTCTGTGGCAAACTTGGCAGCAGTTTGGAGAAAAAAATCTTGTCTGTCTTGGAGACAAAAACACTTTCACAGTGGCAGATATATCTTATGGACAGTAATACAAGCAATCATTCTGAATTCACATAGTATATTACCTATATTCCTCATGAAACTAGGCAAGTTAAAGTATGTTCCTTTAAATCAGATAATATCTCACTGGAATTAACATCATATCTTTGAAATGATGGGAAAAAAATACACCAGTGATTACAAACAAGTGAATTTCTGGCAAACACTATCCAAAGAAACACTGATGTTGCTAATATATCTGATCTGTAACTATGCTTCTTATAGACTGTGTCTTTATTTCATCCTCAGAAATTAATTTTAAGGGCTAAAAATGTCTCCTTCCAGGACATTTTGGACTCCATTTGTGGGCACAGTTGCTTTTATAGTTTGGTTCAATACTGACTAAAAATGTGCTATTTTTCATTACCTCGTGTTTTCCTACTCCTTTATTGGTCACTGTATTGAAGGGAAACTACATTTTTTAAAGTCTCAAAATTCAATTCATAAGAATTTCATATTTGATTAAATATTGAATGAGGGTTCTCAAATTTGATGTATGCATATCATAATGGTTCCAATAAATAATGCTTATAAGTATAGAAATATATATTCATCCAACAATGCAAACAAATATATCTATAAACACATATATATGGATATAAAAAGAAAGGGTATTTTTTAGAAAATGAGAACTCTGATAAAGTGACATTGAACAACTACGAAAAATAATAATGTGCACAAAGAAGTCCTAATGACCTTAAGAGGATAAAGCAAACTTTATTTAGACCATAACTCATAGCTATAAGTTAGGACACGGACTATTCTACAGATGCAGCTGTAGTCATTAAAATTCAATATCACTACACTTGTGTCTAGCAGTGTCCTTTAAAATCTTTAGCTTTATCCCCTAAAGATCTTTTGGAAATTGAACTTCTTGACCCCGCACAGGCTTTTCCAGTCATACACTTCCTTCTGGTTTTCTATTACCTGAAAAGGTCCAGATGGGGTCAAAGTCATTATCTGTAAATTCTGAACACCAGAGAGAAGGAAAAAAATAGTACAACTTTTCTGTTATCCCTAAAACATGGTTTTGGATAAAGAGTATTTTGTCCCAAGTATCAATAAATATGATGCACAGCTGGTGTATCCTTTTAAACACCAGGGAATCTATGGGCTGTACTACCTAGTTGAAAACATAAGAGCTGATGATGTAAGGACTAATAATAAATGTTTAGTAGGTATTCCAAAATCAGAGATGAATAGACTGTGGAGCCATAAAATGAAATTGTAAAAGAAGTTCTTAAAGAAGATAAGCTTCCAAATCCTTTATACCTGTAATCATTGTAGAGATATTAGAAAAGTTGTGATTACTGAAACTTTCGTTACTTGGAATAGACTGAAGAATCTGACTCTGATAAAAGTGTTAGAAGAAGAGGCTTTAGAAAAATATATAAAATGAAATGACAGATGTTAATATTAGAAAAAATTCTGAAAAAGAAAAGAAAAATAAAA
>NW_008245899.1:0-2069 GCF_000691975.1 Corvus brachyrhynchos
GGACTCCTCCAGGAGCTGCAGCTGGATCTCTGCCCCACCGTCATCTCCATGGGCGCACCTGCTTCACCTTTTCTGCACCACGGGCTGCAGGGGAATCCTGAGACTTGTGCCTGGATCATCTTGTCCCCATCCTTCTCCACTGACCTTGATGTGTGCACAGCTGTTCCTCTCCCATATTCTCACTCTGCTACATCTGCACAATAACTTTTTTCCTTTTTAAATCTGTTATCAGAGACACCTTACTGCCAGTTCTGATTGGCCCAACCTTGGCCAGCAGTAGATCCATCTCTGAGCCGGCTGGCTTTGGCTTTGTCAGACATGGGGGAAGCTTGTGGCAGTTTCTAACAGAAGCCACCCCTGTAGCCCCCCTACTACCAAAATCTGTCCATGCAAACTCAATACAGTCTACACACACATAAACATGCCCTAACTCTTCAAGCTGGAGGAGAAATTTCACAGAATCGCAGAATACTCTGAGTTGGAAGGGACTATCAAGACCCAACTATCAAGTTGGAAGGATTATCAAGACCAGCTCTTAAGCGGATGGTCCATATGGGGATCAAACCCACAACTCCGGCATTATTAGCACCATGCTCTAACAAACTGAGCTAATCTCATTTTGTGTCTTAAAATAGTTACGTCAGGCTTTGCAGGAACAGCATGATCCCAAACTGAGTTCTACTTTTGCAGCATCCTCCTGCCAAACTATGTATGTTGCACTACTGCAATTAGCCAAGGAAGGTCTTTCTATTGTCATTGATTTAGATCCCCCATGTTTGCTCACCTAAACAAAGCATTTACTGGCTGTTTGTATTCAGCATTTTGGGTGACAGATGCACTAATACTTGGTGTTATCATAGTGCTGGCCAAATTGCCGCAGTGTTACATGTGTCAGGATACTTGCTTATTTTCAAAACACTGCACTTTTCAGATTGTGTATCTTTCTTTTGAATAACTACATGTTTTATATTCTTCTACATACTGTTAAAAACAGCCTAGAGCCTTGAAATACCTAACTCTTGACAGCTGCAGTGGCATTATTTTTCTACTGGCTTCAGTTGGAGTCACTCAATTGACAATTAGCAATGTTTTTAGAAAGTGTATTTTGGAATCCATAAGACTCATTTAGAGTAAAAAATCCTTTTATGCAAAAGCATAACAGTCTTCACTTTAGGCTTTCAGAATGGTATTTTTTGCCAGCTACTTGCCACTTGTAAGTTTCTGTTGATTATGTAAGAATAGGATATTTTTTCATTGATGGTTGCATCTGTTTGTTTATTTGGATTTTTTTATGATGACGCCTCTTTGAGTTCAACACAGTTACTTGGAATTTATGCTAGCATTAATAAGAAGAGAAATACGTTCCTAGCCCTAGATCCTCAGAATGTGAGGTAGTAACCAAAACCAAAACATGGCTGAGCACATTGATACATCACAATGAAAATCAACATAAAGAGTACATTGTTATCCTTGCAGTAAGGCCTTCAAGTGTTGCAGAAATGCAAGAACCATAGTTTCCAGTTGTTGACTGCTTTAACTGCATGGTGCTAACACTGTCATCTCAATGAAGGTTTTTTTGCTTCATGATTTAATGTATAGTTATGTTCTCATGCTCTCTTTACTCCCAGAGTCCCTAGCTTTTACTGTGCAGGACCAATGTATTTAGCAAGCAAGCAACTGGATCAGATTTTTTGCCTTCAGTTTCCCTCTCCCCAGTCATGTCTCCTATTCTCATCTTCTGGCCTACAGCAAAAATCTCATGCTGTTTCTTGGATGAACATGTTTCATCACTGGGATTCCCATGCTATCTGCTCTGCACTCTACATCAATACAGCTACAACCAGTGCATGAACATGAGGCTGAAGAAGCTGCAGTAAATGGTGGCAACAATTGAATTAATGACTCTTTTATGATTTTAAATAGAAGCAGATCAGCTACCTACTGTTTTCATGTAATAGAATCATAGGTTCATAAATAGTTTGAGTTGAAAAGGACCTTAAAGATCACCTAGTTTCACACCCTGCCATGGACAAGGAAACCTTCCACTAGACCAGGTTGCTCAAAGCCCC
>NW_008245900.1:0-2115 GCF_000691975.1 Corvus brachyrhynchos
AGAGACATTTCTAAGAACCTTAAAACTGGATCACAACAGTAGTTCACTGCTTCAGAGAAAAAGGAATTTTTGTGTAAGTGATATTTGCTCTTTTGACTCAAGTGACTCGATGGAGTGAACTGCTTTGTGGAGCACTTGAACTAATAACCAACCATGCAGCACCAAAGCTTTATAAATGAAGGATTAGACAACCAGCAAGCTGGGACTTGGTGTCCCTGAGAGCAGAATAGATGGGTCATCCTAGCTGTATCATCTCCAGTACTTAGTAAAAAATAGCCATGATAGCCCTATAAACATCTTAATATTTTTTAAAGGCTCATCACAATGGTTTGGTAGGAGCAAACAAAAATCTTTTTTACAGTTTCAAAAGTAGAAATACCAAGTAAGACCTGGAGGGATAAGTAAGACTGAAAACAAAGGATGTTTCTGTTTTCTCTCAAATAAAACAGGAAGCCAAAATGAAGTGTCAGCTTTTGTGATCAAAAGGGGACATGTAGCCTGACTTGCATCATATGTGGCATTCTTCAAATACAGATAAAGTAGACTGATGAGTCCCTTAGAAGAGAAAGCAGAAGTAGAAAGGTAGTATGACTTTAGTTCCCATTCTACCAGACTACAAGTCTTTGGTAGAAGTTGAATCATTCCATTAGATAATGTATGTGCTTATTTCTTTCATGCTTCACACAATTTCTCATTTTTCAGCTGCTGAACTGTGTTATAAAAGGAATATCTACACATTTAGCTAGCTGCAATAGGAATAGTGAACTGAAATACATAAGGTAAGAACGATGCACCACCAAAGATCTATCTAACTTTAAATACTTATAAATATTACCATAATCAGATCCTTATGGAAGAATATCAGAACAAGGAAACTATATAATGATATTTCTCTTAAATAAACTTGTGATTCAGGAACTTCCTGAGCCAGAAATGATATCTTTGTGTTCAATAACCTTTTTTTTCATGATTTTGTCTTCTTGTTCTTTGAACTCATGGAAACTTTTGCTTCAACAATATCTCATGGCAACCATCAAAGTACATATTCAGTTGTGCTGTAGGAAAAATATCCATTTATTTTGGACCTACAGTCTACTGCCTTTATATGATGACTCCTAGAAGATGGGATAATGAGTCATGTTCTCTGTGCATTTCATGACTTCATAGATATAGATCATAAACCAGAATGATCTCTATCAAGTGTCTATTTTCTAGGCCACAGAGTTCAAGTCTATTCAGGTTTTTTCCTCTCATATATAATTAATTCTTTATCTCGATCTCTCTTATATCAAGTTTTGTTAAATACATCCTGAGATACACTAAACAGGACTGACGACAAATGCTGTTAATTTAAATGAAGCCTATGTTATAAAAAAGGGTTGTGAATACACATTAAAAATAACTTTAACAGTGAGAGTTTATAAATGTGCATTATACATCCTTTATTTTAGTTTTTAAATAATAAATGAAAGAAATCTACTTTTCTCACATATTTCTAAGCAAGTTCCTTTTTAGAAGTATGGAAAAATATGTATTTACAGTGATTCAGTGAGAGTAAAAAGAATTAGTATCAGAGACACAGTTTGATATTGTAATTTAAAAATTTCATGTAAAACTATTTATTTTTTCTTAATTTGTATATTTATAATTTAAACTTTCTTATATGAACATTTCTATAAATACCATTCTATTTTAATAGTAAATGCAATTAAAAGAAATATAATTATCACCTAAATAATAATTTATGATCAGAAAGTTTATTAAAATAATACATTTTAAAAGGAAAATTTTCATATAAATGACTATAAATTCTCTTTAATTTGAATTTCCTACATTTTTGAGAAACAGGACATCTTGTCTGAGCAATAACTCTGAATCATAGGAAAAGAACTTCAGATTTAGTTAACTAAATATGTGAGTTAGCTTTCGAATTACAGTTGTGAGGTCCTGAGAAGTCCTTATCTCATTCCAAATCAAACCAGAGATATTATTCAACAGAACACACATTTCCATGGCCTTGGGAGTGTCAGGTTAGGAATGGCTGCTATTCAAATGTGACTGAAAGGGAAGTCTCTAGCAAAAAAATGCTGTTTTGTTTGGGTTTTTTTCCCCTGT
>NW_008245901.1:0-2115 GCF_000691975.1 Corvus brachyrhynchos
CATCTTAGAGAAACAGCGTCCTTGGGCATTGAGAGGACAGTTAAAGAATAAAGTGGCTTCATAACCTCACCCCGGGACAGTTGTGGAGGGAGCATGACAGGAAAATAGGAATAATATTAAGAGTGAAATGACATGTCAAAGAGTAAAACTGAACTGCCAAGGGTATAAGCAACCCTGAAGTTTGGGAAATTTGTATCTAATCTCTGTGGCCTTTTCCTCATTTACATAATGAATAGACAACAATAGTTTAGACCTCAGTTTCCTCCTCAGGCACTGGCCCTTGGCAATGAAAGAGTAGCTGATCAATATGGGGACTTGACGAAGATCTGAGAAATATATGAAGGACAGGCCTTCCAGGTTACAGAAGGGATTGCTGCAAGATGGTGTGGAACTGCACTCAAGAGAAAATGCTTAATCATAGCTTTGAACTCCCAGACCTGGCCTATCGGCAAAGCAAGAGCAATAGCGAGCAGTGAGCTGGGCTGCATGTGGGTCTCTTATTTGATCTTTCCACTCTTTCTGAGTACTTAGAGGTAGATTGATACAGAACATAAAGCATAAGCACAGAAAAGAGATATCTTTTCCCAGTATAACAATGCAAGTATTAAAGGATATGATTCTCTGTCACATATGGCTGCATACATAGGCAAAGCAAATGCTGCCACTCAGGGGTCATATACTTTGCAGTGCTTCAGAACAAGGGCTGTTCATACTTGAGATACATTTGTTTGAGAAATTTGCTTTGGTTTTGGGGTTATAAGAGAAATATGAATGCAATCTGGTCCCTCTATATAACATCCTGTCTTTCATCAAAGCAGGGCCTTGAAGAACAGGGGACTTCTTCCTGACATGTGGGAAAAGCAGTTGTTGGCAGTCTTTAAGCGTTGTGTCATGTAAACAGCCTTGTGGTGTCATGCCCCACCTACCACAGGAGCTTGCTCTGCTGCGGGAAGGAGACACATAGACTCTGAATGGAGGAAAGACAGAGATGGCTTGTTTTGACAAGACCTTGCTTTGCAGAAGATATGCAGAAGAGAAAAACTGCTTTATTTGACCCAACCTACTGTGACCATCACTTTGGTAGTAAAAGAAATAGGAGAACTAGTTCCATTCTTAGCTGTAAGTTCTGTTTTCTAGAAGTGAAACAAAGTGAAAGAACTCTTTCATTCAGGAAGAAACAATATTGCAATAAACAGAGAACAATTCTATTTAATTTATCCCTTTTGTCTCAGGTTCTTAAATGAAGGAAGGGGGCTTCTGAGTTACCAGTTCCAGTACTGTTCAAGGCATTTGCAATCAATATGTTTGTAAACTGGTCAGTCTCCACCTTAAAATTGATTGGTTTTGATAGGTACTACTCCTTAGGGAAAGCTTTTTTCATAACTCTGCATCTCTGAGAGCTATTTGTGAGAAAGCATTTGAGCATCTATTTTGTTTTATATTTTGGAGTAATTTGAAGGCAGAATTATAAAGGAATCTACAAATGACTTTTTGTTCTTCCTTTCTAGAAGGAAAGGAAGCACCTTTCATTGCAGAGGAATACAATTTTGCAAGATACCTTTATGTTCAATCTCTTGTCTTTGGAGTAATTGTGGCAATGACCCTTTGTTTCCATGTTTAATGACTGTTCAGAGGTCAGCAATATTCTCTTTAAACACAACAGACTATCTAGATGATAAAAAGAATTTGAAGCACCTTTTCATGCAATCATTCCATCACACAGCTCAATAAAGAAAGTTTGGATTTCCTTAATTTTATTATACTACATTACAAGTGACATCACACATGCATAGCACAAGAAGCATTCACAATTCAATGATTTTTACTGTGTGTAATGGCCTTTAATGCTATCTCTTAGTAAGCATGGACAGGTAGCAAAATGCAAAATCTAACTTATGTTCAATATTTCGTAACAGCTCTTGATGGCTCTTGATGACCCTCTGCCACTGTTTTCCTCGGTCCTTTCCTATCTGTGGTTATTAAAGTATCTAGGATTTTTCACTGGCTAGGAAATCATCAGCATTAGCACTAAATATGACTTAAGATATGTCCATGGTCACAGAATCAGAATCATATGGTCAGAGAATCATAGAATGGTTTGGGTTGGAATGGACC
>NW_008245902.1:0-2099 GCF_000691975.1 Corvus brachyrhynchos
GAATTAAAAAAAAAAAAAGAAGAAAGAAATGCAGGTAAGAGCACAGAAGGAAAATTTAGAGGAAGTGAAGTTGCTTGTAGGGTTTTGCCATACTGGGAACAAGGCATTAATATCAACACTACAAAACACAACACTTGGTCATGTTTATCCTTATTTTATGTCAAAAGACATCCAGCTACACAATTAAGAAAGCATCACCAGCTGTATTATCTTATTATTACTAGACCTTCCTTTGCTCCTGCCTTTATGTAACTATTATATTGCTAAATTTAAACCATCTGTGTAAGTATATTATGAAAAAAGCTATCATCCTGACACTTCAGACATATACATGCTAACAGAAATTATAAAAATGAAACTGTATCTGTTAATATACTAACTGAATTATGGGAGCTAATAGATCTGGTAACAGCTATCTTCCTCAGAGAAAATGCAGCCAGGAAGCAACATGCACCAATATAATATATTCCTGCTAGCAATCTAGTGGTGCTATTTAATCACAAGAGCATTTTGTGGTGCCGTGCTATCTTACTGTTGTGATATGTAATGAACATCTATTCAAATAAATATCTTGAGATATTTATGTATTTAGTCTGTATTTATTCAAAATTCTCTTAATGTCTTTTCAGATGTACATTTATGGAGCTATGCAATAAGTCATAACACGATGTGCTTCAGGGAAACATTAATATGTGCACAGCCTAGAGAGTTAGCTAATAACTAAAACTATATAAAATTCAGTCTAGGAAAGAGAGATTAAGACTGCTTTAAAATAACTTGTGCCTTCGTATTACAGCATCTTAGAGGTGCCCAAGACTTCAGAGATTTTGCCATCTTACAGTTTCTGACAAGGAAAAATCACCCCCTTGTTTTATATGCTGTTTTGAGGACTACTCTTGTACCTTTCATCTGCACAAAGGAACTGAATCACAGATGAAGCTCAAGCTGGATAGGCTTCCACTTTTCAATATCTTTGTCAAAAGGACTACTATTAAAGAATTCAGCAACTCTGAATATATTTCAGTGGAAGCAATAATTTTCTGCCAGCATATTCAAATTCTGGGTTTACTTAACAAGCTTCTCTAAACACACAATAACGTAGGAAAAAAATCCTTCAAGAACAAAATCTTTAATTCTTTTTATATTAAGGACAATAAAGGGTCATTTAGTATTCCCTACTGCTCCAAAGAGTCAGGAATTGGTTTTGCCAATGAGTTCCAGCTCACTTCTGCGTGGTGGATGGATGACGTCAAGAGAGTCAACCAGCAAGAATGTGGTCACAAAAGAGTAACTTTTTTTCCTAGTCAACAAGGGCGTTTTTAAAGAAAATAAGAAAGCCACGTTAATGAGCAACTTCAACACTGTATGTAAAATATATTGAAGTGCAGAAAGAACAAAGCAACTTGAGTTAGTGAAGAATGAGGCAACCAAACAAAATAAAGTGCATGAGATTGAAATCTGCAGTGATGTTCTCCATTATTTAATGAGAAAATAGTGGTTCATAACTAGAATACAATAATGTTAAATAATTAAGCTGTCCCACCTCTTCAATCTCCTTAGTGAAGCATGTTAAAAAAAATGTATAATCTATGAAACTTCAACATTTTGGATTTTTACTGAAATTATAATATATGTGTATTTAAAAAAAGTTAAATATATACACAAGCAAAACATGAGAACAGTTCTCCGTTAATCCTTTAAGGTAGATTTTAGCTTTAGAAACCAAGAGATGTTCTTCTGACTATCCAAGTCATCTTCAACAGTTAAAATCATTTTTAAACTTGCTCATGTTCCCCTCTTCCCATCTCCCAGACTCTTTAGAGACAGTATTTGACTGCCTTACATATCTCAGAATGGGTAACAATTATACCTGTCTCATATTTTAAAGAAATTCCAGTCAGTAAATATGGAAAATAGTTAATATGTGATTTGAAAAAAAAATTGTATAAAATAGTACAGTAATGGGGAAAGAATCAATAAAAAAAGTTTGGCTGACAGAATAATATTAGTACTTGACAACATTACCTCTTTTATATCATCTTTAGCTTGCTGCAGTTTATCAGGTCTGTTGGCAAGTTGGAGCTTTGCTTCAGCTTCAC
>NW_008245903.1:0-2096 GCF_000691975.1 Corvus brachyrhynchos
TCCCAGTGAGGATGGAACCCCCCAAAGAGGGGCTCCAACCCTGCCAGCACTGCTCCCCTCCTGCAGGCAGCCAGCCACACACCACAGCAGCCCCCAGTAGGACACTGGGATGCTGCAGGATGTCTGGAGGCCGCACAGCACCCAGACCCTAGAACAGGAGCTGGGGTGCTGCAGGAGGGCAGCTCCACTGCACTCAGAGAATGGATAAACTGTGTCATCACCTCACACACAGCACACCTGAGCTCCATTCCTGGCCCCTCATCTCCCACCAGTGCCCAGCACTCTGCATGCCAGATGCCAGCATGGCTAAGAGCACCTGAGACTTACCCTGGCCAGCTGAGCCTCACTTTCAATGGCATTGTGCAGCCGAACAATTCCCACATACTCTTTGCCTGAAAGAATGACAAGAGCAGTCAGGAGCGGCCACTTGCATTTGCTGTTGACCTCAAGGTCCACCCTGCTTCACAGCCACACGTCCCCAGACACCTGAAATCCTAACAACCGCCTCTTCTAGGAAATGGGCATGGTTTATTACAGAGTTGGTTTTTCTTCCAGGGAAATAAATCTAAACGATATTTCTTCTCTGGACTGCTAGAGGCTGAGACCCTAAGTTCAACTGGTACATAAAACCATGTCAGAAGTGTTTTCACTGACTTATAACAGCCCAAGCACAGAGGAGCAAAGAAAAAACCACCTGAGACAACATGGATGTGTCCTCAGGGGCTTGGAGTAACATGCAACCCTTAAGGTCATGGCACTGAAGACTTAAGATAGACTTTTTTAAGTTTTAGAAATCTCCATTTTGTCTCCAAAAGCACTTCACACATCCCTAGTCACTGTAAATGGTCCTGGTCAACAAACATACCTGCACTCTGCTGAGATTTGACCAGCCGTGTGGCCCTCTCGATGCACACAATGAGGCACCCAGTCACCTTGGGGTCCAGGGTGCCACTGTGCCCCGTCTTCTCCACTCGCAGGATGCGCCGGATCCACGCAACCACCTCGTGAGAGGATGGGTTGGAGGGTTTGTCGAGGTTAATAAAGCCAGACCTGTAGTGCAAAATGGCAGGGAATGGGAGCTAAGCACCAGGGCAAGCACAGCAACAGTGCAGCACCTTTGAAATACTTGTCAGGGCTGCAGAGAAATGTATTTCTATACAGCCAGATACACAGCTCTCGGTGAGCCCAGAGTGATCTGCTCCATGCACAACAGGTGATATAATCAAGGAATTCTCTTCTCCCCTGCCTACTTAACACTACTCTGCACTTAAAACCCCCCAAACTCTACAAGCTCTGAGCAGTTTCAAAGCCCAGCAGGCCAAGGGACTTTTCCAAAAATCCCAGAGAATTGCTCAGGTGGTTTGCATGTTCATCCACAGACCTGCAGCAAGCCCAGAATAAAGAAAACTTTACAGGGAGAGGTCAGTGGGTCCTACTTAAATATTTACTGATTATGGCAAGGCACTGAGTCAAGCAGAAAGGTACAAGGGGAATCCAGACAGAAAATATTTTAAAGGTATTAACTGTGCAAGAAAAATAAACCACTCTGGGCCTGTATTGCACTCACCTAACATAGTCAGAAATCTCTCTCTTCAGGGGATTAGCACCGGAAGGAAGAGGTGTGTAGTGTGCTGTCCTCACATTTAATTTGTCAAAGTTCTACAAAATCCAAGCAGAAGTTACAAGTCTTCTTAAGCTCCCTTGATTTCAGTGTTGCTGTGCTGCAGTACATTCCCCCAGGCACACCAGGCCTGATTTGTACATTTAAGTGATAGAGCCGCTTCCAAAATGAAAATGGCCCAACAATGAAACCACGATAAAATTTTACAAAAATAGAGAAAAATAGAAATCCTGGACTGAAGGAGATGGGAAAGCAGCACAATATACACATTTACAGTGCAGGATAAATCCAATATGCCCCAGAAACTCAGCAGAAGCAACCTGGAAATCTACACAGACCACAGGCCATGGGCAGACCCAATTAAAAAAACTAAAAAATATGGCGGGATCTCTACAAAGCACGGAAACGTACAAAACTTAAATGTTACTGCTGGAGAGACTTTGTAACACGATTTCTGCATGCAGAGCACCACGTG
>NW_008245904.1:0-2130 GCF_000691975.1 Corvus brachyrhynchos
ACCACTTAACATTCTATGATTATATGAAATCAAGATAACAGCTGTTAATATGGTAAATGCTTCTGTTGTAAGTATATTGCAGTGTATCTATATGTCTGTGGAGGAAAAATGGGTGAAGGTATCCTAACTCAAAAGAGAGGAGTAGATAATCTTTGCCATGAGACACTAAAAAAGATAACAAACCTAATGAGTTCATGAAATAAAACCATTATCACAATTATCATGATATAATTTCTACCTGATTAGTACAGCTTAATAGGTTTACTGCCTTTTGTGAAACTTAGGCTTCACTGAGTCTGTTCTTTAATGGACACCAACATGCCCTCCACTCTTACCTTATAAAGCCTGTCAACTACAGATAGTGTTTGCTACTGAATGCAATGCTGAAAGTATTCTAGATGCTTATGAACAGAGAAAAGGTAGATGGAAGATGAGAAGATGATTTCAGTGGAAAAAGACAGTAAAGAGGATAAATAGGAGGAAGACCTAAGAGCAGAGGAGACAGTAATGATGTGTGTGTCTGTGGAGGCACGTTGGAATTCTTTTCAGAGCTTCATATCCAAAGACCTGTTTTGATGCTTTGCTTTTTATTTTTTTTTCCCAAATGGAAGGTATTAGACCCCTAGAAAGTTCTATAAACTGATCTGAAATATATGAAGAAACATTAACAGAATGCAAAGTAACCTTTTTTCCTTTGATAGATCTACTATTTTATTTTGGAAATACACTAAGATTTCTCTTAAAACATTTCTAGCCATCACCTATCCAAGGCCAGCAGAGCAGCACAGAGCCACCTCTAGTGAGACACTGTGCAGCCTCTTCCATACCATATAGTAATAAAAAGCCAGCAGCAGATATACAATGGCTACCATGTAACTCTGAGGTGAGTTTTAAGATTCACTTCTCTTCTTTTTATTGCTTTTCTAATCTACCATCTCAGAAATTCTAATGCAAACGCAAGAGAAAATACCGAAGAGTTAATTATTTGTACTCATTATTTCTCACTGCATTTAGTAAATATTAATAATCTGGTGCCTCTTGTCATGCTCATTGTGCTTTATAACTGTACTGTGCTCTCAGTCTGATATGAATCTGCTCATACTGGAAAAAATTTCCTTAACTTTACAGAAAATTATAATTCAAAATTATAGTAAGCCTTCCATATATAAAATGTATTGAATTTCTACTATGAGCAATCTAGCCTGTCACTAAGAATTCCAGGAAATAACTTCAATTACGTAAATATCTGGATACCCAACAATGGTATTATTATAGCCACCTTAATTTTTCTAGATGCTGCCTGTGTACTCAAAACTTACTTTTTCTGTGATGGTTTTAAAGCTCCAAAGTACTTAGGGTCTATGTACTTAAAGGGTCCAACAGGAAGACTGGGTGCTGATTTACTATCAAAGTATTGCAAATGGTTGCTAAACTAATGTAAATGTTGTCAAATGCAAAATAATGACAGTGGAAAAGCAGGCCAAGAAAAAACCTGAAATCTTTAAAAGGTTTATGGAAATTATATATCCATGAATTTTTGAAAAAAAACCCCCAAACTTCAGAGATACTACAGTCCTTAGTGACATTTCCAGAAAAGTGAGGAAAAGGGCACACATTTATCATAAAAAGACAGCTGATACCACTATTCGTTATTATTTTATACAGTAATAGTCATGGATACTAATTGGTACCAGATGTAAAGCATGAAGAGAGGGATTGGACAGCAGAACATTGTTGTGGTTTTTGTTGTTTGGGTGGGGTTTTTTTAGCCAAGGTTTAGGCTCAAAAAGCTGTTTTTGTGTTCATCTGGGATAACAGACACAGGAGACCCAGGCTTCATGAAGAACACTGACAAAGGAGTCACTCTGCCAGTATTTAGCAACATGTACTGGGACTTACTTTTTGTTATATAAACATGGAATATGTGTCAGCCTTTATACAACACAGCAGTTTTTATGGCACAGTTCCTAAAATCAGCAGTTTTATAATTACATATTAATGAAAAACTATTCAAAGTCACATCCAGAACCTAATTCAGCTTTGCCTGGCTGCAAGACTACCATTGTGATTACAGGTTGACAAACTCATGCATGAAAATTAGAGTAGGCCTAATTTGGCCTAAAAAAAAAA
>NW_008245905.1:0-2127 GCF_000691975.1 Corvus brachyrhynchos
CAGCCTGGAGAAGACTCCAGGGAGACCTTAGAGCCCCTTGCAGTACCTGAAAGGGTTCTACAAGAGATGAAATATTTATAAGGGCGTGTAGTGGCAGAAAAAGGGGGAAGGGTTTAAACTGAAAAAGCAGAGCTTTAGATCAGATATTAGAGAGAGATTCTTTACTGTGGGAATGGTGAAGCGTTGGAACAGGTTGTCCAGAGAAGTTTTAGATGCCCCATCCCTGGCAGTGTTAGGGGGTAGGCTGGATGGGGCAAGCAGGTCTAGTGGAAGGTGTCCCTGCCCATGGGTGTGGGGATGGAACGAGATGATATTTAAGGTCCCATATATTCCATGATTCTATGAAAATAATCTCTGATGACAGTGATAGTTGTTTGGAAAGACAAATAGTCTCCTTGTCTAACAGAGTTTTTCTTGATGTTTTAAATATTCTTCATGTCAAAAAAGGGTTAATTCTGGGCAGATATCATTCGAATCTATGAATTTGGATTAGTAATTTCTACTAGAAAAAATATTGAGAAGATTTATGTAGGGGTGTTTAGTTACTGAGATGATTATAAATGTAGATTATTATGACCTTTAGGTAAATGTCTTTAAATCTTGCAAATGTTTCTTTCCCTTAGTATAAACCAGCCCTGAGGCTGAAAATACCTTTTTTTTTCACAGTGTCTAATATTTTCTAAGAGGTAACTGAAACATTACTGATTCTATCCACCACTGATTTTATCAGCTACTGTTATTAGAAGAATAGACAGGTTTTTTAAGAATAATTCTGTAATTGAGATGCTATTTAAGGCTAAAGTTTCCCTTACTACATTGAGAAGTGAAAATGCAAACCCTTATACTGCTGATAAACAAGCTCTGAGGAATTCAGTCTAGAATGACAGAAATAAATGAAAAAGGAGTAAGTTTGACATTGCTTCCTTCAACAACTGAGCACCTCCTGCTTTGACCTAGTTTTATTTTTAGATGCAGATGCAGACAGAACACGAATCAAAATGCCTTGCAATTATTGGTTTGTGTGATAATTAGCATTTTGGATCTGTTATTCAAAAACAATCACAGATCAGGGAAAACCACGAGTCTCAATTCCAAAAGGGCTCAACTCCAAAAAAACACTTTTCCAGACAAGTTCCCAGAAGGGTTCTAGAAGAGACACAAATATATCCTATGTACATCAGTGCTGTGGATGTTCTGCATGCCCTCTGCTCACCAAGTTACACTGACAAAAAAGCAGCAATTTCTGATGCTAGCCTTAGAGTAAGAGTTTGGGTTTTAAAACAAGTTATTCCCTACTATTTTAGATGTTTTCAGTCTTGAGTTCTGCAGTACTGTATTGCCAAGAATTTAAATGTGGACCAGGAAAGTGACTTGATACCTGGCAGAGACAGCCCAGGAGTTAGTTATACATCTTTCAGTGATCTGCTGAAAATTGGTTATTTTTTGCTAAAGTCAGTGTGGGCTAGAGAATCATCTCTGAAGCTTTACTGGACTTTCTCCTACAGTTTCAAGCATGAAAGAAGTTTGTGTGGCTTGGAAAATGCCACGTGGTAAACACTGGGATTGTTCTCAGTGGTAAGAGCCTAAACTGTAAAGGTTCAGTCCGTAGCACTCATCCATTGGAGAAGAAAGTACAATAAAATTAGTTAATACAATTTTTTAATATATCAAATCCTTTAGAAGATAACAGCAACAAAAAAGTGATGGGTAACCAGGAGTCCACTAAACCTATCCTTAATGAATGATTGCCTCTCTCTTTTGCTTTACATATTTGTGCCTTTATTGCATTACCAGATCAAAACTTAGCGCCCACAAAGACTACCCAGTTACTGGGCACTGTGAGGTATAAACCTCTCCAAGGTGTCCAATTTCTTCAGGGGTTATTTTTGCACAGTAAAGACAGACATTAAAGTTGAGTAGGGCATCTGAACTTCTAACAAACTTCTTTTGGGCATCTGGAATCATTACCTGAAGACCAGCTTGTTTTAAATGCAAAAAGAACACCTGCAGAAATATCAGTGACAGTCCTCACACACACCAAGTTCATGAGGCCATGAAGTACTGAGATGTTATAAGGAAAGAACTGAAAAATACAAGCCACAAAGACATAAAGCCTGCTTTCCTGTA
>NW_008245906.1:0-2123 GCF_000691975.1 Corvus brachyrhynchos
AGGTGCGTAGAGGTGGGGGTGTGTCTCCTGCTGCAGATCCAGAGCTCCACTGCCACAGCTCCCACAGCAATCCTCATCAGTGAGGGCATGTGTTATGTGTGCCTTGGAAGTCTCCAGTGGCAATTATTCATGTTTTTTATTGTAACTCATGGGAGAAAGGCAGGATCTCCTGGGAGAGAACAGACTTTCCATCTTGATTTCTGTGCCCTTGTAGCCACAGCTCATCTGTCTGTGAAAAATTAGGGGAGAAGTCAAGCAGTTCTTGATTGTTTTCATTGTTTTTGAAACAATCACCATTACAGCAGAGCCCAGGGACGTTAGGAAGGGCAGAGACTAATCTCTCTAACCTGTCACTACACTCACACCTGCAAGTGTTCAGTCTCCAAGTCATGGGCTGCTCATTCCTGTGGGCATTTCTTTCCTAAATGTGGATCTGTAGCTGTATTCCAAGAGGATTTGTTGACTCCTGTGTCTTTCCCCAGAGCATGAGGCTCCAGTGAGTTCTGTCTGCATCAGCCCAGATGGCCACAAAGTCCTGTCCACGACAGCTACTGGGAATCTGGGCTACCTGGATATCCAGGCCCGGGACTACAACACCCTGATGCGCTCTCACAAGGACTCTGTGCTGGGATTCTCGGTGGAGGGGAGGTGGAAGCTGATAGCAACAGTGTCCCAGGACAACACCATCCGAGTGTGGGACCTCACCTCCATGCAGCAGGTGGGTGAGACAAGAGGCAGGAGGTGTCTGCTGTTTATTAAGAGTCTCCCTGGTCTCTGTTTGGTCCAATTATCAAAGCCCCACAGTTCAAGAGCCCTCCCTGAAGCATGAGAGGTACCGTGGGCAAGAGACCCTTTGGAAGTACAGAGTTCTGAGGCGTTGTTAGACAAAACTATTTTCTTCTCCTCCATCTTTTGAATATTTCTTTTTAGCACAAACCATAGCACCCAAGGGCTTTACCTAAATGCCCAAAGACCCAGGATTTCACTGGGCTTTGGATCCATGCAGGCAGGAGCAGCAACATGCTCATGGTGGAGATGTGAGGCTGCCCAGTTGTTGGGCCCAGCTGCAGCTCCAGTTCTCTCCAGCTTCATGCCCGTGCTGTCTCTTCCCTGCAGCTCTATGACTTTTCAGCTGCAGAGGAAACTCCGTGTACCGTGGCCTTCCACCCCTCCTGGAAGATCCTGGCCTGTGGCTTCGACAGCGGGGTGGTGCGGACCTTCAGCCTGGCTGCCTCTGACCTCCTGCTGGAGCACAAGTGAGTGAACTGGGAGCTACACTGGGTCTAACTGGGTGTCCTGGTGATGAGACAGAACCACAGTGATAATCATGGAGCTCAACAAGCCTCAGGTCCCAGCTGGGTGGGTTTCGGGCAGATCCCGCTGTGCCGAGGCTCTGGGTGGTGAAAGCCATGAGGGCTTTCTTTGTGACTTCCCAGTGGACAGCAGTAGGAAAGAGCTTGTCCTAGAGAGCAGCTGGGCAGGGAGCCCTTGTGAGCCCCAGTGTGGGATTTGGAGGATGCTCCAAAGGGAGAGGGAGCAGGTTCCATCCAGGCTGGAGCACTGCGCTTGTTGCTCGGTTTTCCGACAAGTTGGGGTGTTGGTTGTCCTGGGATGCTGCAGGAGTGAGCACAGTGGGGCCCTGCTCTGTTCCTGGTCATTTTATTCTCCTGGGTTCTTCACCATGTTACACTCAACGTCACCACTGTTCCCTCTGTCTGTGGTTCCTGTTTCTCTTCCTGTTTTCCATGTTTTCTGCCCTCTTTCAGGCAGCACCGCGCCGCGATCACCGGGCTGACCTTCTCTCCAGATGGCAATTTGATGTTCAGCTCCTGCTTACAGGGAACTCTGGCTCTGTACAGCTTTGTGGCCCAGAAAACCCAAGTCCTGAGAGTCCTGGGTAAGACTCTGTGGTTGGGGTTGCCTTTCTTCTTTTTTTTATTAGCACAGATATCCTGAGACCAGAGCCAACCCAAACTCAGCCTGCTTGGAGAGATATTTCCCAGTGAACCTTCTGAGCTTTGTCATTTCCTCCTGCCCTGGGCACTGCTGGGGCACCTCCAGTCCTTGGGACAGTTCTGGGCCCCTCACAAGACAGACCCTGAGGGGCTGGAGCATGTCCAGGG
>NW_008245907.1:0-2150 GCF_000691975.1 Corvus brachyrhynchos
AAAAAAAATAAAGAAGAAAAAGAGCGAAAAGGGGAAAAAAAAAAAGAAAAAAGGAAAAGGCTCAAAGCCAAGATGGAAAGAGACATGAGACTTTGGAGATCTTATTCCATATGCAACAGAATGTGTAGGTCATTGCTAATATGAGATCAAAATTCATATTTATGAGGGGAAGTGTGTTCTTCTGTGTACATATATCAAATTGCCCATGTTTTACTATAAACAGAGATGTACTTTGATATACAATATATTTGCAAGCTGAAAATAAAACAGAAATCCTCATCAAGTTATTGTTCTATCACATAATCCTTATCAGTCCTCTCTTGTAGTCTTAATTTGGCTTCATTTTTTTTTCTGCTCTGTTTATGAAGTATTTCTTTCAGTTCAATGGAGTTTTTCAGTAGTACATCTCAGAGGAACTTCTCTCATTGTGCAGTGTATAGTTCTATTGAAATAAGATTCTGTATCTGTAATGTCAGCAATTTAGTCAGAATAAAAAGGTATTACAAATTAAGTATCGTAAATAGAGATTAGTAGGTGAATGCTGAGCTTAGTAAATAACTCAGCCAAGAGAAATCAGAATAAATTATGTTATATAAAAAAGCATCAGTCACAAGGAAGTTATTTGTTTCGAAATAGATCTTAATACCTTTTTTAATTAAGTATGAGTTTGAATAGTAGTAGTTTAGAGCTAGAGACAAGTGAGAAATTTACAGTGAAATAAAATTTACAGAAATTTACAGAAATAAAACTGAAATTTACAGAAATAAAAGGCTGTGGGATTAATAATAAGAAAACTTCTGTAACTTTGAAACCTGGTAGAAGCACTATAAAGGAGAAAAATCTGACTGCATCAGCTGATTTTAGAATGGCTTTGAGCTGTCAACATGAAACCAACATGACAATAGCAAATATAATTTGCCAATCATCTCAGTCATATTATTTACAAAATAACAGTAAAGAAATAGTTAAGGCTCCAGTGAAACTAAATTTAGAATACAACTCGTACTGATAAATATTGATATTGAGAGTAGATTGACTGAACCTAAAAGAAACACAAAGTAGGAACCTCTGTCATGTTCACCAAAATTATGACTTACGCTGCAGGAATAGGCTAAAAGAGTTTTTCAGTTCACAAATTATTGAATAGGAGTGTATTCCTGTAACTCCACAAAAGACAAAACATTCAGGGCAGGAGATACTTAAATTAACATATTTAATATGGAGCCATCTGTTACATTTTGCATGGTGCTTTTTAATGAACTATTTGATGCAGTTCAACTGAGTTTTGCAAGACTACATCTTAGAGAAATAAGCTTAATTATGTAATGCCATCAGTTAGAACTGGGCTCCTCACAAAGTAAACTCTTAGCATGATACTTGCATCTTACATTAATTGTAAAATACGAGGTCCAGAATGCTGTTTTCCAATATCTGAAATCCTTATTATATCGGATGGCTGTCAGACAGAGCATCGCAAGCTGTGTTCTCAAATACCGATCCAAGTAAACCTTTGAAAGGTCCTTACACTCACTCTAATTGCAATGTCAGTGTTGGAATGAGCTGGCAATGAGATTTTTCTGCTTTGCTAATTTGGGCCAGGCAAACTGCAGTATATATTTAGTTTAACTTCTCTGAAGCTTAGATAAAATACCTTTACACTAAATGGTATTACACTGTGTATTTAAATGTAATACAGTAGTTTTCATCAAAATAATTTTGCTTTAATATTATTGATAGAAGTGCCGTAAATGTCAAATTTAGTTCCACCTAATCAGTAGATTTTATAACAAACACAAAATAAGCATTGCATTATTTTCGTAAAACATTATTCCCGTTCCCTTTTAATTTTTCCAGCCATCTATTCTATAACCAGAATCCTTTCCAAAAGAACTCCAAAGGGATAATTACCACCATTGGTTCTACCTGCTCCAGGCAGTCAGAAGCACAGCAGGAGATTTTTAAGGAAAGGACTGAAAATATCACCACTGAAATGTATACTTGCTCATACGCACAAGAAGATACTCAAGCAGTGAGTTACTATTAGCTTTCTATACACAGTGGTTGCTGACAGGTAGTCTTTTCAAACTATATTATGCTTAAATTTTTTCTACAGGCATTCCACTGATACACTAGTTGAATGATGTAATGTT
>NW_008245908.1:0-2171 GCF_000691975.1 Corvus brachyrhynchos
GTGTACCAGCCAAGGAACTCCGTGCTCCCTGTGAATTTTGCAGAAACGTTTCTTCTTGTGTAATAAATAGCAGCAAGTATTCCTTTGGAGGTAGAATTTTTTTTTTTTTCATGAAAACAATGGTGAGTAATGTAAATGTGAAATGGCCCAAGAATTACTGAAGGTGAATACGGTTAATTTTCAACATGCTTGTCCCTGTGGGATGGTAATCGTGTTTGATTTTTAGGATGTTAGCTATAGATACTCATAAGAGATTGACTCTTTGGTGTGTATGTTAAACCACTGAAGGTTTCGCTTGCTGGTGGAGCTATGAAACACTCAGCTGCCATGAAAGTATTGCGGTCAATACTAGTGCTGTTCACACAATTATAACAACAGCTCTCTGGGTAGGGTTTCCAAAGGTGGTGAATTGTTCAATGTGGTGTGAACTGGCAGTGCATAACCTTGTTCTGCACAGCTTGTCCCAGAAAATTCTCTCCACCCAACAGTGTGTATTAAAACTCAGATATTCTATTGCTGTGTCTTTTGGGGGATGTGGGAAAAAGTCCAAAGCGACATCAACAACCTGTTTTAAAATGAAAATGTTTGCCAAGAGGTATCAAACTGAGCATCCTGTACTTTGCTGTTTCTTGTCTTTGGTTGCTCCTAGAGTATCAGATGACACATTTTGATCCCATTTTGCTGGAATCATCAAAATAGCACTGAGGAGACTGAGGATAGACCTTCAACGTTGTTATTTTCATTGGTACTGTTACATTTGTTAGAGTGATTCAATTCAGTATCAGTAGTGCAAACTTCAGTCCTTTAGTCATTGCATTTTACACTTCAGACCTAAATGTTGCTTTTCAAAGATACTGTTTCATATAATAAGAATTACCTCAAGGCATAGCTGTTTGATGGTGCAGAATTGAAAAGCATTGTTTGCTTCTTAGTTTTTCTGAAGTGATGGTTGACAAGTTCTTGTGAAAGCTTGAATGAAGGTGAAGTTTGTGCTGCTGTGTTATGGGTTAGAAATTATAAAGAGAACATTAAATACCAGATAATGAGGCTGTGGTGGAAAAGAACTTGCTGGGTTTCTTCCTACAAGATTTTGCTTTGTAGAAGCATTACTGGTGCAATTCTTAAAGGTCTTTCGAAGAAACTTTGAGAACTGATGAATGGTGGCTTCTTATTTTATTGTGGTGCCTCTTTTTCAGTACATAGAGTTCTGGTAACGATGCAATTTGCCCTTGGACCAGGAACATTCTTATTTTATTTCTGGCTGCATTTACAGAAGGAGGAGAGTTTTAAATTCCTGCAGGCATTTATGACCACACTGAAGGTTGCTAATGTTGTGTCATCATTTTTACTTAAACACATAATGGTGTGAGCAGCTGCTTTTATGGTTTCCACAGTATGATTTTTGAAATAGTCTCTTTTTCTTCTCTTCTTAGTCTGAGCTGCACAACCCCTGTAATTTTTTTATTTTTCTGCTTTATATTGAAATGAAGCCAATTTAAGTAAGATATTTTTACACCTACTGAGTAAACATTATAAAACCTGAATATATACTTAATTACATAAAATGCTGTACTTCTGATTTTACCACATCTGGTGTGGTAGAATTTGAGAACAATGATTTCCAAACTGATGTTAGCAGTTACAAGGGATGGGATTAAGATTACATATTAATATGCCTAAATTTAGGTTTTTGTACATAGGGACAGGTAAACTAGGGACTCTCTCAATTCAGTTCTTTAAGGGTAGATGCCATTTTAAACTACCAGGTTAAAAAATTCCAGGGCTTGTTTGAGCAGAGACTCCTCAGTCTGCCCCTCTGAGGCATTTGAATCCTCCATGGGTCATCTTGTAGCTGCCAGCCCCACTTCCATGTCATGTAAGCTCTAGGAAAGGACAAATTGCCAGACTCCTTCCTTTATTGAATCATTTGAGCCTCAGTTGCTTTAGCTCCAGTTATAATTGTCAGAGACCAGATCAATACTGGAGATCAGATCAATATGGCCAAGGAAAGCTGAAGAGCCATTGAGATGACAACTGTTATAATCTAATATGGGCAGGGGTAAGATAAATACCTCTAGTCTGCTCTGATATATTAACTAAGTCTCCACAGCCAGGACAGAAGATCAGATCTCGAGTTTGTAGGCAGCTCCTGTTATCTAAGGATTGAGTTT
>NW_008245909.1:0-2143 GCF_000691975.1 Corvus brachyrhynchos
ACAGGTGGCAGGGCAGGCTGCAGCACAGGGCTCGTAGTGACTGTTGGATGGACAAGTGATCGCTGCCGAGACAGAAGACCAGGCAATTACTTGGAGAACAGAATACTGCTTTCTGCTGAATATTTCCCTTTGAGAAAGTACCTCTCTCTATTTTCTCTATGATCCCTTTGGCTCCACTTGTGTTGTCAGTCCTACCCGATCAAAATGAAACAGAAAATGGTGCCTCTAATACTGATAACTACCTGTAAATCCCTACAGCCTATAGGGAGAATAGATCTTATTCCCCAGCTCACTCTTCCAATCCTGTCCTGTGTTTTCCTGAGTGTACTGATCCGTGGTACCATGTCTGGACTTACGGCAGAAGGTTGCGTTCCTCCACACAGGTATCTGGACACCAAGTGACTGGCAGGCATCTGCATAGGACTGCAAGCTCTTGCACAGGGCCTCACGGTCCAGCCCCAGCTCACACAGGTCGTAGAAGCATGTGTCAAAGTAGTTGCTGGGGTTCAGCACAGCGTGGCACACCTGAAACGGGCCACTGGTGTCAGTGAGGAGCCCACAGAATTGGCTGCTGCCGATGAGTTGCTTGTCGGTCTCATTGCAGGCTGGGGTGGGCAGAGGTCCGGCTGAGCAGCTGTGGAAAGACAGGCAGAAGGGCCCTGAGTCATTTGTGGACTTCTCCTGGTGCCTCCTCCTCCTTCCCTTGCCCAGTGTGTCCCCAGCGCTGCTGGGGGCCATACCCACCTGCTGTTGTTGGACACCTCCCAGCTGTTGCCCAGGCTGGTGGAGTCTGGCTCCATTGCCCCTTCTGGGTTCTGGAAGTCATCTGCTGCCAGCCCGTTGTAGTTCCCACACATGCCACAAACCTTCTGCCCAAAGGTGCTCGGAAGTGTCACCTCCACCCGATGCTTCCCATCAAACTTGACTCTCAAGCCAAAGTCTGTCATGACCATGGTGTAGAACCCGCTGGACAAGACCTGCACACCCGCGGATGGGCTGCAAGGCAGGATCTCTGCCACTCCGTTGACCTGGAAGAACAAGAATCGAGACAGGATTGGAGCAGCCCATTTGGCACAGTTCTCTCCTCTTGCACAGTCCCACAGTGTCTCCCCCTCAAGCTTACCGTCACCACTCCACCCTGCCCCAGCCTTATCCGCTGGTCAGCCACATCAACGTCCACGTATCGGACATAGGACACGCGAGTGTTGCCTCCCCTGTGCTCATTGGCCGCTTCCACGTTGAAGGAGGGCAGGGAGCTGTTGCTCTCGCACAGCTTGGAGAGGGTGTAGGTGCAGGTGCCCATGAAATGGTGTAACTGCTTGTCGAACGTGTGGTAGTGAGGATCTCCTTCCACCACACAGGTGCCTGACAGTGGAAAGACCAGAGGAAACTTTCAGTTTAGCACCTCCTACTGCCTCTTCTCCCCAGCTCACTTTGCTCAAAGAGCATCTGGTTCATGAGTGGTCTATTGGCTTTATGGACAAGCAGAGTTATTATAGATCTGTATCATCATAGTATTAATTTTAACAGACATACAGTTCAAAGCTATTCAAACACCTTCATGCTAGAAGCACAGCTGTGCCACACAAACCCTTAGAAAGGGAAGAGGATTCTATGTGTGTCTTAATATCGAGGGAGACTGAAATCAATCAAATAACAGCCCTTAAATGCAAATGCACCATATACCCAGCATGGGTTTTGAAGAGGACTCAGAACTCTACCAATAATAGCAGTACCTGAGGTCATCCCAGGTGTTGTTGGTGGTGGTCTTGGTGTTGTCTGTGTTGTAATGTTAGGAAGTGGGGTAGAGGGTGTTGTAGGAAGTGGACCTATGGAGAGATAGAGGAATGTGTCAACATGGGCCTTTGTTGCAAGCAGCTAGCCCACCCTTCCTGAAAAACCCAACACGCTGACCTAAGAGACACAGGGCAGGGATGGCACTGTTATGCCTCTGCAAAAATGCTACCACCAGCAGAGCTGGGATATAGGAGGAGACACACCCCCCCTTCAGTACAGACACTCCATCCTGAATCGTGGGCACTGGAGGAAGCAAAATGAGAAGTTTCAACAAGCAGAATCTGATGGGGATGGGAGGTGGCAGTCCCTGATGTGGGAGTGGGTCTGGTTGGTGAGGTGGTGAGTA
>NW_008245910.1:0-2179 GCF_000691975.1 Corvus brachyrhynchos
GGCCTTTTGAAGTCATAAATCAATTTTCTCTCTTTGTACCTTCACAGAAAGAAGAGCTGATTGAAGATTGCTTCTTCCTTAGAGGTTGTACAGCACCTACAAGAACAGGGCAGAGACCAGGCCCTTCTCTGTACACCAGGTGCCCTGGCAGCCAGGTGCTCACCCTGTTCTCCGAAGCCCTGCTGAGCCTGTCTGCCTCAGGCAAGCAGAATGGCTCAGATCACCTCCTTTTAATTGTAATGGCTTCAACAGCCAAGCTTTCTTCCTGAAAGCATGCCTCTAGTAAAAAGCCTTTATCTCTACAGAAAAATAAAGATGGTTAAAATTTTGTAATAGTCTATACAAAGCTGAAAGGGAAACTAAATTTATTCCCCAAGTTACAGTCAAGAAACACACAGCACTGCTTATGAACTACAATGGGTCAAGAACACGCTTAGATGCCCAGACACATCTCAAGCAAGAGCTCTGTGGAGAAAGCAGCATGCCTAATCACTCCTGGGAAGCCTTCTGTCTTGAACCAGTACTGTTACCTCATTCCATCAAGCAGTCCTGAAAGCACAGACCTGGTGGCAGAAGACATTCAACAGCCAGTGAGATCCAGAAAGATCAGAAAGGTAGAGTGACACCAACTCCTGGAGAAGACAGGCAGCAAGTAGACTGGAGGGCTAGTGAAGAAAGGAGACAAGCCAGGAACAGCAAGCAGAAAGGAAAACAGGCAGTAAACCCCCAATACATCAATTTTACCCACAATGATGAATATCAAAAGACAAACATATATAACACACTTTCGGTAGCAAATTTTTTTTTTTTATTTCTTGGGCTTAGATCTGCAATCCAAATTCACCTTGAATAAGGTGAATATCACCTTGGATATGCCATATCCATGGCATAAAAATGTAAAACAAAAGACTAAAGTAAAACATAGCAAAATATTTTAAAATGAAAAAAATAGCAATACCAGTGACTAGTCAGAACTGCATTGAACACTTGACAGAAGTTATATCCAATAGGCAACCAGAGTTTCCTAGACACCAGTGAGACACAGTAGGTCAGCATTATAAGGCTAAAACATCAGCTTTAATTAAATTTGATTTCCTAGTCTTAAACCATGAGTTAAAACTGATTATATTGCTTTCATTTTCTTTGAAGCCTAAAAAAACATACCCTAAATACTAATTAATTCAACCACAAAGATTTGCAGTTTAGGATAACTTCTACATCTACTTTTGTATTCCAAAGCTAGTCTTATAAATATTACAGACTGATTTAATGTGAATTACTCTAGTAAAATGTGTACAGAAATGACTGGCAGTACATTAACATTCATAAGACATAGAAGAAAAACAGATCTGTTGTACCCAGATTATAACTCTGAAAATGAGGGCATGATATTAAATGACCCAAAGGAAGAACAGGAGGAAAAGTGAAGGCAGTAGAAAATGCTAATAAATTGCTCATCTCAGTTTAATAATTTAATACAAGCTGCATAAAATAGAAAGGCCACTTAGGAAGGCACAAAAAGCATTTTTAGCTATCTGTGTTCAATGCTAGTAATGAGAAAATTAAAGACAGCACCATCTAGCACTTCTCCAAGTGGTGAGAAAGCCATAGGTAAGCCCCAAGTTTGCACTCTGTGGCTTTAGAGAGGTCTGAAGTGCAGAAACAATCCCTAGCAAACAAACTTCACAGTCTCTTTTCTCCCCTTGCAAAATTCTGTTTGGTTTCAAGTGAACATTTATTAAAGCAAATTCCCAAACTTTTGCTTTTCTCTAAGGAGACAAATCAATAAATTATCTGTGGAAAAGAGCACAAGGAAAGGAAGGGGAATTTGAGTGAGAGTATTAGTTCAAAAGATACTTTGAAAAGCAGTCGTAACACTTAAAGACTACAGGTTTAGATTATATGCTTAAAGGTTTCTAACAGACTTACTCTGGGAATGTAACATGCCTGTATTTTACAAGTTTGGCACTCTTAAAACAGCAACAAACTGTATCAGACTTGAGAAGTCCTGCTTTAGAAAGCCTGTTCTGGTAAAATAATGCAAGGAAATTGTCCTAATTTCTAATCTATGAGTAAGACCCATGACCCATATTCCTAAATGAGAGAGTTAGTGTGCTAATCTCTGGTTTTGACCCAGACTCTCTGCCCTGGGCTGACATTATGAAGCCGCTTTATTCCT
>NW_008245911.1:0-2190 GCF_000691975.1 Corvus brachyrhynchos
GTTTAACATTAAGAATGCTTTTTCTTCATGACAGTAGACAAAGGTGGCGCAGAGAAGTAGTGTGCATCTCTATCTACAGAGATGCTTGAGCCTCAACTGAACATGGTCCTGAGCAACCTGTTCGCATTAACCCTACTTTATACAGGGACTAGGAGTAGATAACTCCTTCAGTTCTTTTTGTATTATAAAAAGCTTCTGTTCTTATGTAATTATATAACTCTTAGCATATATTATTGGTTTACTGCAAGCTTTCCTTGCTTTTGAGCCTGCCCTAGTCACAAAGAGAGTAGTGCAGTGCCGTCACTACATATTATTTAAGTAAAGTCAGGATATTAAAATATTTTACCCACCTGCAGTTGCAAAGAGGCTTTCCAGAGAGCCCCATAGAGAAAAAGCAGTGTGAAGGATTCCAACTTCCATACTCAAATTCATTTGATGCCCCAAGGAAAAGAGTGATAAAACCCCAATGCTAGATTGATATTATGGCCTGTAACATCTCAATTTTAAGACCACCACAGTAAAGCATATGGGGCATGAATATCCAATACATACTGGAAGCCCAGCTTCACAGGTCACTTTGCAACTTATACCGTAAGTGTAGAGTTAGGCAAGGAGGCACAAAGGAATAAATGGAAACTCTTATCAACTATATTGATTTTAGCAGAAGAATCAAATCTCCATTAAAATGTCTTATTTTATTTAAGGAATTTCAGAAATCCTATAGGACTGGATCTCTGGGTTGATTTTTGACTTAACGTACAATAACACCACATTTTATTCTCACTTTTTCTGTTGATTGTACTACACTCCTTGAGAGATACTTGAGAGAACATTACATGTAAATATTACATGAAATATAATCCAGAAATACGTGTCCCCTCCCCCAAGAACAGTTTGGATTTATAGCATCAAGATCCAGAAGTTTATCTCTTTATTTGGCCAGGACTCCCTTACTGATTTATTTGGATAACTTCCATTACTGAGTTATTTGAATACCTTACACTTCTTATTTTCACAGCAATAAAAATCAGGTTGGACTACTAAATTATGTTTCCTAACTTTCTTGGTCTGTCACTGCAGTAAAGCCTCACATAGACTGTACACTCTCAACAGCTGAGAGTGTACGGTAATTGCTGAGAATAAGTAAGTATATTATAAATAAATTTGAAGGATAATTACTATTTAGGACAGTTCTGAATTTTCCCCAGCGGAACCCAGCTGCTGAAATGCAAGGAAATGGGTTGGAGGACAACCATCTGTCAAACTTCTGTCTGCATTTTCCAAGAGGATCTCATCACCAGGGTAATAATTCAGCAATAAAAACTAAAACTAGCTTCCTTCAGGCATGTGAAAGACAAAAAGTTGACTGGGAATAGCCAGCATAGAACTGTCAGGGACAAATTCTGCCTGACAAAGCTCACTGCTTTTTGTGATGACATAACTGGTGCTATGGACAAGGGATGGTGCCCACCTTGGCTTTAGAAAGATGACATGATTTCTGTTAGCAACATTGTAGACAAATTGACAGGATATTACCTGATAAGCAAATGAGAAATTGGGTGGAAAATCGACTGGAACCTGGGGGTAAAAGAGATATGTCAGCGCTATTGGTTCTTAGTAGCTCGTGGCATCCAGCAAGGGGCTAGAGGCAGAACTGTAAAATGTTTCTATAGACAACCTAGATTGTAGTATAGAGTGCACTTTTAGCAAGTTTGCAGCTGATATCAAACTAGTGGTGGGAAGGATGAGGCTGGGAGCAGAGCCAATAATCTGAAGGGCAGTGCAGCCATTCAGGAGGACCTCCAACAGACTGAGAAATTGGCTGATGGCAATCAGCCACCTTAGGTTCAGGGAGGGCAAATGCAATGTCCTGCATGTACACAATAATGTTAAGGGTCAACACAAGCTCTGATGAAGAGCCAAAGGAACCTTTTATACAAGACTGAGGAGTTCTGGTGGGCAGAAAGAGTCTGCAAGAATCCTTTGCAGCAACGTATGCCAAAGTTGGGCTCTCTTTGGTCAGTCACAGCAGCAACAAGGACGACCCTGTCTTGACCTGCTGCTCAGCATCAGTGAGACTGTACTGGGAGCTCAGGTGCAAAGCCTGTGATCCTGGCACAAGACTAAGTCAGACATTCAGGATATAATCTACTGGAAGGTCCCCCCAATGGCTAGAGCTGGAGCAGAGGG
>NW_008245912.1:0-2122 GCF_000691975.1 Corvus brachyrhynchos
GAAGGTGTCCCTGCCCATGGCAGGGGGTGGCACGGGATGTTTGAGGTCCCTTCCAACCAAAACCATTCCATGATCCCATTCCTCACTCCAGAAACCTCTAAGCTATGAGCCACACTGCTACAATCCACGGGAACATTGCCTCGAGCCCTGGTAAGAGCCTAAGATGGATTTTGCCCATCCCCATGCTTTAGGTGCCTGGTGGCAGTGATGGGCAGAAGAGAACAAAACACACGTCAGGATGGAAGGCTGATCTGAGGAGTCTGACTGTGACTGGATGAAGAGAACCTTCCTACCGCTGCCCTTCCCTGCTGGAATTTCTGCTCTTGCAGATTCTTTCTTTGCATTTCCAGAAACAACAAATCACAAAGATAACCCGGCACTCAGCAAAGAGGCAAAGTCTCCTTTTGCTGCAGGAAAAAGCAGAAAAACAACTCAAGAAAACAGACAAGTCATGAATGCCATTCACAGGAGGAGGATAGATTTAGACACCTCATTTTAGTTTCCAGCAGCAGCCTGAAGACAAGACCGAGGATGGACACTTACTGCAGGCACAACCATGAGGGAGCATTTCAGTGGAAAAGTCGTGAAGTGGGAAAGAATCACTGCAATGTCTTTCAAAAACATGATGCCTTTCTGTCCATGTTACCAGAAAGAACAATGAACAGCTGAACAACGTTGTTTAAGATCTTTGCAAAGATTTAAGGATCAAGTATGAAAATTAAATAAGCCAAGCATAGTTTACCCAGGAGAAACATCGAAAGCTAGAAGAGGTGTCACTTTATACAGTAACATTAGAGCTATACAATAATTAATGTTGACACAGCTACCAAAGAGACTGCATCCGAAAGTCTCAGAGCTGACTTCCAGGTTTCATCTAGCCAGGGAGATTTTTCTAAAGTAGCAGAATTAGAAAAAAATAAATTACATTCCTTGTCTACCAGGAATTGTATGCACATCACAAGCCTGTGCTTCAAAGCAGACTTTACTTTGGGTAAATACAATTTTTTCATGGTAACTGATCTCACAAGAAACTGCCAGAAAATGCATTAGCACTTTATCAGCCCACAGCATCTGGAACAGAATTAAACCTGTTCATGATATAGGAGCACTTTGTAATTGCAAAAGCGAACATCAACAAAAGGGATAAATACAACCAGATACATCCTACAGAGAACTTGATCAGGAAAACATTAGACATGACAAACTGTGTTTATAGTATTTACCTGATCCAAGCAACCAGGAGAATAATCTTACCTAAACCTTCTCAGAGTAACTTTACCCACAGGAATACAACGTTTACTTTACAGGAAAAGGCTACCAGGGCTTGTTTTTGAAACCAGTGGTCTTTGAACAACCAGGGACTGCAATATATCCTGGAAAGGGGGAAGGGCATGAAAAAGCTGAAAAACGGAGCAGTGAGGGTTCCAATTTGGAGCCTGAAATCTGTTGCAGGAATCATACTGCACATTTACTTGCAGTAGTGAAGGGCTGGATCTTGCCATCCAGGCTGCACCATGAGGATCTGTTTTCCATGTTTCTGTAATTGGAAGAGTGCTCTGACAAATGCTGCTCTCCCATCACAATGCTGGAGGCCTGAGTTAACCTATCAAACGTCCCTACCAGCATTTTTCGCCCACTGTATTACACAGTTTTGGTCTCCAGTACAAATTATTGCTGCTTATAGATGTGACTCATTCACTGCTGAAGTAATACTGCTTTTGAGGAATTCAGTTTTATTCAATAAATAACATTTCAGCTCACAATTCCTGCTTACTTCTACACAGTCACCATCTCTGACTTTTTTCTCTCCAATATTCAGCAAGGACTTCCCTGTGAATGCCAGCAATTCCATTAATAAGGACTGGGAGAACAGAGGTCGCCACTCAACTCCCACTGAAATAGTACAGCTGAGCTCTGCCCTGCTTAACTCCTTTTAACATCAAGACCAGCAATACATGAAACCTGCAGTTTCTTGAAAACCAAAAAGGCAGCCGTTTCCTAAGTCACAAAAACACAAAGGAAAATAAAATTTCACACCCCTCCCCCCAAAACAATAATTATTTTATTTTTAGTAAAATAATAATAATCCAAATTAAAAAAACCCCAAGAACAAAAAAAAAAA
>NW_008245913.1:0-2157 GCF_000691975.1 Corvus brachyrhynchos
TAATTCCAAACATAGGGAAAGTTTGCCAGCTGGACAGACCCTCCACATTAACTGCAAGCACTTGGGCAATATCTTTCCTCATAATTTTAATGGATTTTAATTAAAGACATTTCTAAGAGCACAGCTTAAAGGAAGGAACCATCAAGAAGCCGGATCCTTCATGCCAGATGAAAGGCCTGGTTTGAGCCCTGCTCTGGGGACAGAGCTGCGGACAAGGCGGCTGCTGTGCCAACAGCGGTCCTGAAGGAACTGCCTTTGGAAGAAGGTTACCCTAAATTACATCTTTAAACTATTTAAGGAAAGAAAGTACAAGACCTAAACACACTTAGAGAATAACCTTTAAAACCTGCTTCTGCCTTTGCAGCTCACACAATAGGAGTATTAAAGAGCATAAATGTATTTAAGTACTTTTTGCTGCAAATCCTGGGTATAACCCATGGAAGTAACTCCCTTCCCAGGGACAATGTCCCGCAGATTAAGGGTACTCCTACACCTAAGGAACACTCATGATTTATTAAACATGCAAAAGTGCAGGAAGGAAAATTGGTGAATACAAACTAGTAAGGGCAGAAGAACCTGGTGAAAAACCCAAGAGTTGCACTGTGGATAAAAATAAAGCTCCTTCCAAGACAGCAGAATAAATTCTAAGGGATAATGCAGCAATACATTTTGCTCTGACGGGCAGCCCCCTGCCCTGGTAATGTGCACATGTGGCTAAAGGAACAGAATTCACAATCCTAAGGAATTTACAAAATGGAAACATGGATTACACTAAAAAATGTATTAATGACAAACTGCACCTGCATTATTTTATTAATTAATGTTTAATGTCCAACAGAATGTAGTTTTGGAACTGATAGATTGCTGGATTGTTATCTCCCTTGATTTATTTTCAATAAATTAAACCCCACCAATCTGCTATAGACACCCTTACAGGTACAGGGAAGGCATTTGATTTATAATGTTTCTAAATAGATGGCACTGTGATGAATTACCACTTCACAAGATTAGGAGATTATTACGTTGTGGGCTCTATTTTCTACTTCTTCACTTTTAAAGCTATGATTCCCACAAGAAAATCCTTGTGGATGTTGCCAATTTTACAACAAAGGTGATGTGTGGTGATACTGAAAATCATGGTTCTTTTTTTCTAGGCATGGGCAAAATAGGAGTATTTTGGCAGCCTGCACGGGAACCTGGGGAGAAGCAATGCCAGGTACAAGATGCAGAGCAGTCCTTAACCCAGACCAATACATTGTATTTATGGCAAGGCAGGGGGTGGATTTTAACATGAGCATAGTGCAGGGAGACGAGAAAGGAGAGGGGATGAGGAGATGTGTGGCACTGGCATTCATTTCCAAAAACCCACTGAAGACGTTTGCCTGTATGTGCAGAAATGTGTGGACATGGCTTTGTGTATTGGGAAAAAATAGGGGGAAAGGACCTTAACCATCAACCTGGGTGCTTCATCTCTAGAAACCTCATCCATTCCCACAGTTCGTGTCACTATGCTCAATAAGAGATTTCAAAGCTTTTTTAAGGAGACATTCCAGTGCTTGTGTGCACAAGTATGTGCTAACACAAAGATGTTATCTTCAAGTTTGCTGGAAATAAGTACTTCAAATCTGGAATGTGTTATTTAAAACTGCTCTGTTAAAAGAGTATTAATTAATTATTAATTAATCACAATTAATTAAAATTAAAAGACTGAATGCCATTTTTCAAGCTGCCAGTACTGTTCAGAAATGAATTTTTAATACCTCTAATAGCATGTTTTCCTATGGATTACTAAAACCATAACCAAGGGGAACTGTTATTATCAACATGAGTCCAGGGCATCAGACTGCTAATTAATAGGAGATCACTCTTCTCCCAATTCCATGTTTTTTTAAATGTGAAGATCTCCATAATTGAATGTCATGCAAAATATTATGCAAAGCATCCAGCTTTTCTCCAAGATCAGCAGGAGCTGAGTGCCATTGGAAAGGATGTGCCAGTACAGAGTTGGAGGAGCTCTAATGTTTACTCATCGAAAGGCTACAAATGCAAATCACAGTAGGATTCAGAACGGAGCCTGGGGGAATCCGAGAATAACTGAAGCCCAGCTGGAATGAAAAATCCTCTGGAGCAACAAATTCAATATGCCAGGAAAAAAAA
>NW_008245914.1:0-2174 GCF_000691975.1 Corvus brachyrhynchos
TGAGGATCTCTGTTCTGTCCTTGTAACCACAAACTGTGGATTAATCTTGAAATAAGTCTTAAAATTCTTAGAGCAATGCACCCATATGGAGATAAATAACTTCAAATGCACCTTGAAGCAATTGTGGCAATTTCTATGCTAAGAGCTCATTAGTATGAAATTGTTCTTCATATGAAATTGTGATAAAGCTCTGAACATAAAGTGGAATTCAAAACCCATGGCTTTTGGCTGCCTTTCAGGAAAGGCATTTTATTTTCACCCTGTGCTTGGTAACGCAAAATGAAAATCTAAGTGAGATCGAAGGGTAACTGCCACGTGCCATGTTGCATTGATTGTGGAAGTTATTTTACATCGTCCTGGGAATGCACAGGTTGCCACAACCTTTTCATGCTCTCATTTATAAAAATCTTGCCCGATGAGGTGGCTGTGGGCAGATACTGAGACTAATGCAGGAGGCAGCTGCTCACCTCGTACGGGCAGGAACACAAGCTGCATGGGTAGGGCTGTTTGGCACTGCTGGTGTCCTCGTGTGGGTTTGCCACTTCTCCCTCAGTTCTGCCTTCATCCCCTCTCCTTGAACTGTCTGACTTCGGGAAGCCTCTGCTTTTGCTGCTTGTCCAAAGAGCACCTTGCAAACCTACAGGGAGAAATAAATACCATTAGTTATTAATTGCTTAATCAGTTACCTTGTAGTTCTTGGCCTTAGGATTGACTCCTGGTTTGGGCATAAGCCAGCCCCGAAGCTGGCACTAAAAGTGCTTCCCTCTGAGCCTTCCGTGAGGTGTCACACGCGGGCCATCCTCCTAAGCAGGCCTGTCTCTCACGTGCTGCGTGCCCCTTGTCAGTGGAAATGAGTATTAAAATCAAATACTGAACCAAGCGCACGTAGGTCCGTGGGGGAAGCCACCACTTCTCATATTCCTGTGGTATGCAAGTGAGCTTTTGTCTTTGAGCTTCCTGGGCTGAGGATAAATGGATGATTCTTTCCCTTCCTTGATTTTTCTCCAAAGAACAACAAAAAAATTGCTCCCTCGAATTCCAGTTCAAATTAATGGAAGTCTGGGGGAGAAGAAACAGACAAACAAACAAGGAAGTGTTTTATATTTGGGCTTCTCTTTCCATCTCGAGGCAGATGGGTTTGGTGTGTTTTACAGCCACCTTCTGAAATCAGTCTGTTATTTTGCCATTCCTTTGTAAGAGAGTAGCAGTGCTGAATCTTTATCGTATCGATCGTTCCTAGGCTTTCATCTGGGGCCTAGGATAATACATAGCATTGTTATTGCATTATTATTTTTCATTTGTATCCTATTGATTTGCTGCCAGGGACTTACAGGTCAATTTGCAAAAAGATGGGCTATGATTTATTTTTTTTCTAGAAGATTATGCCACGATGGGAATGCTTTTATAAGGCTGTCAGGTCTTTCGGTTTCTTTTTTCTCCTCTCAGGAGTGCAGCACATTCATAGATCAGTGGCACGGTTCCACCTGGATTTACACCCGGAGTATCCATGACTTTCACGTAATTCATATGGATAAGTGGCTGTACCCAAGCCTACACTTAAATTGGAATTTTACTCTGGGGAATGGTTCTTCTCTCACTCCTCCCCGTACGACTCAGAAACAACAAAGTCGATACAGTTACACTGATGCAGAAGAGAGGGGAGGAGGGAGGGCACGCTTTCTAGGTCTGATCACAACAAGCCACCAAAGTTTAGCATCCCCAGGTGACAGGTGCTAAAAACAGACGTGAAAAGTTATTTTTGGTAGCACGTTTTTTGTTTGCCAACAGTTTACTACCAAGTAGTAGCAGTCCAATTCCTAACAACTTTGTACACAGAAGGCCCACTTTTGAAACAAAATAAGGATTCAAATTTTCCTTGTTTTTCTTTGACTTACTGTTATTAGATTGTAGCTACTGGGAAAGCAAGGATTATACAAGTATGTGGAATTGCACTTTAATTCCTTCAGTACAAAACTCCTGCTACATAATTTACGAGGGGGTCGTTTTTAATTACTCCATGCAAAAGTGTTAAGTGCAGTGGGCTGATGTATCCATGCACTGTGTTGCGTACTATTATTTTTCCCTGGAACCCAGCCAGGTAAATCAAACCCGCAGCGAGGGACTTCAGTTCATGTTCTATTTACACTGTATTGAATTTTCCTGGCATCCTTTCA
>NW_008245915.1:0-2223 GCF_000691975.1 Corvus brachyrhynchos
TCATCACCCTCACAGTGAAGAATTTCTTCCTAAAGTCTAACCTAAGTTTTCCCTCTTTCAATTTGTGCCCATTAGTTCTTGTCCTGTGACTACAGTCTATGAGGAACAGTCCCCTTCCAGCTTCCCTGTAGGCTGCTTTAGATACTGGAAGGTTGCTGTGAGGTCTCCGTGCAACCTTCTCCTTTCCATGCTGAGCAGGCCCAAGTCCTGCATGCCTGCTTTTGGGAAGGTTGTATGTTTTTACGCAGTTAGCTGTACACTGATGTTGTAGTGTGTTTTGGAGATGCTAACAAGGTCAGTAGTTCTAGGCATCCTTTTTTCTAGGTGGTACTAATGATGTTGTTTCCACCTCATGCTATTCAGTGCCAAAGTAATCCTGCTAGGTAACAGTACCGTGATTTTGACAGTAAGGCAGTGTGCTTTGAATGTTTAAAAAAACCCATCCTTTCTTAACCTTGCTAAACAAGCTTCTTTAAATGTAAAATGGAATGTGAACAAAAAACTACAAAAAATTAAACACATAAAGACATTAAAAAAGGAAAAAAACAGCCCAGCATTAATTTTTCTGATATTCATGTTGCACAGGGTTGTCTCGTACTGAATTTGTCTAGTTGAATTCACAAAGTGAATTTTTCAGCATATTGCCCTGACCAGAAGCAGTACTGCTAAGCAGTGGTGGAGATGCTGGTATTGCTGGAAGCCACAGGATGTATCTCCTCCTGTGACTATAGTTTCATATTGTGAACTGTGTTCTGAAGTTGCTGGGCATGAATATTCTTTCCGTTGCCTTCACGTGAAATAGAAATAATTGGTAGATTTGCTGAGTGCTTACATGTGTATTGATCTCTGTAGCTCTGTAATTGAAATGAAGAAAAACTAATCTCATTAAGTGGGTCTTATTAAGTCTCTCATCACAAGGGAAAGAACTTGTTAAATTGCACAGAAATTTGCATCACGAAAGGAATTTTAATTCTAACCCATATTTTTTGAGAACTCTATGAGCAAGAAGACATGAGTAACTTCTTTGGAGTCATAATGTTGTTATTGATTTCCTTCTCTGTTTTGAAGGCTCAGGGACTACAGTAGTCAGGGTTTCAGGCACACTGCTGTATGCTGTTTTGATTCAGCTTTTCCAAGAAGAGATGTTGCCTTATTTGTTCTAGGTACTTTAAGGGGAGAAGATGTTTTAGTATTTAAAAGAGTATCGTGATTTCCTTACATATTTCAAGCTTGCCAAACATGAGGGTGTGAAGGATAACAGTATGATATCATATGATAGGTTGTGTTTTTTGAGGGTGGGGGAACAAACACAGGAAAACAAAACAAGTGCACGTCACCACAACCTGCATGTTTATTCTGTGGGAATAAGTAGCTTTTTCCAGTTAGTGCTGTAACCACTGAGGTTGGCTCAGGGTGAAGAAATAAGGGTGCTGCTCGAGTCAGTTATAATCTGTTTAACTGTTGTTCCTCTACAATGCTCCTAATGAAGAGCCAGTGAATACATTTGGCAGGCAGTAAACTTCATTTATGTGCTCTTACTTTAGCATGTACTTGGATATACATTTGAGTTTTCAGACAGAAAAAGATGCCATAAAGACAAACTGTAGCTATTTCTGATCAAATTTGGCATAGTGTTTGCCAGTGAGCATGGAAAAACAAAGTTCTTCCAGGCCTATCATTGCACTGAAAAATAAGTGGAAAGCTTTAAGTTTTCTGTACTGGGGAGGAATTCTGGGATGTAATTTTTGTCTTAAATTTTTCATTCTTTCTAGGCTGTCCATAGTATTTATTCAGCACAAGCCAAGCATAGTTACTAATTCAGGAATTGTAATTTACTCAAATAAAGTACTGTTTTTGTCATGATTCTGAACTGATTGTCACATATGTTTAAGTCTTAACAGGGGTTTTACTGAGATGCATTGTATGAGTGGCCACTCAAATTTTGTATCTTGTGTGTGCATCATACCTCCAAGTGACCTCTATCCTCGTGGGCTGATTGCAACTGGTGGCAATGATCATAATATTTGCATTTTCACAGTTGACAACCCAGCTCCTCTTTACATCCTTAAAGGTCATAAAAACACAGGTATGTAGTAATTGTATGTTGGAGTTTTTACATAAACGTTAATGTGATTCATTAGAAAGGAAATAAAGTTGAATTTATAAAACTCAGTTTTGATTTATTTGGTATATTGATGCCATGATGACTTTTTGCCTTTTCTT
>NW_008245916.1:0-2225 GCF_000691975.1 Corvus brachyrhynchos
GCCTGTCCAGCCAGCAGCAGGAGTGAGTTTCTTGTGCCTGCCCTTCTCTGGACATGCTGGTGGGACTGGTTTTCCAGCCAGCAACAAGGAGAACACGTGGCATTGCAGCAGCTCCTCTCCGTCAGACAAGGGCGGAATCGCTGAAGGGTGATGGGGACAGGGCTCTGAAGTGTTGCTGCAGTTAAAGCTCTGTCATCATCTCCTCTTGGGGGAAGCTCAGCAGCTCAGGGACTTCGGGTTTTGACAGCTCTTGAAGGCCAAATTAGCATCCAAATTATCTGAGGAAGGAGACGCTGCAGGGATTGCGGCTGGAGAGTGGAAAGATAGCGAGTTGCTCCAGGATTTTCTCAGTTGGTGCCTTTAGCCTTCAAGCTTCCATGGATCTAGTTGATTTGAGATGGGGAGGAGGGGTTGAGTGGCCCCCCCTTGGGTGGTTATGAGATGGTTCTTGCAGCACCCACCGAGGTGGGAAATTGTTTCCCCTCCTTTTGACTTCCACGGTTTCCCTTACTCTGCTCTTTGTGGGTGTTGGCCCGAGATCTCCTGGGTGACCATGGTGTCTGTATGCATTTTCCTGGTGATTCTGGCAGGATCAAGACCACTTTTTCTTTAAAAGTGTCTTATTGTGGTTTTGGAAATTTGGGTTTCATTGTTCCTCCACCTCCGACTGCCTGTGTGAGCTTGAGCCGTTGCCTGATCCAGCTCAAATCTGAGTTTCCCCGGTTTGAGAGACGTTTGGTCCATGCTTTTGGCCCTAAACATCCTTTAGGAACAGTCTTGCTTTGGCTGTTGGCCGAACTCTGGGGCTTCTGAAGGACTTTGGAGGGGCTGTGAGGGCTTGCAGGAAGTTGGTTCTCTCCTGGATTCCTGTTCCATCCAAGGGTTTTAAAGCTTGAGTTCGGCTTTTATGTTTAACTCCTCTGGGACCGCAGCAGTAGATGTGACTTTGGGTTTTCATGGTTTTTTTGGTCCCCATGGGACTTGTCTGGATCAAACTCCTTGCCCTGCCAGAGGAGCATCCATCCACAGGTCCCTGTTGAAAAGCCAGGACACCTTTGGGAGTGCCCTGCCTGGATTAGGAAGTGTTTTTTCCCTTGGAAGAACATTGAGCAGACATCAGGGGCACAGTGGACCAAGTCTGCCTCTTCTGATCCGAGGGCTAGTGGACATCAGATGAGAGCCTGTTCCTGAGGGAGATGAGTTTTCCATTGCCTTCCAGCCCATCCGTGGAGTTCCTTGCTGCAGGACTTTGTGGAGGCAAAAATGTCTGTGGGTTCAGGGAACCAAGCCCTCCCCTGGGCAAGAGGTCCACAATGGTCCCTGTTGAGGTCTCCTTTGATCCCACTGCCTCACCAAGAGACGTTTGGGCAGACACCGCCTCTGGGTTTTTAATTGGCTCTGTGGAGTGGAGGAATCTGTTCTTGGGGAGTGCCTCGCTCTCCGTGCTGGCATTCCAGCAGCATCCCTTGCACCAAGGACCATCCCACTGGAGACATCCCTCTGCCTTGCTTTTTTTGGGGATGCCAGGGCAAGTGGCTGGTTTTGCAGTCTTGAAACCATGGAAGCAAGTCCAGCTTTATTTCCTTCCCTGTGTTATCAGGACGGGCGTGCGTGTCGTGGTTTTGTTGCTGTGGAGTGGGAGGACCTGGGCTGTTGTCCCAGGAAAACCTTTCCTGTGGCCCTCTAAACCTCACAAGGGTTCCTGCCCCGTGCAGCACCTCCAGCACTTTCCTGCACGTCCAGGTTTTTTAAACCTCTGCCACACCAGCACTGCTTTCAGGGAATTGGGGTGGGTTTTGGGCTTGCTGTGGGTGCTCGAGGGCAGTGCCTGCATCTCCAGGACGCTCCTCTGCCATGGCATCAGTGCTGGGCAGCAGCAGGAGGTCCTGCAGGGAAAGCTCCCTTTTCCCACCTTCAAGACTGATCTATATTTGAGTCTCTGAGCAGCTGGTGATGGATATCCAGCGGGACTCGTGCTATAAAAGGAAGCTTTCCCGTCCTTCCCGCTCTGCCTGTGAAGGATGACATCCCCAGCAGGGAGGCCGTGACGGACTCCAGGCACCAGCAGACACCGGCAGCACGCACTTGGCCAAAATTGCCTTCATTCCCTTCCCTTCTCCATCACCCTGGCCATGCTTGGCTTGCCCTTGCCTGGCAGCAGGAGCTGAGCCAAGCTGGAGCTCGAGGGCAGGGTTTTTCCGTGGGGCTTGGCAGGGAGCGGAGGG
>NW_008245917.1:0-2199 GCF_000691975.1 Corvus brachyrhynchos
TTGTTGCTGGCTGGGGTTAAACCTGGACAACCTGTTCAGAGCAGACAAAACCAGCCAGCCTCTGCCAGACAGCTGTTCTGCTCTCACCTCTCCCTGCAGTCCAGGCAGGTGCCTGTAACAAAAGCAACACAGGATTCCGTGTCTCACATGTGGTAACCTGGTTCCAAACTCTAAAGGCAGATACTCCAGGCAAAGGACAATGAAGCAAACTTCCCCTAAACAGTTTTCTTCCAAGACAATCCACACACCAGCTTTGTGACAAGGGAATGGAGTGGCTCAGTACATTGGGAGGCACTTTGTAGGCAGGGAAAAACCAAGCAAAACATCATCATGCCAAAATCAGAGCACTCCTATGAAACTCTGAAGGATACAGCTTACAAGACCTGCCCTTCCCTCTGACCTCCCAGCATCCGGGGAGCTTCTTCATTTAGGCACCACAGGCACAGGCTCCAAGACGCTGCACGTGCCCTGCCTGCTCTTTGCAGACATTGCAGCCAGGGCTTTCCCACCTACACAGAGCCTCAGCTGGAAACCCCCAGCAGTAGTTTCATTTTACTTGTTCACAAAGTTAAGGTTAAAATCATGGATACACAGAAAAAGCCTACAGGAAGCAACCAATAAAAATGGATGAAAAGCCTGCACCAGTGCAAGCGCTCCCAGACTACCACAAAAATCATCACAGGCAATGAAATAAAAGCAGATGTGACAACCAGGTTAGTGCTGCTGGGAGTCACCTTGAATGGTGACAATCTTGACTTCTTACTTCTTAATGGGATAGCAGGGAAAAACAAGGCTGCTCCTCCAAGTAGAGCACACAAAGCTCTACTCAGATAAAAAAGGATTTTGGGGCAATTAAAGTTTGGATATCTGACATTTTATTAAGGCTTATTTAATGTTTACAGCAAGGGTGGCACAGGTGCTAGTGAGCCTTGGTGGCAGGTGTATCAAAAGCTGATCAGTGGTTGCTGTGGCCAGGGGCTCCCCCTGCCTTGCTCTGAGCTCTTCCTGACAGCCCATTATTCGTACTTTCTCTCTCTCCTGGATGTGTTGTCAGACAAGCCCTTCACAAAAACGGTGGCAAGACCAGCAAGAAGGATACCTCCTACTGCTGCTGTAGTACCAATAACTGCTTTTCTGACCTATGAAAGGAAAAGTAAAACACAGGCTGGAAACATGACAAGCACTTATATTTACTCCCCCAGCATGATAATATAGAAAAGACAGGGCTAGTCAGGGTAAATAAATGAGTCAGAGACATGTGCCCCATAAGCAGAAGGCGTAACAGCCAGGTTTTTACCCCTAGGAAGTGGCATTCAGTCAAGGGCACTGTCAGGGTGCAGACAGAGCACAGTGACCCTCCAGGTCCAGGGCCTCTGGGGAGGCCAGAGGCAGCGCTGCTTTGGAGCCCACGCCTGGGACTTGGCTCTCCCCATGCAGGCTGCAGGCTGTGTCCCAGTCCCGCGGCTCACAGCGAGCAGCCAGGAGGTGCTCTGGGAGGCACCCAGGGGCTCACCCCGTGTCACTCACCTGGTCAGAGACTCCCTCTCCATAGCGGAGCTCTGTCACAAAGTGCTCACAGTTGCTGCCAAGCAAATCATATGTCACCTCCCTGTCAATCCAGCGCTCAGCACGCCGGATGATCTCCTCCACTGGGAGAGGAGTGCGGGAGCGGTCATACTTGTTGTTGACACGCCATTCATCATCTCCCACCACCTCCTTCAGGAGCTGCTTCTTCACCTTGGCCTTTCTGGTGAATATTGATGTGGTGCTGACAAACAGGGATGGGGCTCCTTCATCTGGGGAAGGCAGGGAGGAGATAAGGCAGGTAGGCACATCCCCTCTGGCCTCTCCAGCATCTCAGATGGGTTTCCAACTGCTAGTGGAAAGATCATCTACACACACGAGGTCCACATGGAGCAGCACATGGAAGGAGACAGGGCTCCTGGGACATCCCAACATCTACTGTGCACCCTGCCAGGCTGAACCAGCCTTACCTACAGGTGTCACGTTGATGACATATCCATCCCCCACGTAGAGGGCCCAGTGCTGGTAAAGTGGCCGGCCGATCTCGATCAGGTCCCCAGGCTTGGGGTTGCGATTGCCATGTGCCATCTCAGGAGCGTGCAGTCAGGACACGCACCTGTAGCTGGGCTGGCTCAGCGCAGGGCAGAGCAGGGCAGAGGCGTGGGCTGTGCACAG
>NW_008245918.1:0-2208 GCF_000691975.1 Corvus brachyrhynchos
TTCTTTTTAATATGCATGGGATTGTTTCTTCAGGGCTTTTGGAAGAGAGAAAACAGGTGTGTGGTCAAAGAATATCTAGCAATGATGCATCAGTGATATACATGTACAAGATGTGCTATTGAATTGCTTTCTAAAAATCTAGCTTCAGGTTAGGATGGATTTCAGAGGTAAAACAGAATCCAAACAATTTTTAACATATTACTTGATTTAAATCTTCTGCACACCACCTGTCTCTGGTGATCATCTTCCATTAGAATTGTCATCCTTGGGTTCTTCAGGCTTTTTCTTGGAGCACCTATTTTTGTTGGCAAGCATGTGTGGCTTGCTTTGAAATGCTCAGACTGTGACTGATGATTCATAAACCAATGGTGCCTAGATTTATTTGTGTTTAAGTCTAATGAAATGATATTAAATTATCTAAGTCTAATGAAGCATAAGCCTTCAGCCAAAATCTGGAATAGTGCCAATACAAAGGTTCTGATTTTCTTGCTTTTCTTGCTGGGTCAGGGCTGATAAGGTGAAACCTCACATGCACAGCTAAGTGAAAATTAAAATAGTGCTGTTTACGATAATTTCTGGTGACACGTTTAAGAATTTTAAATTGCCCTAGGAACATGAAGCCAGATATTTAAAGACTATTCAGCCACAATTCATGGAATTTTAATTGGTGTAATAGTCACAGTGGGTCACAGACATAGAAAAATAATTTTTGAAATTCAAGATGAGTAGAACAGCACATATTTAATAGTTATGGGAAAGTCAGTCTTTCATATCTATTCCTTCCCACAACCTGAGGGTGAAGAAAAGCTAGTTAAGGTTTCCACAGGCATTATGGAATTTTTTGGGACCCTCACGAAGCAGATAATATGCAGAGCTCTGGTGCTGTTCAGGACTAATACGAGAGGAGAATTGCTGGGAGGCTGAGTTCACAGGATAAATAGAGATATATCAAGACAGTATAATTTATTGCTTAACAGAAAAATTGGCTGGGTTTGGTCCAAGAAATCAGCAGAAATGATTCCTTAATTTTCACTGTGATGCAGGGTGTTGTGAATATTCAGGTGACTGACCATACACAATTAAGCATGAAATTCCTGAGTTAATTTATTTTGCTGATTGCAGAGAATATTTCATTTCTTATCTGTGAGAAGGTTTGAGAGTTCTTCACACTTATTCTCTCAATTTATCATTTTGACTATTGCAGTGCCATTTTGACATGTTTTAAGGTGAAGATACCAAGCAACAACAACTTGTCCTGACCAGGGCACTGCTCACTTTGTAAACAAACTTGACTCACTGGTCTCCTGTTCAGCAAAGTGAGTCCAAGATCTAGAGTCAGATCTCCAGAGGAAACTGTAATAAAATAAAATTATATGCAAAAATTAGTACTAAGATTTAAATCTGAATTTTCTAAAAAATAGGAAAGAAATTATCTGTTCAGATTACAATCAAACAGAAGATATAAATAATCTAAAGGCATGTCATCATTGCACATCACATTTATTGGAATATTCTGCCTACAATAGATCTCCAGATGCTTCCCATACTTATATTTAACAGTTAACTTAAATGTCAGATAGAAACTTCAAAATAACCTGGTGACATCACTCAAGGCAAAATCTGGCTAGTTGATGCATACAGAGTTTGTCATTGCAATATTGGCCTTTATTGATGTTGCTGTATTACTTTCAAATTTTGGATTTTTAATGGCATGTAAAGAAACCTCAGTAAACATTACTCAATGATTGAAGACTAAATATTTTATGAGTGGTTTTTATGAAGGGGCGATTATTTTCTTAGTGAGTCTGGGATTGAAATATGAGTGATTTTACTCTCACGAAACTAATGTAATTCATACTCAAGAATTATCTGATCCAGCCTTTCTGCAGGTGTCTGTTGAATGACTTTTGTGCTCACTGAAGATGTTAGCTCAACATTTTGGTGTACATACACAAATAAAATGATCCTTGTAAAACAGAAATACCAAAATAAATAATTGCAGAATAGGATTTTGATTCACACCTAGTTTGATTGTCATTAACACTGCTAATGAAATTCTAGAATTTCTTATTGATACCTTAAGTTAGAACTATCTTTGAGCCCACAGATCTGAAATGGTCTATACAGTCTATTATTTCATTAGCGAAGGATGGCCCCGCGTAACCTCTGCGTGCCTGGCCACAAGGGCACTGCTGGCTCATGGACAGC
>NW_008245919.1:0-2178 GCF_000691975.1 Corvus brachyrhynchos
CCCATTGTTTCTGTAAGCTCTAGTGAGCTCTTCTGTGAGCTGTAGTGCTTATTGTTACTTTTTAATGCAAACTCTTTGGAAATATTCATGTCTCCTAGTTATGGTTTGCAATAGCTAAATACAAATCTTGATTTTTACAGCTACATTCTTTGTATATGTCTGGTAGAAAGATAGCTTCTCCTGGGTCGATATAAAGATCTTAATACTCTGGGGTTGGTAATAAGATTTTTATTCTTAAATCTGTCCCTTGGATGGAGGTTTTTGAAAATGTCTGCCTCAAATGGCTTTATGGTGCAAGGTTGTGATGACTATTGAACAGGGCTTTCTTCCTAAAAGCTTCCTTCACCTTTAAGCAAGGTAACCACAATTTAGTGTAAGATTCATACAGAAACCTGCAAAATATTGTTCTGGGGGCCTAAATGCAACTATTAATATTGTTGGTGTGAATATGCAAAAAATTCTGAGAAGAAGGTAATATTTTTCATCACATCCATTTGCTTCCTTTTTGCTTTTATCCCCTGCACTTGCCACAGAGTTCCCTGGGCTGGCTCCTCGCAGGGTCTGTCTAGCTCAAGTAAAAATTCTGGTGAGACCACAACATGGTTAGGATGGTTGGACGTGTTCTTGATGGGCTAGCTCTACCTTGCACCCATGCCAAAGACTTCTATCCAGCTGTTCCTGCACTTCCCTTGCACACCCGATGAGAGGACCGTAAAGAGTCACCATAAAGAGTTTCTCTGAAGAGCCACAGGCTTGCTGTGTGCAAGAGGAATGCTTTGTCTGGTACTGAAACAGCATTATTGCATTTGAGGGCCTCTGGGAATACCTGCTTAACAGTAGTGAAGTGATCTTGAAACCTCGCTAGTCAGTACTGTATGAGGTTAATATGGAGGCCCGTAGGAGGTAGGATTCATCAAGATTTCAGAACGGACTTCTGTCTGACATTCTTTGATCTCTGATCTCTTATATCCCCTCTTTACAGGTGTCTGGGTCAGTCATTACTTTCTCAAAGCCACACACTGAGAAGTCTACTCCAACTTCTAGATATAAGGAAGAGAATTTGCACTACTCTGACTCTTCTTGGAGGCCACCATGAATTGCAATGATCATGCAAAGGAAGGCTGATATCTGGAAAAAGAATAAATATTAATTTCCCTCATAACATCTGTTGTAAGCGGCATGATATAAAATCAAGTTCTCCTGACAGTCGGTTATTTTGAACTATCTATTTCTTCTGCAGTAATACTCATGGATTTCCTTGGGGACTTCAGAATTGATGCCCTGGTATAGTGCGTGCACGGTGAGAGAAAAGTGACATATATAGAATATCCTTTCTTATTGTAAAGACTTGGACTTCACAAAAATTGATACTTTTTTCCTCTCAGTTTATGCAGTTCGTCATGATCAAAGCCTGATATAAAGAAAATGTACGTATGCTTTATGCTACCCATTCAATTACTCTGGGTGGAGTTCTCTCTCTGTGTATGTTCTGAAGAGTCCTAAAACAAATTACCGTGTGATATTGTTTCAGATGCAATAGTTTTGTACCATTGAAGCAAAGCAAACTGTAAATTGCAAAACAAAGAATAAAACCATAATTACTGCTTTCATTTATTCAAACCATATTAATGCAATATAATTATCTGGCAGGCAGGATTTTATGAATACTCAACAGAAAACCACCAAATGGTTGTTCTAATGAACACATAAAAACTAACACTTTAAAGCAGTAAATCACATTCTGTTACTTTTACAGTGACAAATGCCTTTGAACTGTATAATTGGAAATAATGTATTTTGGCACCCTGTAAAAGGCTCTTCAGAGTACTATTGTGTTTGGAAGTATTTAAAAATGGACAGAAGTGCCAATGGGATACCCTAGGAATCGTTATGGAGATTTTTGCAATGCGCCTGTTCAGGGCAATATATTTTTCCATGAGCATTTCAGCCTCTTAAAGAATTCTTAAGGAATTGGGATCCTAAATAAGGCTTTAGGCTCAGATTATATACAAATCATAGTAAATGGAGCTGCTTGAAAACACAGTGAAACCACAAAACCAAAATTTTTCGGATGTTATCTAGGACTAAAATTTTTCATAAGGACTTGAAGAGCACAGTTACCCATCTCAAACACTGCTAATGCTGCAGAAGGACTTTGCCATGAGATAAGCACAGAAT
>NW_008245920.1:0-2262 GCF_000691975.1 Corvus brachyrhynchos
AAACAAAGTGCTTCACAGATCTGAACCCTGCATGGTTGTGCTGTCTGGTCTAGAAGCATTTTGTAGACATCATAGGAGCATTTCACATAAAACTGAAAATGTCATTCAAGTGAATAAGAAACAGGACATTTCCACAAACATTTCTAACATTTTTACACTTTCAAGTAGTTGAGTTCTCTCGGCCACTAGGTTTTGTAACAAATGTGTGCTACAGCAGTACGGGTTCGTGGATTCCTTTAGCAGCAGAGGCCCTTTTCAAAGGGCACGTGGTCTTTTCGGGTTGATCTGTTTACTGGCCTGTTCCTCTTCTTGTAGAGCTGCCCGGAAAGATTTCACTTTGTCTTTAACAAAAAAAGAAAAGAAAGAGTACTTGTGTTTGTGCTCAACAGATCTTGAAACTAAGCCCTGATCCTCCACATCCCAGCCCTAATGCACAACAAAGAACATTCCTCCACAAAAATAGCTGACACTACAAACTACAAGAGGATTGCAGTAAGCTTACATTCAAAACCATACAAACAAGTTGCTTAGCAACTTAGTCTCTTCTTGGATACTACCTGTGTCTCTAGTCAGGATAGGTTTGTAAATGGCACAACTGTATTCCCAGCATGTAAACTGTTCATACTTCCATTCTCCTCCTCTTTTAGAGAGTCTAGGGAGATACACACCACCTATTACCCTTTCCTTCCCAGCACCTTCCAAATCACTCTTAGGCCCATAAAAAATCGTATTTAGTGTACAATCTGCCATTTCTGTACATTCTAAGACCCAGAAGAGTAAATTCTAGTTCCTTCTGTTTTCTTATGAATGTGAAAAACATTTGTGAATAAGTTTTGGAACTCATTCACCATAAATAGTTAAAAGCATTGTTCACTGGTTTCATTATAATTCAATAAGAATGGGAGAAATCTTAGAAAGGAAGTGTGGCATCCTCATACTTCTATTCCCTTCCCTTCCATTTCTCAGAAATATGCCCAAGAATGCAAAGAAGGAAACCAAAATGATGGCAAAAATATGTCAGTCCCACAGTGACAGAAGTAAAGGCTGAACAATTTAGTGACCATTATGTGTCATGAGCAGAACACAGAAGATACCGAGAGAGAATTTTTGACTTGACGCGTGTTCCGTCCTGTAAAACTACAGTTGTATTAAGCTGGCTGTAAGGATGCAAGATCTCCTAGCATTTTCACCTCCAGGAGCCTTTTCAAATCTACTAAGTTTTTGAAGAACAGGTAGTCACCAAAACTGCATTTTTTCATTGCTGGTGTCTCAAATTGTCATCTTCTGAAGAGAAAGCCATCATCAAAAACAAAAGGAACCTCCAACTCCTAGCTAAGTGTAACTGGCATGCCTAGGAGGCAAGTAGTCTGATCTGCTTGATGTATTCTGAGCAGATACTCAGACTGAGTAAAAAGTGAGATTTTAACTTACAGTGTTCTAACACAGATCAAGAAAATTCTTCCATCAGTCTCCAAACCTACCCTTGAACTTTTGCCAGTATAGCAGTATGTCTCCTGGAGTCTTAACAGTTAACAAAAAATGAAAAGGAGAATTCATCTCCAGGATGTACCCACCTGACAAGCTGATTTTAGAAGACAAGTGGAACAGTTAATTTTGGGCACTAAGAATTAGCTGCAGTTTGTTTCTCAACAAAGACAGGCTGACAAAATTCAAGCAAAGGCTGTTGAAAAAAAAAAGTAAACTAATGCCCCCACAAACTAACAACTAAGATACTCAGAGCTTGATGCTGCTCTTAAGCACAGTCTTAAAAATGACAGCAGGCTCCCTATTACACTACACAACGCAACAGCAGGGACTGGGAATTCCTACTACTTTTTCCTCATCTTTGGTTGGCCTTCTATTCTTATTCTATACAGTTCATTTGGATTTTCTTACCTTCCTTTAGTGCTCTGGAAAAAAAGAAAAGTTGCAGGATTGAGTTTGTACTTCCTGGAGATAAAGCATAGACTCTTCTTTTATATTAGGATGGACTGATCATAGATGTGAACTTATTCTTACACTACGGAATAAATGTTCCTTCCACTGAAGGCCAGCATAAGCAGGGAAAAAAGACCCTAGAATAGAACCACTTTTTTTTCCCCTTGTTCTTACTGAAAGTTTCCATGGCATATGCTAATAATGCACAGAGAAGTGATTAGAAACAACTTACCTCTAAGTTCGGTCAGAATATCAATTTTCTGATCTAGAATTGCTTCAAGTTGGGTAGCGTAAGAATCCACATCATAGTCTACTTCTTCTGTC
>NW_008245921.1:0-2294 GCF_000691975.1 Corvus brachyrhynchos
TCTGCAGGGTTGTTTCTCTCAGTTATTCTCACCCTCCCAGCTTCTGTGCAGTGTTCTGTACCGTTTCCTAAATACCTTATAGCAGAGGCATCACCAGCATGGCTGAGGGGCTCAGCTTTGGGCAGCAGCAGTTCCATCTTGGAGCTGACTGGAACTGGCTCTGTCTGACACAGGGGCAGCTTCTGGTGTCTCTCACAGAGCCCTGCAGCTGAGCCCACTGCAGTTTAATGTCCTTCTTAGTGAAGGAACATGCAATGAATTTAATTCATAGTTCATATGTGATGCGTAATTGAAGTATTTGAAATGATCTCTCATGTGCTTTATCCTTGGAGGCTAGTTCTAACTCTATGAAACATTCTCCCTTTAATATTTTCTGTTTTTGCATAACAAAGGGAAAACAGAGGGCATTTCACTGAACTTTTATTCTTATTACATTGTGCTACTGATAGTGATCTGGATATTAAATGAAAGCAGAGGCATCTTACATGTTTTCCCTTTTGAGCAAGAAATTAGTACCATCCAGCTTGTTCATTTTTTCATTACATGAAATTAGCAGTTTGCTAAGATGTTGTCTTTCTATAAAAAGTGTTGATCTTTCTTGACAAGAGAATTTTGCCTGTTTTGATACCTGGTCAAAGCAGAAGCATTAGAAGGTGATTTATTGTGAATAAGATGCTTTTCAAATGCTATTAAAATGCAGAGTGGGAGAGCCAACACATGATGTCTTGTCTTCAGACTTCTGAAAAATATCTGACTCTCAAGACAAGAAAGGGGGTGTTTCAAGTAGTTTCAGGTTGTAAAAGTGAATTTCTGCTTGAAGTCTCCTAATGTTTTACTAATGCAAGCACAAATATGAACAGGAAATAATTTTTTTTGGTGGTTTGCTTACATATTTCTGTTCTATCAAACCAAGAACAAATCCTTGTTTGTAAACAAGTTTATACCAAATAGTTGATGGTATGGTGATGGAGAAAATGAGCAAAAAATCTTACCTTGAACTGTATATCATGTTATGAAAAATCTTAGAATTCAGAAATTGATGAAAGTTTCCAGAATTTCCAAGAACATTAATTTTATTTTCGTCTGAAACACTCTAGCAAGTGCCTCTAGATTATGTAGTATTAAAATTCCTTCTTTTTCAGGTATTTCCTTGTCTCACACCTGAGTGTGCATTGTGTTGAGGAGTGGTATTTGTTTTATCTACTTTAGGAAAGGGAGGAAAATGTGACTAAGAAGGTAGTCCTAGGACAGCTTTACTTGTTGGCAAATAACCAAGTCTTAAGCAAAGGCTGCTCAATAAGGTCACATTGTGAAAGAGTAGCTAAATCTTTACTGCATCTTTTTTTTTCTTACACATTTTCTTCTGTTTGCACTGAGTTCTCACATGGTGTTAAAAATTAACAATTCTAGAAGCTTATCTGACAAGATCAAGTCTGCCTAAACTTTTAAATTTGTCCCGTTTGTCCTAATCTGGGAGATGCTGAGGGTGACAGCTGTATGCAGAGGTTGGTGACAGCAATTCTGACATCTTGAGTTGTGGGGTTTATGCTTCCTTGGTTCTTCTGTGTTTTCTCATGCATTTCCTGAGGCTGACAAAAAAATCTGAGGCTGGTTTTAGTTTCTATATATTCTATAAATTTTTGCCCAGTCCCCCTGGAAATAATGTCCTTGTTTTTTCTTTGCATAAACATATATAATAATCTGTTTCCTTGCATCCTTTTGTTTGTGATTTCCATAACTACTATTGCTGTTTGAGTTGCCTACTAAATACAGTTGAATGCTTCCTTTATTGTTTAATGAATAGGGTTTCCTTATGGCCACAGGGTTTATGATATTCTCTCTTAATAGCAGTTAGGAAACTGCAAGTTTTGTCATGAACATGTTGGTCTCCAAAAGAGAAACATGTAAATGACAGTTCTTCATCCTCCATTTCTTTGCTGTATAAAACTTCAAATAATTAAAAAAAAAAAATCTGTCTTGTGGGTAAAACTTACTGTACTTACTGAATTGACAGAGCACTTGAAAGATTTTGCTTTATTATTTTTCTTGGTACAGATAGTCTATCCTAAGATAGTAAGTAGAACTTGCTTCCGCAGTAGGAAACCCATAAAAATGCTTCACAGGTCATCAGAATCTCTCAAAATAAGCTTAGATTCCGGTATTGAACTTTTTTTATATCTTGTGTTGCTCTTATAAATAAATTTTAATTACCACTTTATAGTTCTAATTGAACGGGAAAGAAATACACATTGTCTAATTTCAATATTTTTGGAAAACATTCGAAAAGTATCTCC
>NW_008245922.1:0-2246 GCF_000691975.1 Corvus brachyrhynchos
CTCTGGCCAGCTCTTCAGACTCGGTCCCTAAAGTGTCCATTTTGTAGTAAGCAATAGGAAGCAAGCATTTACTTCATTGGTTTGTCTCTGAGGATTGCTGAGTTGGAGTGAATGAAATTGTAGGTGGAAATTTGCTTAATTTGAAGAGTACTTGCTAGCAAATCAGCTCAACATTTGGACACATCCATCACCAATTCACAGGACAGCAAGGTTTATCACTTCAGGAAAGTTCTTTACGACGAAGTGCTCTCATAAATACGTGCAGAGTATACTGGCTGCATCCAAACTACTTTTATTAGGTGAGCTACAGTCATCTTAGTTGTGGACTGAGAAAAGTTTATTTTTAGTAAAGTTGGAGGCAGTACACATTGGCTTTTGTTGAGAAGAGCACTGGCTCTCTAAAGATGGGTAAGACCTTATTTCCTATATAGAAGGGAAAAGGGAGAGTACTGTCTGTTTCATCTTAAAAGGTATTCCAGCTCTACTGGCAACCTGTCTAGTGGAGATGCAGCCTCTGTTGTGAACAAGTTCTGTTGCTAGAACATACTGAATTTCTTCATGAGCCTGCTAATTTCTACTGCACGGAACAAAGTCGTTGGCTATCAAATAACTGGTCACCAAGGGACTCCTGTAACCCAGCACCGTCTGCCTACCAGAGCACATTGTTTAGACTCTGTGTGTGGTGCTGAAGCAGGTAGCACAAACCTACCTCAGCTCTTTCCTCAGCATGCTGCCAGAATAGTCTGTGTTAGAGCTTTTCTGAGAAGCTGCTGTTTCTTTCAGCATCCAGTACCATCAGACATAGATTGCACCTCTTTGGACATGGTATGGTGTCTTGCCTCATGCTTGACTGATACTCCTTTTTCTTAGTTTCTTTTCAGTTTCCTTCCTGAGCCAACTCCTATTCATATGAGCAGCTATCTTTTGGGCTCTCAGCATTCAGTCTAATAAATCCTGTAGACAGTCTCTTTTCCTAAGCCAAGTAGAGCAGCAATATTCTAATGATCATTTCTCTCTTGCGTGTTTTACTGATTGCACGGGAATGTAGGTTAGTGATTTAGTACACCCATATCCAAGCAAAATGTTTACTTAGGTTATTTCTTGTTTCATGTTTCTGTTTTTATTTGTGGCCCCAGGTGAAAACCAATTTTGGTTCTTGCATCAATGTCAGAGTTGCTTATGCTGATCTAATTATTGTTTCCTTCCCTATCCCCCAGTGAATTTGGGGCATGGTGGTTTCTGGTTTTTCAGCAAGTTTGCCACAGGCATTAGAAGAGCTTTTGAGCTGGGATGAGGTAGCCTGCTTTGGTGGTGACCTCTCTTTCTTTCAAAGGTGTTGCTTTCTTTCAAGCAGATCTCCTACAGTTGGCCAGTAGAAGGTCTTTTTCACCTGGTGGACCAGGCATCTTTAGCTGCCTTAAATACAGTTACATTTGTGTCTTCATCAGTTCATCATTTCCCTTTTTTCCGTAGTTAACTAAGGTAATTTGATATTTTTTGAGTTTCTGTGCTCACCTCTGTGGTGGTGTTCTCAGATTTAAGAAATTGTTGCTTTTTTGCTTAAAGTGAGAAAGTACTGCAGTCCCTCCAGAAGAGCACATTGGCAGTGTATTGCAGTACTGAAAAGGACCTGTTGGTTAGACTCATATTTGTAAATTCAGAATAGATGCATTTACACTTTCCTAAGCTCTATTGTTAGTATTGGTTAAGTCATGTCCCCAGAAAATAAACTATTCCCATATCACTCTTTGGCTTATGTACCAGCCTTACAGCAGACTAATGATAGGACAGGGGAAGCAGATGGGACTTCCCATGTTTTGAGCCAGATAGTTCTAGGAAAGCAATTTCTTGGAGGTTGTTGAAGCATGAAGGTTACTGTCTGTTAGAGAAGAGAAGGTAAGGGGATTCAAACCAAATAATGAAGTTCAACAAAGGGAAGTGTAGAGCCCTGGACATAGTGAGGAATATGTACCAGTACAGATTAAGGGTTGACCTACAGGAAAGCACCTGGGGATGCTTGGTTAGAAGTCTCTGATTAAAAAGGCTTTTTACCTGTACTGTTTAACACAGTAGAAGAAAGTACTTACTATTTTAATACTCATGGGGCTTATCCTCATTGATAGTGTCTTGATCACAGGGCTTAATTTCTAATCTCAAACTTGTGTTTTCATCAATTGTTGCAAGTAGCTTGATGTGTAATAAGAGAAAAATTTATAAATTTCTGAAGTTTGCAGAACCCAAACATC
>NW_008245923.1:0-2199 GCF_000691975.1 Corvus brachyrhynchos
TACCATGAGCGATGTTCTGGCTTGTGGCTGCCCTGCGTCCCTAGCCCCCGCCGAAACTTTATTGAAAATATGTTATAAAACGTTACAGAACAACATTTACAAAGTAAAATAAAATAACAGTCTACACTACCTTACAGCTCCTAGATCTACTAGCAAACATATGTACAATGTCCACGGATGACGTGAGCGCAATGGAGGATAGAGTCCGGGCAGCCTTCTCCTGCCTTGTTTTAGAAAGGCCGAGAGCACCCAACAGTTCAAAGTTCCCATGGTACCATTTCCCCCGCGCTCCTAGGGGAAAGCCCATGAACACAACGTCCTTTGCGTTGGTCAGTTCTCGTATCTCTTCGGTGAGGTGTTTGTACTTGTTCACTTTCTCTGCGGCGGCCTCCTCGAGCGATGTCTTGCTCGCTTCGTATCGTACTGTCACGTCCACGACAAATGCACGGGCGTCTTTCACGAATATCAGGTCTGGTTTATACAGTTCCTTGTTGGTATCCCTTATGTGCGGTTCCTGAAACACTACCCAGTCCTTCTTCTTCGCCTCCTCTGACAGCACCTTACAGATGTAGTTGTGCCTCTTGATTCTCGCGTCCTGCGTTATCGGGCAGTTGCCGATGATGTGGGCACAGGTTTCGTTGTCCGCCTCGCAGTGTCTGCACGCCTTGATGTATTTATCCTTTCTACCCCTGGCTAGAAATTCTCTCGTGGGGTAGACATTTGCTCTCAGTTGTAAGGCTGTAAGGAGTTTCCTGTGAGGAATGCCTCTGTAATATTGTATCCAATGGTTGCTAATTTTGTCTCCTTCAAAATTTTCAATTCCACGGCCTTGGGACACTAATTTAGTCCAATTCTTAAATTCTTTTTTACGCCAATTGCACGGTTTGGGAAATTTACTTTTTAAGGACGGTGCTTCCCACTCAGAAGTAATGTCTGCACTGTATGAGGTGGATGGTACGTTCGCCGGTTTTGCTTCCCAAATTGAAGGTATCTTCTCCCTGTCCCCTCCAGCTTGAACCCACAGTTTCTTATGCAGTTGTTCCATTTGATCTTTCTCCAGGAACAACTTCATGGTCTCATCGGAAGACTGGGCGAGCCGATGCAGTCTTCGAGCTTGCACGCTAGGGATCAGTCCTGCCAGTTTGGTGAGGCCCAAACCGCCGTCTCTCGTGCTCGAGTAGAAGATGGCATCGCAAGTGCACGCAGGTAAGTGCAGCCATTCCTTGACCGTCGTCCGAACCGTCTGGTCAAGGGCCTCGAGGAACCCTGCTTTCAGATCCGAATGGTCAGCCAGGTAGGTCAGTCGAGGGATGGTATACGTTTTGAGGATATCGAGTTTCTGCAGAGGTTTAAGAGGAGATTTGCCGATTTTCTCAAGCCAGCTTTCTAGTTTTGTAGATAGGTCGGATTTTGCTAGCCCAGTCCAGGGGTCAATCTGCAGGCCCAGGTATTTCTCCGATTCTCCGGGGTGTATCATGTTCAGGGGTGTGCCATTAATAGTCCAAGCAGCGCAGTCGTTGACAGTGTAGGAGTCCTTGGTGGGCTTGATGAAGAAGCCGTGGCACTTTTCCCCCTGTGTTTTGAGACCGGTGAGGTCGCAGAAGGTCTCTACTATCCTGATGTTCCGCTTCATGTTTTCCCAGGAGTCGCTCAACAGGACCAGATCGTCTGCGAACGCCATCGCTGTGACGCTGCTCGGTCCTCGGTGGTACCCTTTGCCGCTCGTTTCCAGTTCGCAGAGTAGGGGATCCATAGCCAGATTAAATAAAAAGGGTGACATCGGGTCGCCCTGTTTTACTCCAACCTGGATCTGGATGTGGTCTGTCTGTGTCTTCCCCGTGGTGATATATGTACGGATGTTCTCGTACATATTGCTCACCAGGCTGACGATGTGGGGATCCACACACCTTTCCTGCAGACCTTGTAGAATGTGCCGGTGGCTCACGGTGTCAAAGGCCTTGGCAATGTCCACAAACACAACACCCAGCGGTTTATGATCTCTTTTGGCTGATCGAATTATAGTTTGCAGGAGTTTCAGGTTTTCAGAGCATCCCGCCGCTCTGATGAAGCCTCTTTGCCTTGGGTTGAGGGGGCACGCCTTGGTTAACCTTGCTGTTAGAATTCTGGAGAACAGTCGCAGCAAGATGGATCCAATCGTTATGGGTCTCCAGTTGTTAATGTCCTTTAAGCGCTCCGGCC
>NW_008245925.1:0-2318 GCF_000691975.1 Corvus brachyrhynchos
CCCCAACCCCTCCCAAAACATATCAAGAAGAGTACTGAAATAAATGAAACAGAACATCAGAACATTTAAACCTTTTTTCATAAAAATTTAGCTACCAGCATTCCAATAACACCAGTACATTTTCCCTCCTTATTAAAAATCTTATTATCATCTCCCCTTCGAGCCAGCAGAAGCTCCAGGACTGATCATCTTTTTATTCCTCTTGAGAAGATCACTCACACTCGAGTACTAATTTTCATGCTCAAAAGCAAAATTATTTCATATAGCTGTTGCTAGTAGCAATTCAGGAACTGCAGGGCAAACTATAGGTTCATGTAAGACAAGCAATGCATACAAATATTAGCCTGCCCTTCAGGGACAAAAATTATGTATTTCTACATGTCAAGCAAGTTTTTTCATCTCTTATTGATTATACAGATTAGTCAAGCTTCTCATCAATCAGAACATTAGAAGATTTAAGATAAATAGGTTGTAGGTCTTCTTATTCAGCAAGGAGTAATAAAAAATAAGTTCTACATGCATTTAAAAACCAAAAACACTGGGGTGAATTTATGTGGAAATAAAAGGGAGGTTTTTCCCTGCATTGGTCTTTACAGTTTAAAAATATATTTTAAGTTGATTGTGGAAAAACACCCAAACAAAATGTATTTGCTATGAAACAAAATTTTAAAATGTAATTAAAATAAGGAATGTTATTTTGCAAAGAATGTCAAAATTGCCACTATTTTATTTATAATTTCTCAACATTCCCAGAGTTATTCCTGTATAGAATTCTAACTGTATCAGCCAGAGTCTAAGATGAATTTAAAATCTTATTTCCCTAAGACAGAGGAAACATTTCTATGGCATTCACAAAATCCTGGCGTTCTTCTAAAATTTACTTAAGATATAGCAAAAATAACTTGATTGACTGAATGTAGCCCATTGCTTCCTTTAGCAGTTATTCAGAAGAAGAGAGTTAGTCAGAATTTTGATAAGGGTTTTTGATTCTACACAATGAATGGGCAAAACAGAAATGAAAGTTCCTTATTTACAAATGAAAGCTAAGTTAGCCATACTCTTTGATCAAAGCAGGCTTTCACAGTAATTTTCTTAAAAGAAATCATTGCTAAAGAGCAGTAACGCCAGTCCACACCTAATACCATTGTATGTCCACCGCAAACACACACAGACTGACTTCTCGTCTTCATCGCTTATAACTAAATCTACCCGATTTCTTTCTCCACACATTGAAAAAGGACACCGTTTGTTCTCTCTCCCACTCTACACTGCTGTATTTTCACAAGGATTCTCTGCCATGTAATGATTCAGGAGCAATTTCAGTAAAGGTTTATTTATCAAAGCACTTAAACAGTTGGTAAACATTAAGGCTGAAATTTTCTAAGAAAATGGAAGTAACTAAAAACTTATTAATAAACAGTGAACTGACATATCAAAAGACAGTGGGTGACACAGCAATGAGTTTGTATGTTCCAGTGCTTTGTGAAATAGGAGCCCATTCCAGTGTGACATTTCCCAATTTATATTTTGATTGGTTGCAGCAAAATTAGGAAAAGTAGAACACTTTTTGTGATACTTCCTTTCAGTTGTATGTAGCAATAGCATCAGCTCTAGCACACCACTGGACTTGGTCTGAAGGAATTAAGGAAATTTAAAATGGACTATATGCCTCTGTCTTATTTAATTTTCCTCTGTTTTTAAAAACATGAATTTGTCTTATGAATTCATGTTATATTTTCACAGAAAAACCAACCATACTTTAATTTCCTTTGGAATAAAGAAAGCAGAAAAGGCTCTCTTCCCATCAAAACACTAGAGCTTTTGAATTCTCATGATTTAGACACTTTAAAGTAAATCAGGTCTGGATGTTCCATATTTGCCCAATTTAGTCATAGTTTGACATTTACAGTATCTACATTTTATTTTCTTTTGCAGTAATTTTCCTTTTGATTAGAAATATTCTATGTCTTTATTGTCAAATCACATTTGCACCACAAAAGAAAGTAGAGCAGCAGTCATTAACAGATTTGAAATATGTGAGCTTTGAAAATTGTGAACCATGGCTGTAAAACCATTTCTTTATTCTATCTGATACACGATTGAGAAATGAGATATTCTTTTGTTATGGTATTCACATATTATTATATGGATGTAATGAGATTAGAACAATTTAAAATCAGACATACTGTAACTTAAGAACCAAAAAATGAAAATGGATTTGAGCAAATTAAAGTTAGAAACCATAAAACCAAAAGAAACCAGAATTAAACCCCATAAATTCGTTTGTGAAATTATTTTTTGCTCTAGAAAAAAAAAAA
>NW_008245926.1:0-2274 GCF_000691975.1 Corvus brachyrhynchos
TTTTTTATTTCTATTTCTGTAATTTAATAGGACGCTGATTTTCTAAGCAAAATTGCAAGGTGGCCTATTGTGGGAAAGCCAAGTCCAGTTTCGACTTGCAGAAGTTTGAAGGTGGAGCCCTGCAACTTCTGTCTTCTGTCTGTTCATAATGCCTTGTGCCACAACCTGGGGAATGAACGCCTCCATAGAGGTTCCTGACCCAGCTATAGAGATGTGGCCATAGCTACAGAAAAAGGCTGCCTCCCTCTTCAGGGCTAAGGAGTGCACAGGGATTTGTTCTGGCCCAGGAAGTCCTAAAGCAGCTGCAAAATGTTGGACGCTGGGTGGGTGCTCCAAGAAAATGTCACTGCACATTTGGTTTGACTTTTTCCCGCAGTCCACTCTTGACTGTTTCTGCAAACGGGGTCCTGGGAAAGACACACCTGTGATCTGGTCCAACATAAGAACATTTCTATGTCCTTATGTTCCCTCAGGGAGTAGCCAGCAGGGCTTTAGTTGCAGATATGAGAGGCACCAGTGTAAGTCTGATCCCCTTCTTTTCTGAGGCTGCAGCAAATGAATGTGCCTTAGACTTGCCCACCACTGCTGCCCTGAGTGTCCATAGAAGGGGAGCCTACAATGAGGGGCTTCAAAGAGGCAGTCACAGGGCACCAGATTACCTTAGGCCAGCTGTTGACACATGGCACTTCTTATCTCGCAGTTGCCTTCCCCACCTTTGCTGAAGATGATGATGATAAGATTGTGGGAGGCTACACCTGTGCAGAGAACTCTGTGCCCTATCAGGTGTCCCTGAATTCTGGATATCACTTCTGTGGAGGCTCCCTCATCAGCAGCCAGTGGGTCGTGTCAGCTGCTCACTGCTACAAATCGTGAGTGGAAAAAATGACATCCTTCTATAACCTACTTCTGTCTTCCAGTTCACTTCTAGCAGGAATTCTGAGCTATGAGATAGAAATATGTAAGTGCCTCCATTCTGACCGGACACAGCCAAGGGATGGGTGGATCGTTCAGGAAGCTGGGCCGAGGCATCCTGAGGGCTTTTCCACTTCTGCAAATGTTTCTGTGACTGCAGAGCACTGTCTGAAATAACAAGGGGATAATCAAGCAACGAGTGCTGAGCTCTTATCAAGTGATTTCTTATCAATTGCATGAATCTTGCTAAAGCATTCTCCCTGGAGAACAGGAAAAGGAGTGAGGTCAGGCTAGAGCAGTTTGATTTGTTGCAGAACATTTGTATGAAGCGCTGCTATGTATTTCACTGCTGTCATGTAGTTGCAAACCTGGAGAAATTCACCACTCCTACTGGGAGTGGGTTAAGGTCTCAGTGGGGATCCCCAGGGCTCCCTGCAGGACAAGAAAGATCACCTGCCCCAGAGAGCTTCTGTGGCAGTGATGTTGGAGCAAGTGCACTCAGTGACAGGGAGGTTCCTCTCAACCTGCCAGTAGCAGTAAAGTACGTGCTGTGCCTTCTCTTTTCCAGTCGCATCCAAGTGCAGCTCGGGAAACACAACCTGGCTCTCACAGAATCCACACAGCAGTTTATCAACTCTGCTAAAGTCATCCGCAACCCTGGCTACAGTGCCTACACCCTGGACAATGACATCATGCTCATCAAGCTGGCCACCCCAGCCCAGCTCACCAAAGCTGTCCAGACAATTCCTCTGCCAACCAGCTGTGTGGCCACTGGCACCACCTGCCTGATCTCTGGCTGGGGCAACACTCTCAGCAGTGGCAGTGAGTACTCTGGGGGAATGTACAGCCCCCTGGGGGCCCGGGACAGTCTCCAAGACCTCACCATTAACCCCCAACAGGACAGGCTAAAACAGAGAGAAGTGCTGTGGCACGGGTTTCTTTGAGCGATGGGTCAGTGTAGGGTCAGCATAGTGGATTCAGCTCATGTCAACAGAGTTGTCAGTTCTCTGAGAATAAGGGTGAAGTCCGAGACTGTAGATCTAGAATTCCTACTAGAGAGCTCCATTCTCTTACACCAATGGTCAGAGATGTGCATGGCGAGTGGTGTCTATTCCACTGATGACATCTAGACCTGCACCAGAGGAGAAGACGGTTTTCCTGAGGCTCTGGTTTCTTCCAGGGCATTTGGCACAGGAGTGGCCCCACTGTAGTAAATTGATGGAATTCCAGGTACCCAAAAAGTTGAGGTGGCTGCAGTGTAGAGTGGTGGGTCCTTGGGTAGAATTTGTTGCATCTCTACAGAAGGAACCCATGCTGTGCTTACTGTTGAGAGGAAGCAGGATGGCTGCAAGAACAGAATGT
>NW_008245927.1:0-2256 GCF_000691975.1 Corvus brachyrhynchos
CAGAATCCAAATTACAGGTGCAGGTCATGAACTTGGCCAGGGCCATACATTTTTTTCGGTCAAGGACAGTTATAAGCAACTTTTAGTTAGCATTTCACAGCATATTAAACAAGAGACAGCTCACAAACAAAACCAAGCATACCATACTTAAGGCTGTAATGCTGCCCATCCAACCCCATCCCTGGGACCCAAGCATGCCTGTGCCTGGAAGTGCTGATGAGGGAAACAAACTGCACACATGTGCACAAATGGTCCACTGGGGCAGTGCAACATTAGACTTGGCTGCACTGGAACAAAGCCCTTCATTACACTGTGATGATAAATATCTCCCTTGCACTGCTGCAATTATCAACAGGCTTGATTAAGGGACTGATTTGAATGCAAACAGCATAATTGACCCATGAGAAAAGAGGAATGGATATGGCCAATGCAGCCTTTCAGTGCATTACAAATAGATGGTAGCAAAGGGAAATGCCACTAGTCACAACTTATTATTTTGCCATTTTCCTTCAAATGAAAACAAAAAGAGGAGATTTGCTTTTGTTGTATACAGAGTTTATACAATTTTCCAACATATGTGAGGGCCTTTTGAATAGCCTTCAAAAAGTCTGAAATGGGTCATTTTATTTAGTGCATCCATGAAGTCATGATCTATATTGGGACGTGAAAAAAACGGTAATGAACATTTAGCCAGATGCCCTTTTCTAAACAACAACAAACAAGAAGATTATTGGAATAATACTTCAGTTTGTTGTCACTTCCTAGTGAGTGGAGATAAAAATGAAACAAAGAGCTGGAACTTTTTGAACTACTGAGATCTGATTTCTGGAGCATTCAAAGGATATTAAACTTTACACAGAGTGTATATATCAAATATCTGGGACATCTCTCCTTTATTTACTACAGTTTCATCCCTGTATTGACTTTAATCAATAGCAATTAGCATGTCTTTAGTGCATTTCATCTTCAAATTGCCCTATGCATAGCACCTAACACATCTTCCCAAGCCCTTGAGAGATGGGTAAGTGAGGGCATTTCATTACCCCTCACCTTCAAGGTGGAGAAACTGAAAAGTGAGGCAATTCTGAATTGTTAAGCTCACGCTAAAGAAGTTTCAGAATTGGGTCTAGCTTCAGCTAACATTACTGAACATTGCATGGGCAGCTTAAAAATATGTCATGTCCTTAACTATTTACCTCTGTGCACTGGAGGGCTTGGGAGGGAATAAAAATTGCCTCTAGAAGCGCACAGTAAGGAGTTAATAAACAAAAGGAAACAGAGCATCTCTCATGTTTCATTGTGAGTGCGCCTTACAAAGGGCAGTCCCTAACCTACTCCTGCTAGCAAACGAACTATGAATTGGGTTAATGTCCAGACAAATAACAAAGCTAATACAATTACTGAAGTGGCAGCTAACTTGCATGCTGGAATTGCTGATGAAGGATGAGTGACACTCTTTGAAAGGTACGAATATTAACAGTGTTGCCTGAATTTGTTCTGGAGCACTAGGGGAGTCTGCTAATTCCCCACCATTACACAGACTTGCATTGTTCTTATCTCAAACTTAAATAGCTCCTGAAACCACAAAGCAAACAATTCTGGGGGACACTTACATTGGCTTGAAGATGATCAAGAGGCATGAAAAATACATACTCATGTCACTGCATCCTGGCTGTTCAGTTTGTACTGGTGCCATTTCCAGTTCTGCTGCTACAAGCCACACCTTTAGCATCACTTAACCCATTTCCTTTACATACTGACAAATAAATCTCTAAACCACCATCATTTTAGGTCTGTAGCTAAAAAAACTGACATTTGGTGTTGAAAGTGAAAAGCCCACAAAACGAAGACTCCGCAATTATTAACCAATAATTTAGGTATTCTGGAAGTCTCGAGCCCTTTGTGGCAATTCCAATTAGAAAGAGAATCAGAAAGAGAAACACAAGCTAAAACCACATCAATCTCATCATAACATGAAAGGACAGGAAAAGCCTTTTTGCACTATGAAATGGCTACTTCAGGGCCATGCTGGAAAATCTTCAGGCTATTTAGAAACTAAATTATGGCCACTGAAGTAATGTAAGCCTTCAACTGAACAGAACACAGCTCTCCAGATATATTTATTACATATTTTTAAAAAGGCTACAGAGATAGAAAGGTTTTTTTTAAATGTCTCATCTGAAATTTCATACAAACATGTGAGTTATAGAAATGTGGTAGAACGGCACAAGCAGTCTTCATGCATCCCAAGACAGC